>NC_053430.1:2833248-3158552 GCF_007990345.1 Gossypium hirsutum | reverse complement strand
TGCGCTTCAACGCACTCAAACTCACATCCTCTTGCTTTGGCAACAATATTCATGTTAATCGAGTTAAGACTCAATCAACAATAAAGTATTATTTTTTAATATAGTAATATATAACATAATTTTAATATTATTTAATTTAAATATTAACATATATATAAATATATATTAGGGTAAACTATATTAGTAGTCCCCTAACTACTAATAATTTTTTTAATCACCTAATTATAAAAAGTTACAAATAATCACATAACTATTCAACTTTTTTTTTGTTACCTAACTATTCTAATTTTTTTTCTCACCAAGCGTTAAATTACTAACAGGAAGATAACTTGGCAACTTTTAAAATTGGCATAATAATCATTTTAACGCTCAACTTTTATATATTGTGTCAGTTTAGTCTTCCAAAAAAATAGCTCTCAATATTTACACATTATGTAATATGGTCATCTTCTATAGGTTCACTTTTAGCTGTGACATGGAGGCTAATTTTAAAAGAATGAGAAAAAATAAAAATTATTATCTTGGATTTTGGGTGTTTTCATTTTTAGTATATTTCTAATCAAATTTATTAATTTAGTTGATAGATGTGATTTTTTTAAGTGAAAGGGTCACAAAAAAAATAAAATTGAAAAACAAATAAAGACCAAACTACACAAGATAATAATACACTTATAATAATATTATTAATTGCCTTTAAAAAAATGTATTTTAAGAATTTTATCAACTCTACACCAACTCAGTCAATCATTTTATATATAGTATATAAATATGGGATTTGAACCTAAAATATCATGGCATTCACTCCCTCAACTTCATTAATTCAATTAAACCCATATTTGTTTTCATGTTATTCTTTTATAAACTTATTATATAATTATTTTCACCCATTTTATAATGTGTCATAATTTAATATATTTTATTTTTATTAAAAATTAATATACTATTTTAAAATGGAAGGACCATGCATTTCAAGCTTTGTGTGAAGTAATTTCATTTGTAGCTATAATAAGCTTTCATCCTACATGGAAGCTAAAACGCTTCTTATCATGCATGCTTTTAAAAAAACTTTTTAATTAAAAACATTTTTGGTTATTGTTGATACAATAATACAACAAGGAGGATCTATGGAGGAGAGAGTGGTAGTTGTTACGGAGACCAGTTCACCCATTTAGGGCAGAAAGTCAAAGGTTATAAGGAATGAAGAAGAGGAGAGTAAAAAGATTGATTATTGAATGTCGAAGTTAAGTTGGCAGAGTGTAGGCTTCGTATCTTTGGAGAGTCAATCCTTTATTCATTGTTCCTAGAAGTATTTACAAGCAAAGGTGTGATATCCCGAATTACGGCCTAATCGGAATAGTAGTTTCGAGACCAAAAATTCGAGATAGAAATAATTATTTTATAATTATTTTGAGGTCTATGATATGATTGCATGATTGTGTGAAACTTTCGTGAAGAAATTCTATGCATAAAGTGCTTAATTTGAAATTTGGGACTAAATTGAATAAGTTGCAAAACTTGCATTCTAGAAGTTTCTAGTATGAAATTGCTTTGAAATATTAATTAGGAGGTCTTAAATAACAATTTGACCAATTTCTAAGTTTATGGACATAAATTGGACATGGATAGAATTTTTGAAAGTTTAGTAAGGAAGGGCATTTTGGTCATTTGGATATTAAATGAAATAAAATGGGAAAAATAACAAAAAAAATGATCATCTTCTCCATAAGTTGCTGCTGAATTTTGCTCTCCACCATATCTAGGGTTTCAACACTTTTAAGCCTTGATTGTAAGTGATTTCTACGCCCGTTTTTAATGTTCTTTACATTTTTTAAATCCTCGTAGCTCGGTTTACCTATTTCTACCAATATTTTGAGCTAGGGTTTATATTTAAAAATTTACCCATGAATGATATGCATGAATTTTGATGTTTTATGGTAGAATATGAAGCTTGATATTGTGTTAAACAACTTTTGCTAAGTGATTTTACGTAAAAACGACTAAAATGACATAATCGGTAAAAACACCTAATGTTCATAAATACGTGTTAGAGTGAGAATTGGATATTGCTATAGAAGGGAAAAATGATCAGCATGTCACAAAACATAAGAAAATAGGGTGAAGTTTAATTTACGAGATTTGGGGCAAAAGTGTAAATATGTGAAAGTTTAGGGGCAAAATTGTAATTTTACCAAAATATGATTTTGGGTTGATTTGAATAATATGAGTCCTAATTAGGCTATATTTGAAATGATAGGGCAAGGAAAATCGCAATTCGAGCTAAAATCAGCAAAATACCAAGTTGTGGACAAAATGGTAAAAATGACCATTTTCGCATACGAGGTAAGTTCATGTGTAAATAAGGTAACATAATTTTTATTTTAAGTGATTTAATGTTAGTATTGATTTCTATATTCTGAAGAAGGCGATCGAAATGTGTAATTGAAAAGAATCCTGTTTGAACCTTGGGAATAGATTAGGGTACAAGTGACATGTCACTAGGATGGTTGAGTTCCGAACTCGTTGAGTTGAGTCTGAGTTCGTGAGATGTAACTAGGCATCCGAGCTAGTTGAGTTAAGTCCGAGTTTGTTTATGGGCGGGTTACATGGTAGCTTGGCTACATAGATTTCAAAAGATAGTGAGCTTGTTTAGCTATGAGTATAGCACTTATGTGCATATTATCCGTGTATCCGAAATCATATTCCGATGTGTTCAACGAGAGATCTCTAATAGAATAAGGAGAATGCCTAATACGAAGGTGACATGTTAGTAAGTGTGATGAATAAGAAAATTTGACAGGTATGTATTTAAACCCTCGGGTTGAGAACTTAGTATGATGAAATTGTAGTAAGATATTAAATGCAAATGTAACATGAATGTCTTGGTGTTGTTTATGCAAATAATGTTTATGTTGAATGGCATGATTATGTTACTTGTTATTTGCGTGTGAACTTACTAAGCATTTATGCTTACTCCCTCATTTTCCTTCATTGTAGTTTTGACAAGCCGGCTTGAGAATCGGGATAGGTCGAAGGCTCGTTCACTCTATCCAAAGACCTAAATTGGTAAAATGGCTTGTATATTTTGAATATGGCATGTATAGCAGTATACTCACTTTGTGTAAATGATCATATGATATGGTTATGGTTTGGTAAGAAAAGGGTTTGTAAATGATTAGCTATTGGAATAGCTAATCAAGTTTATATATGATAACATGTATGCTTTATGTCTTAACTAACCCATGAAAATCCTTGGAAAGGTAAAATTGGCTACAAAACAGAATATTGCTGCAGCAATGATGTGAATTTGAAAAATCACTAAAAATAGTAAGAAATGGAATTAAATGATGAATAAGTTATGAATTTCAAATATCCCCTTTAACTAATAAACTGTACTAATTGGCTCGACCAAAAATTCTAGAAAAAAATTAGTAGATAGCTTGTTTGGAAATTCTAAAATAAATTGTTTAAGCTGTTTAATTAATGAATTAAGTTTAGTAACACCTCGTACTCGACTCCGGCGACGGTCTCGGGTACGGGGGCGTTACAAAAGGTCCCATGTAAGATGGTAGTGATCATTATGGAATGAGTGGGGTGGATGTTGTCGATGGGGTGAGGATGTCTGTGATGGGACAGATCTTGTTATTCATTCTAGCTTAACGGTATAGTGCAATTGAACTCATGTGGTGTTTGGTAACCAACGGAAGCTTAAAGGTTTGGCCACTAGATGGCTTGCACTTGTCTAGATGTTTGTGCCAAAAGGCAGAATTTGTGGGTGACGTCCCGATTCATTGTTGGCTATCTTGTTGTTCAGATGTCCTTTCGACTTGCCACATGTATTTATATGGATGGGGTATAACAATATTCCTCTTTCCCCCGTTCAAGTTGAGAGGAAGGGTTATAAAGTGGCCCTTCTGGCGACATATTGTCTTAGGGTGAGTTTGGATGGGCGGTGCGTTTACCTGTGGTTAGTGTAAAAACAGCGGTGACAGTGAAATTAGATACTATAGCGATACTGTAGCGTGAGACAAAAAATAAGCTAAACGCACCGCACCGCACCGCACCAATCGCCCATCCAAACTAAGCCTTATTGTTCCCTTCCTTAAAGGTTTTTCAATGGATGGTGATTGGGTTTGACAATGAAACTTGTGATAGAACTTTTGAGATTTTGTTATAAATATACTTTAAGACTTTGTTTCTGAGGAGTCGTGATAATGATAAATAACAACCTTTCCAAATAAATGGTGAATCATCATTGGATATCTTTTTTTTCAAAACAATGTGTTTCATGAGATAGATCTATATATTCTATAGGTTTTCTTTTTTGAAGTTACTTTTGTCTTATTTCATTTTGAAATTTCCATAACTATTTTTTGTTGGTTTTCTGATTTTGATTGATTTCTGCAACGATTTCTGGTTTTGATAAGTATTTATAATTTGATTAATCTTTTAGCTCTTGTTGTTATTAGAGTCATTTTGTCATCTTTGTTAAAGAAATGGTTAGAGAGAATGGAAGATTTGGTCGAACTCAAGGCTGAGGTGGTGGTCATTTTGGAAATGCTCTGCCAAGAGAGGTGGTGAAGGAGCGAAAAATTATTGTGAAAAAGTCTAAAAGGAAAAATGATGAATCCATTGTTAGCCTTAGTTATCCATATTCCACAACCCATCAAGAGATTAAAAACTTGTTGATGTGTAGTGGGTTATTTGTGGAACACCACAAGTATGAATTCAACATTTCTGAAGGGTTGCATCATCTTAGCGAATTGTTTGGCCCTGACTCCACTAACAGGAGGCTTGGGTTATTTCTTCCATTATTTTTCTTAAGGCGAGTTTTACTCTCCCCCTTTTAAACTTCATCCGAGAATGTTCTTTATGATTTCAATATAGTATCGAAATAGTTGACAGGCCTTTCCAGTAGTTATTGGTTAGGTAATTTATGATGTGTCATATAAGAGGCATATACCCTTCTGATAGGATGTTTTGTTATATGTATTTCCTCGGGAAGTGGAAAAGATCTCCTAGGTTGTTTGAATTCCATCCTTGGAAAACTATTCCTTGGATAGAGAATTTGTTTTATAGTTGAGAGGTAGGAATGAATGTTGATCATAGCAAGTACATTCTCGTAAAGTTGAAGTTTTGTAAGAGGTTCGATTTTCCTGTTGAGTGGACGCGTCCTTTTATTGAGAAATGTTACTACTACTCATGTCTATTGGATGTACCTGAAGGTTTTCACGAGCATAAAATGATGATTGAAAGGGAATGTTAGTGGTTTCTCTTGAGATTACCTTGAGTAATGTTTTCAAGTATTGTATTGGAGAGGAAGACGTTTGTAGGGACACTCCCAAGGATATAGATGATGGTTTTTGAAACAACGGGAGTTGTCCATTAGCCTCATATGCTTTTTCGTCTTTCGTTAGGGCTGAAGTGGCAAAGTCTTGAAGAGGTCTAGGGAAAGCAATGGGTATTCTGGAAGGAAACGACCATGAGAGAGGTTAATTGGGAGGGGAACTTTTGCGAGGTCCGAGGGGGTAGCTAGCCATGATTTTTCGAATTTTGACCATACCTCTTGGTGTTCAATTTCCTCGAGTAGCCAGTCTCGTTCTTCTTTTAAAGCTTGGCCTAAGGTTTCTCTTCTTAAACCTGTGATAAAGGTCCCGACTCTAACAACGGGAACTGTTGTTACTCAACCTAAAAGTTGCACCTCCTTTTGTTTGAGTCAAGCCTCCACGGAAGGTGCGCTACAGAAGAAGAGAGAGCAACGAAATAAGGGAAAAAAGAATTTATTGCACGAATTCATGAGCAAAAAGGTCTTTGTTAAAATTAATCTTAAAAATCAAACTCAATATGATTTAAACCTGAATTAAAAGCCCGAAACTCATAATTTTCGTAACAACCCTGTCTAGAAATTTTGCTCATATAGTCTTCACTAAAATGATCATAACTTGAGTTTCCAAACTTAAAATTAAGTGATTAAAATGCGTTTCGAAGCTAAGAGATAGATCTTCGAACGCTACGAAGATATCTCAGCCCAGAAATGTCTAGATCCCATCCAAAAAGTAATTGCATGCCGATTGATTTTCCAAACTTGAAAATTGACAACTCTGATGAATGAAATTTAATAAATTTCACCGTATTCATGCATGTACTAGAGTGACTTCAATTTCCCCACCAAGTGGCTTCTACCTCCCAAGGAAGTTTGCAATTTAGGCGTTCACTAATTAGAGACCTCAATGCACGAGAACAATTTAAAATTATTAACCGAGAGAGTCTGCTTCTTATTCCCTGAGACATGAAGATGTTAAATTCTATCTTTTGGATAAAAAGGGTTACGGGCATTCAGAGGTAGATCTTGCAAAAAGGTTTTACTTCACAGGGCGCTGGAAACCTCGTGCAGAGTCATGCCCCTTTGATTGTGTCTCTCCTATAGCCTAATGTTAACGGGGAGGACTCTGTAACCTTGGAACCATTTAGTGAATATAGGAGCTTGTTCTGATTGAAAGTGGCTAGTATTAAGGAGTACAGTGGTTAATCCCTTGCCTCTCATACCTCCGATTGGAGGTCCTTACGGAATGATCCGAGATTGGACCGAACAGTTCATAAAGGATACAGATTTCATTATTTTTCCCCTTGGCTCGGGGAAAAGGAAATGTTGTAAGATACGGTATTGTTTTATGGTTTTTTTTTATGTTACTAATGTGTTTTTGACCTGTCTGTGTAGGATCAACCATGGAAGGTGAATATATCATGGAGAAGGCAAACGCCATAGTAAAAGACCTATTGAAAGAGGTGTCTATCTCTCTTCCTGCCTTGAGGAAACGGGTAAACAAAAAGAGGAAGGCAACCCCTTCCGAACTCTCAACAGGTGGGGAGCAACATCGAGAGAGTGCCACTTCTAGTGCCAAAGATTTGACCACTGAGGTCAATCCTCCTAGTGGTACTTTTGACCACGTCTAGACCCCTTTTACTGTTGTTGCTGCTAACAACTCTAATCCTTCCATTACGATTGCTTCTTCAATTCAACCTATTGCAGCCATGATAGGTTCTTCTTTCGTCGGAAGAGTTTCTCCCTCGATGCTCATTGTTGTCCTCCCATCCAATGTTGCAGCTGCCTTGGTTAGTTCTTATAATCTTGCTAATTTTGTTAAGCTTTTTGTTTTCCTTCTTAATGGTGTTTGTTTATGCAGATTCTATGGCGCCCATGTTGACTTTGAAGTTAGCATGTGACCAAGTGGCCTGAGAAATAACAACTTTTTAAATAGCTCAGAACAAGGCAAAAGATGAGGCTAAACTTTCAACTACATTTGAAGCCAACAAAAAAACATCTTGAAGCCAACAAAAAAACATCTACTTTTGAGGGAAAAATAAAAAGGTTACATGAGAAAGTGCAGGCTTTAAAGGGTCAATTGGGAGAGAAAGATAAGTAGGTGGAGGAGAAGAACAATAAGCTAAAGAATTTCAAGGCTGAATTGTCCAAGGAGAAGGAATCTCGTGCTAGTGATAAGGCTTCGTTTACCGTGGCGCAAGTGAAATTATTAGACTCCTTCCGAGCCCAATTGCTCTTGGCTTTATAAGTTGTCTATGGTCTCGAATTAGGCTCGACCTGGCCCATGAGTATCTCTAGGGCCCATGACTTTCAAGCCGTCAATAGTTTTGATTTTCCGCTTCTCATTTAATTGCCCACTTCCATCCTTCATTCAGTTTCCAATATCCTTCGATGCTCAAAATCTCAGACTGATTTGGGGATCGTGGAGTGCACGTGTTCTCTTCTTCTTCTTCAGCTGTTTTTCTTCTTTCAGATTAAGGTTAAGATTGAATAGCCAGTCAACTCACTGCTTTTGTTTTTTTTTTGTACGGGTCTTACTTAACTAGCTTTATTTCCTCTAGATTTTTTTTCAAATATTTGGAAAACATCATTGGATGACAGAAATGTGTAAAACCTTTTTAATTTCGTGTTTCTGTAATGTTAATTTGATTTTAATTTTTCCCCAGACATAAAATCCAAGCAACGACATGGAGGCAGTGCCTATACAGAGTGAAAACTTCAAGCTAGGGTTCATCGGAGCAGGGAAAATGGCAGAGAGCATTGCCAGAGGAGTGGTACAATCTGGTGTTTTGCCTCCCCAACGTATTTCTACAGCAATCCACTCAAATCCCAGTCGTGGTACTGCCTTCCAGTCACTCGGCATCTCTGTTTATAGTCACAACACCGACGTACGGTGCTTTCTTTCCCCCTTGTTCTTGTTACATTTAGTATTGTTTTTATTATGTTGAATTATTAAAGATACGATATTTACTCCCAGGTGGAAAGAAATTTAGTTAGTTCTTTTTTACTTTGGTTATTGGACAATTATGTATATATAGATATTTATGTTTAATACTTTTAAAGATTTTTTATAAGAATACATAAATAGCTTTATATATATCAGTGATGTCAAGGAGAGCACCTAGATGCACCTAGCCGCTAAGGCGCAGCAAATGGCCATTACCGCCTCAGCCACCTCAAGGCGAGGTGACATCAATTAGGCTTTTGAGCGCCTTTGTTGCAAACCCAGGCGCAAAAGAGCCCGCCTCACTAAAGAGCCCTTCCATTCTCCTGTTTATTTTTTTTATTCTGACTTTTAAAAGAAAAACATAATAAAATATAATAAATGACTTTTTTAATTAATTATTGATCTAATTAACATAGTTAACTCCTATAAGTTAAAACTTTTCAAGAGAAGATGAACGAAATCTAGAGCTAGTTTCTGGTGATGATATTTAATTTCGTTCTTATGGTGTTTTATTTTACAATACATTAAGAAAATTATTACACTTAAAACTATTGAACAATGTTTTGAATTTAGAAATTGAACTATATTATCTTTCTTTTACTATTTAATTAATACTTATTGATTATATGTATTAGTTACATATACTTTTATATACATTTTACATATATATTTATATTTATATGCTTGCGCCTTCGACTGGTGAGCGGTTTTTTTGTGCCTCAGGCTATATAAAGGTCCTAGCGCTTCGAGTGCGCCTGGCTCCCTTGACAACATTGATATATATATACAAGGGGTAAAAAAACAATCAAAGAACCAAGTTGGTTTGGACTATTTGACTTACTTTTATTTTGCTTTTCACCATTTGCATATACATATTTTAGTTCTTTACAAAGTGGAAAAAAATAGCAAAATCAACATGTGTTCTGTTAGTTTTGTTTGTACGTGGAATTGGAAGGAAGTGAAAAGATGTCACTGAAGACTTAATTAAAGAAAAAAAGAGAATAGAAATAATCATCCTTTAAGATTGTTATGCTGTTAAGTTTTAATAATATGGTGTTCTTATTTTTATTTTGTTTCTGATCTAAGTTATGGATATTTGGAAGCAGGTTGTGGATGCTAGTGATGTGATAATTTTTTCTGTGAAACCCCAAGTAGGTAATGCTATTAGCCTGAGTGCTTCCTCTTTCATTGCCTCTGCGTGCTTCCCTTTTTGTTTTTGAAGTTCTAGAGCTGGCAATACCATTCTTGCAGTAGGTACCTTTTTCTCATGCTTCCTCTTTCATTGCCTCTGTGCGCTTCCCTTTTTGTTTTTGAAATTCTAGAGTTGGTGATACCATTCTTGCAGCAGGTACTTTTTTTTCTCAATTATTATAATGAAATGCTAGAAACTTCGACTTCCCTTGGCAGAGTGGTTAGAAATGTGTAAAGATGAAATTCTTTTAGGGGAGAAACATGTAAAGATAGAAAGCATATTAATTTTCGTAGATGTGTTTGGTAGGAAAGAAGGTATTTCCTTCCCTCTAGTAGAGTTGAAAAACAAAAGGAAAGAATATAAAAGTAATGCAATTTTACCATTATATATTTTGCAAGTTAAGATGTGAAATTTATGATCTAAATAGATGGATATTCTTGTAACTATGTAATGCTTAACTCAGACCTCTACCATTTTCTCGCTAGTTTTCTTTCTAGTTTGTAGTATTCTTTTTTGTGAGCAAGAGTGGAAAATGATTAACTTTTCTATTTTTCTTTTCCTTCTCACTTTTCTTTCCTACTAGAAGGAACCTTTCTACTTTTTCACTATTTATTCTTTCTTCCACCTTTTAACCTACCCAACATATACCAGCTGTGATACATCTTTTCTCCTTTAGAGAAGCTTGAAAATTATGTTAGGAGATTTACAATGAATTTTTTTAAATGTTTAGAATATGAACTGTGAATGAGGCTCTAAAGTCTCTGTTATTTTACCTTAATTATAGAAAATACAATATAGTATTTTAGTTTAACAACTGCAGTAAAACATGATCCGGTTTGTTTTGTTTTTATCTCAAATATGTTTATACATGGACCACATGATTTCTTGTAAAGACATCACACATTGAGCACTATGGATTTGCAAGTTTGCATTTATTAATTTGGTCATTATGTCGAACTTAAATGAAGAGAGATATCACCAAGAGAAACAGAAAGCAAAAAGTATTCGCGCAGAACATCTTCAGGATGATTTCCAAGCTTCTGTTTTTAGTCTAAACCTCTTCCTTGGTGGTTTGCAGTTAAAAATGTGATCTTGCAGCTGAGGCCGTTACTTTCAAAGAAAAAGCTCCTGGTTTCAATTGCTGCAGGAGTAAAACTGAAGGATCTGGAAGTATGTCCTTTTGAGCTCTTTGCCTTTACAAAAGCCTAAACCACATGGTGCTAGTATAAATTATGCATTATCATGCTATTCACTGAAGAGTAGCATAATATGATTTAAAAGAATCTCCTTTCTTTCCAGAAATAGTTTTTCACGACTTAATGAAATCTTGACATCAGTATTTCAGTTTTATGAGCTTTGGTGAAAAAAAAGAAGATAAAAGAGAGATACAACTTCCCTTTATAGTGCCACTGTGAGAGTATTGAACCTTCTAAGTAGCATAATGCCAATTTGGAGTGTTATTGTCTTTTGAGTTCTTTTATCTTTTCTACTCTTAATGTTAATTTAAACTGTGAAGAGACTTTTTTTTTTTTTTTGAATAAAACTGTGAAGAGATTAGGTTAATTCTTTGTGGGAAAACATCTGATTTTAAGTAGAACTTGCATTTTCAAGGTTTCATTCGTATAATAGAATGCATGAGAAAAATATAATAGACTCTTCTAGCTCCACTGTTAATAAAATACCTTTTAGTGTGCGAGTTCTTTCTAGAACATTAAGATTTATAAAAGCATTAGGCTAACTTCCCTCTAAGATATTAAGCTCCTTCAAGAAGTGGGTTGCATCAACTTAAAAATCTGAGCTTATGGTGGATAACCTTTCTTGACCATGTGATACAGGAAGGTTCTTAAGTTTTGTTTGTTGGTTTAGAAATGAATAGATTTAATTTTGAAGTGTGGAAACAAACACTGACAAATATTTAGCTTTTTCTCATTCCTAATGTGATAATTTTGGTGGTTCATAGTTATTAATATATTCATCTTAGTTTTTGCTTGAGTATTATTTACTAACACTTGCTGTTCTTAATAGAACTTAATAGTAAGAATACAGAAAACAAAAGGACATAAAGATGTTATGGCTTTTGGTTCTTTGTGCACTGGTAAATGCAGATGATTTTTGTAAGTGATTTCATTAAGCTGGATTAGAAGTTCCTACTTACCAGTTTGGTTGGATCCTTGCTCATAGAATGCAAGTTTTAAACCATTGACAATGTATAAAGTTACCTGTTACCAGAGATCTTGGTCAGTTAAATGCATTTGGTTTCATGTTTATCAGCACTGGAGTACGGATTTAAATTATTGGTTTTAGTTGAGGGTATTAGTTTAAGATTTATGGATAAGTTCTAAAATGAATGGGCTGGTTGTGGCTAAAAGGTATGTAGAGTGTTTGCGCAAAGTAATATGAAGAGAAGGAACTTGCTAAAAGGAAGGGATAGAAACCGTAATATTTTTCTGGTGCATTCTAGGGGACTCAACTAGAAAGTTTTCTATTGATATCTGTGACCAAATTAAATCCTAGGGTTTTGCTAACTTAAATATGAATAAAAGGTTTGTGCTCAAATGCATACGTTTATGCTATAGAACTCATTAAAACATCTTATTATGTTCATTATTACACTTAAATCTATGATTTTGACGAAGTAGTGAATCAGAAATACTTGGATGACAAATGAAATTTAGCTACCCCTCATGCTTTCTCAAATGCATTGGTAGTTTTAATCTCTTGTAATTTATTTGTGATTTGTACATTCATTCTGACATTTTCTATATAAACAAATTCCAAATTTTCAGTCTGAAATTCATGTTTTCAGATGAAGCACCAGTGAATTCTTTTAAACCAGTCTTGTTTTTTTCTTTCTATGCAAAATAGTCCTTACTCACTGTCTTCATGTGCCATTGTAATGTCAGACATCAATAAAATCATAATTTTATTTTGTTCAGGAATGGGCTGGCCATGACCGATTTATCCGGGTGATGCCCAACACACCATCTGCTGTTGGTATGGGAGCTTCAGGTATAACCTTTTTTGCATTAAATGCTTATGAGCAAAGCAATTTTTGAAGTTATCATGTCCAATTTAGCATTTTGTTGTGTTCTAAACTATGACTTGCTGCCATTTTTTTTTTCAAATAATGGACCATTTATGGAAACTATATCTACTTGAAAGATTTTGATCTTATTGATCTGTCACCCTTGTCTTCAGATTGTCAGATTCAAGCCAAAATTTCTGTCTATAAGTTACTGTAGAAGCTATGCACATAACATGGCAATTCAGCACGATTATTTCTGTAGAGTAATATGGTGTTAGTTGAAAGGATTTCCTGGTGTTGAGAGCTTTTCATTAAGTTGTTGTGGGAGTACCATCATCATTTGTTTTATTTTGAGTTTTTTTGGAATAGCAAAGTATATTTGTGTAGATCGGTGTGGTCAGAAATATTGTTGGAGTCGATATGTGAAATAAAAGGTCAGATATACTATCTACCATAGAGGTCATAGCAGTTGTTTGCTTTAGGTTCGTCTACAATATGGGGCTAGAATACCTGTGGTCTTGCCTCATACTCCTGGAGATAGTTACTTTTGGCGTTTTCATATTAGCTTGTTGTAGAAGACCAGCAATTAAAGGGTGTCATTAGATTCTAGAGGATTGTGGTCTGCTAACTGGGATCTTCCTCTTCTTCTTCAGTCTATGGATTCTATGTCATGTTGGGTACAAATGGTAGCAGTAGAGATCCATAAGTTTATCATTTCTTATTCTTCTATAGAATTTGACCAAGTATTAATATGTAATAATACAAATTAAAAAATGAGCCATAAGAGAAATCATCATCTTTTTTTCGTATGTTTTTGTAAAATATGATTCTTCTAGTCTCACAAGTTTGTTTTGCAATCTTTTATTATAATAGCAATGCATGGCAATAGAAATGTCTGATCTTTTTCCATAATGTACAGTTATGAGCTTGGGAGGAGCTGCAACAGAACAGGATGGGGAATTAGTTGGTAAATTATTTGGAGCAGTTGGCAAGACATGGAAAGCTGATGAGAAACTGTTTGATGCTGTCACTGGCCTTAGGTATTCTGCTGTTTTAATAGCAGAATAAACAGACTGATTACCTAATAGTATGCCTCAATAGTCCCTGCATTTTGCAGCGGGTGGTGAGGCTGATTGCTTGGGTTGAATTCTTTCTCTTAAGAGTTACCTCTTCCATTGAATAAGGTTGAAAATGAATTATCATGTTTTGTCTTTGATTATCCAACAAAAGTTAGATTAACAAGATATATGTTTCCTGAAAATATTCAGTGGCAGTGGTCCCGCTTATATATATTTAGCAATTGAAGCTTTGGCTGATGGGGGAGTGGCTGCTGGTCTTCCGCGAGAACTAGCATTGGGACTTGCTTCTCAGACTGTAAGTCAGTTATACATTATGCATCATGTTATGTTTACTACAAATAAATCATGCATTTTAGTGTTCGTTAATATTCTTAGAAAGATCCTTGACCTCTCCACAACTCTTGGCACAATTTTACCTTGAATTTCCATGTAAGGCTAAAGGTGAGAATTTGCCCTTTGGTTTATACATAAAATTTGCTGATCAATGTGGTAAGAGCCAAATTGGTGGGACTGGTCAGACTATCAGTTTCCAGTTCAAAAATAATTAAATAAAAAAATCATAAAAAATAATAATATAAAAAATCATAACCGTTTAACCATCGGTTACTTGTCCTGGTTTTCTGTTTTGTTTTTTTTTTTACCAGTTTACAGTGGTTTATTCATTTCTGGTTATGTACCACCAGTCGGACCACTGCTTTTGGTTCAATCAATTAAACCAGTCAGTCAAGACTGGTTCTGACAACTTTGGAAAATACATTCATTGTGTAAGCTTACCAGAAATCCATTTTTAATGGGTATTATGATGGAAGTGCTTGATCACGTGGTTGTAAAAAATTGCTTTACTTTGATTGTGGAGCACTTGGAAGTTGTGGGTTCATAAAGGATAAAGAAAAACAAGGGGAAAAAGTAGTAGGTACTCCCATAAGCAAAGTTGACTTGATTATTCGATTCTATCATTATCCTTAAATTCTCCCATAATAAATTGCTTTACCTTGATTGCGGAGCACTTGGTTCTTGAGTACAGGATTGCGTTTTAATCAGTGATTTTAATACTAGCAATTGCTAGTTGATGGCATCTTCATCAAGGGATCTCTTAGTTTCTAGCTCTTTGCCTCTATTTATTTGTTAAGATGATAATTAGGTTCATTCTTTTGCAGGTGTTGGGAGCAGCTGCTATGGCTGTTCAATCTGGGAAGCACCCTGGTCAGCTGAAAGACGATGTTACATCACCTGGTGGGACTACAATCGCTGGCATTCACGAGTTAGAGAAGAATGGTTTCCGGGGAACATTGATGAATGCAGTTGTGGCAGCTGCTAAGCGTAGCCAAGAACTTTCCAAGAATTAGAAGAGTCAGTCCACTTGATTCGCTTGAAATCTTGGAACAGATGATTGCTGGACAATCATTTTATTTAACAATGAGAGAGAGACCAATGAGTTTAGCTTTGCTTTTATATATATTTGCAGGGTTTAAGATTTATATACAAATTTGTTTTGTATTGGCTTTTTTTTTTTTTTAGTCTAGCAATTTTTTTTTTTAAACTAAACTAAACTAAGAGGTTGGTTATTCAATTATTCGTAAGTTTTCGTTTTGTTTAGTCAATCTTGTTATGGTGACACCATTGAACGGGTGATGGTCGGAATTGACTGGTCTGAAGGAGGTAGATGATGTTCTTGAGGTTAAAGAACATGTTAGTGGCAGCAGCAGATGGTTGGTGCCTGTTAAGAGTAGGGAACGTAGTTGGGGTTCGTGTGATAGAGCGTTTGCATCCCATCAGCTGGAGCAGCTTGTAATTCTGAGCTTCAATGAAAGTATTGCCGTCTCAAACTAGTTATTGAGATGGTTGATTTAATCTTTAAAAATCATTCAAAATTAAGAAAAGAAAATCGAAGGAAAACATTAGTTTCTGATTAAAAAATAAAATGAAGGTTTTTAATTTCATATAATTTGTCTTGTATATTTAAAACTTTTTATGTATTTTATATTTTTTTAATAATAGGACTAAATTGACATAAATATTGAGATAATTTGTAAATGTTGAAGGTTATTTACTATTATAATAATTTAAAAATTGGCCACTTCATCCTTCTGTTAGCCATTAATGGTTGGGTGATAAAAGAAACCAATCTTAAATAATTGATTTACTTAATTATAATTTTTTGAATTTGAGTGATCAAAATAAAAATTTAATTTATACATAGTTGAGTGATCAATAGTGTAGCTCCAAGTATATATTTAACAAATTCATAAAATAAAATGATTAAATGAATGTGATTTTAGTTAAAATGGTAAAATTGAAATAATAAAAACTAATATTATGAGTTCAAATTTCATTAAGTGTATAAATTTTTTAAAAATAATATATAAAAAACAAAATACTCACAAAATAATTTGTTGCTTTGTGAAAATACATGCTTTTGGTAATTGAATTAGGATGTTTTTGAATGTATGTCCCGCACTCGCTTGATAAGCCCTTGGATATTTGAGATTTCATCATTGCAGGAGTACTTTCGTCTGGCATTACTAAATTTTTTTTATATTTCTTTATATTTTTCTTTATATATATATATATATATATTTTTAAATTTTAATATTTTTTAATATTTTTTATGTTTTTTTTAAGATTTTAATAATTTTTCATTTTTTTAATTTTTAGAATCGATATCAAATTAAGAAAGTCTAAACTTTTAAGGATTAAAATTTGTTATTATGCAAATAAAAATATCATACCTGCATTCTGTTAATGATTTTTATTTATTTTTGGGTGATTAAAATAAAAATACTTTAATATTTGGATGACACCAATGAAGTTTACCTTAAAAGTTTCACACGCATCATTGCCTCTAATAACTTTTATAGTTTTTTGTTACAATTTAAGGGAAGGGGTTAAAATATTTACAATAGACCTGTAATGAAATAAAATTATAATTAGTAATTCAATTGTTTGGTTGAATGGAATGAAATAGAACTGTAATAGTATTTTTGTGTTTGGTTGAATGGAATAGTGTTGTAATAGCATAAGAAAAAAAATGACCAAAGTACCATTACCAGAATATTTTTAAATAAATGATTATTATTATTGTTATTAAATTTTAATAGGATTATTATTAAATATAATTTAATAAAAAAATTTAATCATATTTTAATAAAATTATTATTAAATATAATTTAACAATAATAATATATATAAATAATTTAATCATAATTTTTTTAGATAGATATGCTAAAATATCGTTAGCAAAACAGATAATTTAATTATCCTCTAAATAAAAGAACAAAAGATTAGGAGTAATAAATAGTTTGAGAATTATATTTTATATCCAAACATAATTTTCATACATTAACAAAAAATTAGTTGATATGTCATAATCTATATGTTACTTAAAGAATAATTTAAAAAAAAATGGAAAATACACCTCTTTCTCTTGTCTCAAATATTTCTATCAAAGACAGATCTTGAAGTACAACAAAAGAACTAATGAAATTGTTATGTTGTATTTATATTTTTTGACAAACTTTCATTAATTTACAAATTGTTTTTATATTGCTAGACGTGTATAATAAAAGGATCTCGTGTAAAAGTAAAAGCAAATAATATAAATTTAATGTAATATATTTTATTTATATTTAAAATTTTAATACATTTAATAAGTTTAAAGCCCTTCACAATCCATTCCGCTTCGACCCGAAACCTACACAATGCAACATAAAGATATTATAAATCAGTGACTAAGGAGCCATCAAATCTTTGTGCTGTTGTTTTTCCACTTAAAACACCAGAAAAAGAAAAGAATCAGTCGAATTTCAACAAGTTCCTATCAGTGAAAAGAACATAAAAAGCTATTGATCATAATAGGTAAATACTTTACAAGGAACCGTATATGTAATAAGACCTTAAATAGAAACAAACAAACCCTCTTGGAAAATACTCGCTTAATAATTTAGAAAACTCGATATATGAGACCCTATACTCGCATTATCACATTCCCAAACAGTTAGATCATCAATAAATAAAAAAAGTTTACCAAGTAAATCACAATTGAAAAATTGATTTTAAAAATGCAAATGAAATAGCTCCCTACTAGCGAAATACACAAGCAGATAAGAAGAGATGAAATTCTCACAATGGAAGTGAGATTGAGGGGAACAATAAACTTACTCGTCTCAACTTTGAAGAAGCTTTTTACAATGTCGAGATCTTTATCGATGATGATGGTGGGATGAGAACAACTGAACGGGAACGAGGAGACAAGGCTGGTGTGTGGTGCTTGAAGTGTTTGCTTAGGGAGAGTGATAAAAGGCAATAATGGGAGGTTATGTTTTTTATTTATTTATTCAGTGAAGGCTCTGTAATGCTATTCTTTAGATTAGGCGAGGATGACTATTATGGGAGAAGGTGGAATAAGAGATGAATGAAATTCAGTTGAACGAAAATTCAGTGAACTAAATTAATGAATAACTACTTATCACCAAAATATAAATATTCTAATATTCTAATATTATTCACTTCTTTTAGTTTTTAAATTCATCAAATCACCTTAATTAATATTATTAAAAAACATAAAAAATAATTAATTATTAATGTGTTATATATTTACATTAAATTAAATTTTTCTCAAAAATTAAATGGGTCAAATAAATTTTTTTATTAGAGTGAAAGTAAGTGATTATGCTTAGATTTAAATAGTCCCACAGTCCATACCAATCAACTGACAAACGCTCTGAAAGTAAAAAAAGAACGCTCTGTTCAAAGTTGGAAAAGAAGGAATGGCGACTTCACCACCTCAGCAGGTTGATCACCACTCTCTTCCTCCGCCTGTGGCTGAAGAACCTGAATCTCTCCTCTCTTCTCTCGTTTTTGGTTATTTCTCTTCCTCTGTTTATTTTTCTCCCTCTCTGTTTATTTTTCTCCCTTTCTCCAATAATTACTTTCATTTCGCTTAACGTTTCAAATTACATTTAGTATTCTCTTTTGTTACGTGATTTCTCCTTTAACCGATCGCATGATCTAAAGTTTCACGTGTAACAAATGCATTTTGTTATTATTACCAACGTAATTCCAATTGTCTATGAAACACTGTGAAACATGAGGGTCTAGGCTTGAATCAGTTTTAAATTCCATAATTCATGGTTAATTTCTTGAGATCGCCTGTTTTACTCGTAATTTTTGTGGACTCGGGACACTTTTGAGTACGATAAGTTGAAACAGACAAATTTCACTTTTATGAATAGGTCCTTGTAAAGCTTTTACAATTTTATTTTCTCAGATCTTGTTATTTTCCGTATCTTTATTTATCTCACAATATTAGTTGGTAATTTTGATTTAATTAATGCAGATTTGTCACAACATGTTCAGATGGCAATGGAGAATATGCTTAAGATGATAAAGTAAGTGAATTACTTCATCCGGTGATTAATGGCGATGTGGAACTTATCTTGGAATAGTTGTTAATTATTTTTCTTTCCTTATTTAAACTTAAGCTCTCTTATGAAGATTACACACAGATATGATTAGTGTTTTACTCATGCATATCCACTTTCTTCTTTTTCTCTTAAGCTCTCTTATGAAAATTACACAAACATGATAAAGAATGCATAACTTGCTGTTTTCTTTCCTCTCAAGTGTTCTCTCTTTTTTAATTACTCTGTGTTGCTAACAAATTCAGCAATCATCACTTTTATATCACTCTTCCCTTGCTTTTTTTTTTCCTGGAATAAGTTTGTTGCAAGGAAAATGAACTTGTTAAACATAGACAGGCGATGTTGTCCTCCAGGACTGCCCATTTTTTATTTTTGGGATCCAATATTTGTTTATTGCCTCGCTCTTTCCATAGACGTTCTTTTAAGAGGGGAGACAAGTTTAATAAATCATTAAATTGTTGCAAACACCGTATTTCTCTTAAAAATTATGTTCTGTTTACCTTTTAAATAAAATTCTGCAGCGAAATTGATCAAAACTCCTTGGGAATAATGGAAGAGGTAGAGAAGTGCAAGAATCTGCTCTTGAAAGGAAGAAAAGTTTGGAGGAAGAAAAGGAAAAGTTTCAGAAAGCTGCATACACTGTTTTGGACATGCTGAATAGCAGAGAATGAAAATCGTAAGCCCTGTCCACAAACGGGTAAATTTTTGGGTTTATATTGGGGCATAAATAAATACTACTCTACCATTATCATTGAAGCTAAAGCACAATGGGTAAATTTTCATTGCCTCTGTCCACAAACGGTGGATATGCACATATCCATTCACATACATATGCAGCTATATTGCAGATATTTCTTTCTTTAGAAATGTCATGCATCATAACTTCTTAGACATTTAGAATGATCATCACTTAACCAGATCAACATATTGATAACTGATAAATATTATTTTAACATTTAAACAATGAATAAATGATCATTCTCTCTTAAAGCACTAAGATCTTCAACTTCTGAGCCATCTGCCATAAGAATAGTGCTCCCTCTCTTTCCAAGTTTCTTTTCTGCATTAACCAGATATAACGAAATTCAGGATCTTGTATTGATACACAATTATCACCTGTGTTTTTTCTTTAAGTGTATATTAGCATAGCCATGAACATGCTGTTTTCCTCTCAAGTAAGTTTACAAGCTTTCCAAATCATGTATTAATGAAATTAATTTGGCTAGAAGTATTATCTTATACATTAATTGTTCTAAGTCTATATTGTTGTGATACAAAATGAAATTGTCTCTTCTACTGGTTTAATATGCTAAGCTTCATGTTTGAAATCTCAAGATAAAAATTTTCAACATGCCGTCATGCACTTGGACACCTGTTAGATATTGACCCAAAATCTGGTTGTCAATATTCAATTGGGATTCTAATGTAATTCTATTGGTTAGACATTATTTGACAATTAAGTTTATTAATGAAGTAGATGTTCTCAATAGGTAGGAAATCTTAGTGAATGAGATTTCTTACTGTTCAAGTAATAGGCTTTTAAACAGCCATTAAGGTTTAGATTTTAAAATTATCGAGTAGAGGAGGGATGAAATCTATGTTAGTGGAGTGATTTTTTATTCTTTTTTTGGATTGTGGATGTAGACTAGAAGGTTGGATCACGTTAAATATTGTCTCCCATGAGTATGGTTGATTTTTTCTGATCTCATAACTTAGGAACGAGTTTTAGTTGGGTTATTTCTTTCTGTTGTTTGGTTGGTTGGCAGTTTTATGCGTTCCTTCTGTCTTTAGCTTGCTATGCAGAAGTTACAAATAAATATTTGCTTTTTGAGAAGCTTGTAGTTCTCTGTACCTGCTAGATTGAACAGGTCTGCGATTGAGTTAGGCAAATATATAAGCTTCCCCAATCTGTCACCAGAAATTGTTTTCTTGGATGGATGATACCCATATATTATCACCCGGATGGTACCTGCACTTAGTGAAGGATCGGAAGTGTTTGATGTTCCTGCAAGGTGGTTGAATCAATAATATGCAATTATCTATAGAATATTATGCACTTTATTATAAGAACTTATATTTGGATTTATTTGACAAATTGGTTGGTATAGGGCTATAGGCATATCATCAATATTGTGTAATCCGTGCATTAGAAAGCTAATGTCATCATCACTATAAGACATCATTTTTGGATACAGAGTTTCTAAAATTCAAGATAGATGATTGATTCACTCTTTTTCCTTCATAAAAAAAGGATTGACTCATATGCTCAAATGTGTTACATGTCGAAACAAAAAATAGATGCTAGTCAAGAGTTGACATGATATAAAGAAAATAAGTCAGTGTTTCTATTAAAATAGTTTATTTTATGATAATAACTTGTTGCTGCTACTGTAAGTTTCAGCAATAATCCTTAAATGCTTAAGGGTGCATTTGGTTCATGGAATATTAGATCTCCTTCGGTGATAGATTATTGTAAGCTAAGATTACTTAGCACATTACTAGGTATGCTACATTATGCTGTTTGGTAATAGAATGTAAGGTTTTGTTGTTTGGTTAACGTAATGTAATATTATTTAAAAGCAGATTTTACTAAATTGTCATTGTTAATTGTTATAGAAAGAAGGATGAGGATTACTACAAAATCATACATTACTTAAGGAAGAGTTGGAATTTAGATTACCCTTATATTTCAAAATTTTAGTACTATTGGGGATGTATTACCAGATTAAGGTAATCTTTGCAAACCAAAAGTCAGAATATTATGTCGAAATGTATGATTATCCCTGTGAATTTAAGATGATTCGAACCAAATGCCCTTAAAAGTGATTATGTCCATTTGATACGATTAATGAAGAAGCAATTATTTACCTGTAGGATTTCCATCTGTAGAATCCATTGTTTCTCTGTTTTGCTTCTCCTCATTTTGTGCCGTAGGCTGCAAAGAAACATAATAGAACCTAATCTGCTTATCACACAATGATGGTCTAGATTTTCATAAATGTGATCTTTGTTCTTTGTTTTATAAGCACAATTCTGGCTCACGTTTCCTTGTCTAGTTAGTTCAACTTTAGAATGGAAACATACCTGTACATTCTGGTCTGCCAGCAATTCTGTTAGGAAAGGTAGTTCCTGTAGCATGTCTTTTTCTAAGCCTCTCAAGTACTGAGAATAGAGGAGATGGAGTAAAGAAGCGCTCTTAAATTTTTGGTTAAACTAATAAAACTTTTATGGATGAAGATTTCTATTGTCCATGAATTGATGGTGAGCTTTCATTGTTTATTTTTCTCCAAACCATTGATGGAACTGCTTATTCAAATTTAAATCTCTGTTATGTGCTCTGATCTAAAATATTTTCAACAGCTTTAGGTTCCATGTGGATGATTTCACATTAAAGGAATGCTTTTAATTGCAATTAATGTCTTTTCATTCCTTTATTATTTTTCTTTCCTTCCTTTATAGCGTAGAACTGTCTATAGATTGCCTATTTCCGTAGATGATAAAGTTTACGTACCTCCATGAAGTTAGCAATAATTATCTTTCCATCTCTACTCTCTGATTGCACCATTTGTTTGAACTGGTGATTACTTATTCGGATAACTTGAGAGAGCCTTTTAGTTCTCACTGTGAAAGGTTGGGGAATATTAAAAATTACTCCAATTTCTCCTGCCATATCTGCAGATTCTAGATTTGACAAAAACTTGAAAAAGGAAAGACCGGAACTTTAGTAATAAGACCAATTGCAAAGAAAGATGTTTTAGTTTAAATTACTGGTATGGTATGTGTTTTGGCTTTTTAACTCTTATAATCCCAATAATATAACTCTCATGTTACTAACATTCATCTGGGTCTCTTGATCAATGCAGCAATCTTCATGTTCTTTTTGCTGACTGGAAATCTCTATTTCCTGGTTTAAGTATACCTTTGTTAAATTAATAATTTCTTACTTACTGCAGCATTTTTGAAGGTATAAAATGTGAAGAGTCAAATTGTCATGTTGCCACGGAGCCGTTTACTTCTGAACCTATCAGCAGTCCGAGACATTATCTTTTAAACTATTTGTTTGATATATATACTGTGTTTTTAGTATACTCTCCCATCATATCTAGTTTCAGTTTGAGCTTTCCCCATTCCAAGCTCCCAAAATTTTAGGAAATCTACAGGCAAAAAATAAAACTTATATACTCTTCAAATCTGTTGTTGTAGTTCGTAAGACCTTTTTTCGGAGTCAGTAGGAATATTATGCTCTGAGTCTACAAATGTTCCACCTACTTGTGCATTTGTTATTAAGTTCTCTGATCATTCTGAATTATACTTTTAGAAAAAGATAATACCTGCTCCGTCCCATTCTTGTATGTGACCACATCCTGCAGTTTCATTGAGTTTAGATTTTGCTTCCAAGGTTAAATAAAACGGAAAAAAACTTAAAATAATGAATGATGCTATACCACTGCTCCTGATACCAGAATGTAGAAGTCTGTGGGTATCTCATTTTGTAAAATAATTTCAATCCTTGGAGGAAAGTATTCTGCTTTCATCTCTGATACCTGCAAGAAGAAATCCCCATAGAAATCTAATGGCTGATAAGCTATTTATAGCTATTAAAGTTCTGTTCTAACACAGTAATTCTTTAGTAAGATGGTCAGCTTTGATTAACATTTCATGACAGGAAATTCAGTGATATGTTGGAATGTAATTTTGTTTAGGGTGAACCATTTTTTATTTTTATTATTTTTTCCATAATGCACTAGGGACCTGCACTGCAGCTTAAATGAGAAGTTCGGAATTTGAATCTCCCATGTAACTACACATAAAAAATTGGAAATATAGTTACCAATTGAGAAAGAAAGTCGTCAGAGACTCCTTGGAATAGGTAGGTCTTTTCTGCGGTTTTCCAGAATAGGTGTTGGGCAATGCTGGATCTTATTGCCTTCGGCAGGTCTTTTAGCACTTCTTCTTGCTGTAACTCAGCTGTATTGAACTTTAGTTGCATGTGTGCCAACATTTGTTCTCTCATCCCTTCCGGGAGTTGGTTCTTGCTTGCATAACGCATTACCTCATTGATGCTATCTCTCTGTCAAGACATGATCTGGTTATGGTCTGTTCAATATATTTGAATTAAAATGTAATGCTGAAGTAGCAGCGTTGCAATGTACAAATATGAAATATAGGAATGAAAATTTGACCATCATAGAGCTACCTTATTCAAAATAGGATCATTTCAATCTAAACAACATTAGTATGATAGTCTTGTATGCTATTGTTGTTGCCTATAAATGAAAATAGAGAAGAGAGAATCACCATGGCAAAGGTTTTGACCACAGATTGGACAACGAGATTTGTTATGTTACCAATTATGTAGGCAATGAGGCCCATGTTGAATAGCATATAGATAGAGTTAAATATCTTCTCTCCTTCATTCATTGAATAAAACTCTCCATAACCGACTGAGGTGAGAGTGACGATTGACCAGTAAATGGAACAGATGTAACCATGCCAGAAACCTTTTTGCTTAAAGTCTCCAATCAATCTTCCAATCCATGTATGTTCTGATGGTTTATGGCGTGCAGCGAGCCAGTAATAGAAGCAACCAGCTGAGTGCACTGCAAATAAGGTAACCTGCCATTTGATTAACAATGAAGCTTAATTCTAAATGTTTGGTTAGAGGTAGTAGACTATATAAAAAAGCATGAGTAGACAATAATACTCACACATATTAGTTTAAGAAGCCTTGTCCAGAAGTAGCTAAAGCGAATGTCCTTTTCTAACCTATCAAAAATGAGTTCAAATTTGATAAGAAAATTGTCGTGATAATCCGTGTATTTATTTCTCGTTTGTGTTATTTTTACATGTCATAATCGTTATGAGATATTATATGTCTAATATTTCTATTATATAGCCTACGAGGCTATGGTATGTTGGTGAAGGTTAAGTTATGGATGCACAACTTTCATGTTTGAGTCTTATCATGTGTAAATGTCATGTATAAATTTTTTAAATTATTTTAGGTTTAAAGTTCTAATATACATAGTTCCTGCCTAGACTTATTTTTGTCTAATTTATTCTGATTTTTAGCTCGTTGTGTTTTGTACTGAATTGATTTTAATTCTAATTGATTGAACATGTATTATTTGTGGTTTGTATTGTTCTTGTAGACTCTTTTGAAAATGAGAGTAGCTAAAAAAACAAATGCAAGAAATTGTCAAACTAGAAATTATTTACCTTTTGAAAAGTTCACCAACACGGTAGAGACGCCAAAGACGAAGCAAGTTGAGGAGGCTGAAGACCTGGCCTGTATGCCATTCATCGATAAGGATTTTGTTTATTAATGGAAAAGGTATTGTAGATGCTACATCCATAAATAACCAGAACCTTGTCACGTATCTGAAAATTTACATTTTTTAAAAATATTAGAATATCTTTATTTATTTATATTCAATCATCACACGTTAAAATTAATATATATTCCAACATAGATGGATTAAAATTTAAAAATTAAAAATTTATCCATTATCAAGCAATTAACTTAGAATCATGAATTAATATCAATTTCATTGATAATATTACTAAAAAGTAAATAAAAGCATCAATGAAAATACAAAATCAATTTGTTTTTTAATCGCGTTTAAGGAAACTGAGATTTTAGAAAAAAAATATATTTATAGGTTATTGTTTTATATAATGGAGTTTTGACTTTACAAATTAAATGACATGTGTTTATTTTAATTTATTTTTAAATTTTTAATATTAAAAGACACATGGAAATATTTTATTTTTTTTAATACACTATATAATTATTATTTAGTGAAAGTTGGATAAATAAAATTTGTTAAATACGTTAATCCACAAGTTTATCTAAAAAATTTTCTTCACATTATAAGTTATTTTTCCCAGTAATAAATTAATTAAATTAGGACATAAACCTTAAAACTCCTACATAGGTAATTATACTCCGCACAAACTTAGAATTTATTTATATTTTTATTTTTAAGAATTTAGTTTTACTTTTTAGATTTAAAATTCAGATATATATATATTTGTTAAATTCATTGATATGATATTTTAAAACTAAAAAATAAATTTTCTTGATAGCAGTGTAACTAAAAAAATGATGTAAACAGGGGTGTAGCTAAGGGGCTAGCATGAGCTTCAACCCCTTTAAAATGAAATTTTTTTCTTTTTTTTTTATAATTTATAAAATTTTAAATTAATAATAGTAAAATTATACTTTGACTTCCGAATAATGATAAAATTTTGATTTAGTCTTTCAAAAATTATAAATATATAAGTTATTAAAATGGTGAAATTGCTTTTTTTATTATAGTAAAAATATACAGCTTAATTTAGTCTCAAAAATATAAAAGTGCTAATAGTTAAACTTGAATTTTAAAATCTGAAAAATAAAAAGACTAAATTCGTAAAATAAAGGTACAAAGAATAAATTTTAAATTTAGGAAAAGTAAAAAAAGTACACACCGGAACGCAAATTTCAAGTGATCATCAACGAGGATAAAATTTGATGTATCAAAATAAGCAACGAAGAAAGTTAAGATGATATCAATGGCGAAGAAGAAATCAACGACCAAATCAATGAACAAGAGCACCCCATTTGCTGCCTTATCAAAAGTTAACTCCAAAATAGATGCCCATGCCGAGTATATCACCAGCCCTACCAAAAACGTTTGCCACCATCTGCATCCCTTTCACAAAAATATATAAATGTCATCAAATCCGCCTCTCTTTTTTTAACCTTAATTATAACATTATAAGAGCATCATCCTAATTGTTTCTTTTCCCCTTAGATTTGAAAATGAATTACTCACCGGTACCTACGATCATAAGGAGCAATAACATTTCTCTTGAGGTGCAGGTCTCCATCATCAACAACGGTTCCAAATGCCGGTAATAGGCTACTCGAAACGGAGGCTGACTTGTTCTTCATTTCACTGCTCGATTGGATCAGATCACTAGCAGCTACTTTGTTTTGGTAAAGAGATATTCGGAGGAAGAAAAGTAACGAGGGACAATAATATGTTAATAATGGCAAGCAAGCCGGTAATTGCATACTACAAAATATCACCTACACAAGCCCAAGTGGAGGAGGATCCCAATGAAAACTACCTAGTGATTTTCAATCCCAAAATGAGAACTCCTAGTCATATTTTGATCTAGAAGCTTAGTCTATCATCTTAGCCGAATAATCTGTCTTGAAGCTTGTTCTATTTTATTACATATTTAATATGGTTTTTTCCTATATATTTTATGTATAAAATTGACACACTTTCTAGCTATGGAAACTACTTTAATTGCACCATATATGTATATATGCTAAGCCTGTTGTTGGATAAGATGATCTAGAAATGCAAAATACATATAAAAAGAAAGCAGAAACCCTGTTTTCCCCTTGTTTTTATATCTAGTGGGGGTGCCTTGATTACATCATTTCAGATTATTATGGGTTAAGTTTCCCTTCATCATTATTTAATACAAATTTAATCATATGATTTACATAATTCATAAGTGTATCATACACATGGATAATGATAACCAATATGCTAAAAAGTAATGGATGAAGAATTAATTGATAAGATTTAATCTGCTTTTAAGTTACAACTGTACATGAAGATGCATATATCTAATTGAAGTTTAACTAAAACTTTTAAAGTTAATTATCATCTTGTCAGGATGGCCGAGTGGTCTAAGGCGCCAGACTCAAGTTCTGGTCCTCGTGAGAGGGCGTGGGTTCAAATCCCACTTCTGACATCATGCCTTAATTTTTTAAAGCCCATTCTTACAGAAGCCCAAACTGAGACAATCCAATAAACAAAAGCCCAAAGTTTGACCCAAATGTTCCAAAGCAAAGCCCAGCGGAAATCTTCATTTTCTGGTCTTCTCGCTTACGTTTGCTCCAGTAAATTTCAACCGACAACAGCCGTGTTTTTCTGGAACGAAAGATTTCAGTCTCAAATATGGCAACCAGCGCCAGAGAAAGTCGGCGTAGGAAAATCCTCGAAAGAGGATCTGATCGTTTGGCTTTTATTACGGGTCAGCTCCAAAACCTGCCTACTCCTCCTCACTCTCATGAACAACTCCACGCCAACCCTCCTCCGCCGCAAGATCCACCTACTGATTTTTCGACTCAACCCGCCGGTACCCTTTTTCCCCCTCCCTCCATTCTCGTTTTTGTGTATCTTGAACTCAAGGGTCGTTTCCGTTTATTACGTATTGTTAATTGGATGAGTCCGTTGAGGATCTAGGTTTAGTTGAATCTTAGCAAATGGAAATTTGGATTTACAATAGTAGTTAAATGTTGCATTTGGTAAAGCTTTGGACTTGCTTCTCATAAGCCCCCATCAAATGTCCTCCATTGATGTCATCAAGTTACTAGAATACTGAAGGACTGTCTGAAACGAAATTAATAAAAATGGTTTTCTTGATGGATTCATGTTCTTGTGATTGATTACTTTTGGGGTTTTTTTTGGCATGCAGTTTCTCCTGATGTCGACGATGAAGCCTCCGGTCCTTTGTCGCTCAAACATCACCCTGTTTCTGATGCTGATCAGGGTCAGACCAGTGCTTATAATGGTGGAATTGATGAAGGATCAGCATCCAGCGGACGGGATAGAAGCATTGAGCCTTCAAATGGTTCTGCTTTTGATACAAGTGGTGAACCGAATTCATTTCTGGTTTCATCAAATGATCGAAGTTCACCAATTTCCACGTCAGGGACAGTACAGGGTTCAGAAACATCTGCTCGGAAACATAACTTCTTCACCCCTAAACAAATAAGTTCTGCCATTGATGGATCTGAGAAAGCACGCCTTTTATGTTCAGTAATTGTGGGTGTTTTAGTTGTATTGTTGCATTTGGGGTTTCCTCTTCCAGGAAACAAGTTCGTAGGGAGCATTCTTAACTTTAGGCCACTTTACTTGGTTTTGTTGACCAATGTAACATTGGTGATGGGGCGGCTTCTTTACGGTGATCATGGAAGTTCACAGAGAACCATTGGAGAAGAGCACAAAGCCACTTCCACAGATGAGTATAATTGGGCTGAGCAATTAAGCAAGACTTTGGATGTAGGATTGGTAGCAAAAAAGGTGGTTGATGCAGTGTTCATGGATTGTAGTGTATATGCAATAATTGTCATATGTGGCCTCTCCTTCACATAGCATATATTTGTTTTGATATTTTTTTGATGTGTTAGGGATTATGATGTATCTTTTTAGGCACCCCTGCTGTACTTTTCAAGTTGAATGGATCAAGAATGGTATTCTTTGGGTTACTTGCAAGTTATACTTTTGAATATGTGGCCTCTCCTTCACATAGCATATATTTGTTTTGATATTTTTTTGATGTGTTAGGGATTATGATGTATCTTTTTAGGCACCCCTGCTGAACTTTTCAAGTTGAATGGATCAAGAATGGTATTCTTTGGGTTACTTGCAAGTTATACTTTTGTATTTCAAAACTATCTTCAATGAAGTATTGGGTTGCATTTTATTATTCTCAGATTGCATTACTGCAAATTATGGTATGAATCTGAACTAAACATACTTTGTTCGTGTTTAATAAACGAGTTTCAAAAACATGTTTTTGTTTATTTAACGTTGATAAACGAATAGGAATAAAAATCCAATTGCTCATAAAGTTTTCATCCAAACTCTCTATTCATATGCAATTTTACTTATAATTCATATTGGTTTGATGCAATGAAAATTACTCGCTTAGGTCCCAAATTCATGCAAATGAAGGTGTATCATGGAGGTTTTCTTCGTTTTAGGTGAAAATTAAATATTACATTAATCTCTCAAATCTTTTAACATAGTCCAACTTGACTAAATCTCGATTGGATTGTGGAGGTTGATCAAACCATTGAATATCTGTTGAATATCTGTGAAATTTGTCGCCATAAACTTAGTCATATGACCAATAACTGTATTCTGTGATCTCGAAATGTGACTGATAAGAACTTCCAATTACGACTTAACAGACTATGAATAAGAGGTTTTTACTTTTTTTTTTCCGTAAAGGGGCAGAATGGGATGCTTCTACCTACATATTAAACATACCCAGAGAATCAAGAGTTACTCGAAGAACATGCTTTTATTACAAAAACCAACACTTCGTCTCCAAGAATTCACTCTTCGAAATATGGGCATAGGTTTCCCTCATAGCTCTCTTAATTATGCTATATGGTTACATATGTTTTTCGCTGAATAAAACTCTTAAACTGAGACGCAGTTTTGCAAGATAATCAATGATTCGGTTGTTGTTTCCGATTTGGAGTGGCAGGCAGAGATTAGCCAATCTCTTAAGATATTCCTCAAAAAACTCGTTGCTTGATCAAGGGATTCAGGTTCATGCAGCTAGTTTGAGGATGGGATTTGATTTTGACTTGATGTTGAGCAATGATCTTATAGATATGTATTCAAAATGTGGTGTAATGGACACTGCTTCTCTTGTGTTCGACAGAATGACTGAGAGAAATGTGGTTTCTTGGACGGCGCTCATGTGTGGCCATTTACAAAATGTTAATGCCAAAGCAACATTATCACTCTTCTTTCAGATGGCATTTTCATGTTTGAAACCAAATGAGTACACTTTTTCCACGAATTTCAAAGCTTGTGGGATTTTGAATGTTCCTGAGATTGGAATGAAGATTCATGGTAGGTGTGTATTAACTGGCTTTGAAACTATCCCTGTGGTGGGAAATTCAATAGTTGATATGTATTCAAAATGTGGAAGAATCAACGAAGCAGTAATGATGTTTAATGTTTTGCCAGTTAAGAATCTAATAAGTTGGAACACAATGCTAGCAGGTTATACACTTGCAGGCCAAGGTGAAAAAGCTTTACTTTGGTTCCATAGAATGCTAGAAAATGGAGAGATACCTGATGAATATACATTAACAACCGTGTTGAAAGCATGTAGTCGTCTTGGGAAGATTAGGGAAGGATCAATGATTCATGGTTTTTTGATCACTAGTGGGTTTCCATGTTCTGGAAAAGCAGCCATTGCAGGTTCTCTTATTGATTTGTATGTGAAATGCGGGAACTTGGCTGGGGCTCAAAGGGTGTTTAATCAGATTGGAGAGAAGAATGTAATATCTTGGAGTGCATTAATTCTGGGGTATGCTCAAGAAGGGAATTTGGCAGAAGCCATTGAGTTGTTTAAGCAGCTTCAAAACAACAGCAAGCAAGTGGATGGCTTCGTTCTATCAAGTATGATGGGTGTATTTGCTGATTTTGCACTTGTGGAGCAAGGCAAGCAAATGCATGCGTATGCTGTTAAGGTTCCTTCTGGTTCTGAGATATCAGTGTCCAATTCAATCGTTGATATGTATCTGAAGTGTGGACTTCTAGATGAGGCCGAAAGACTTTTCAACGAAATGCCAGCAAGAAATGTGGTTTCTTGGACAGTAATGATCACCGGGTATGGAAAACATGGCATTGGCAAAGAGGCAATTCGTTTATTTGACCAAATGCAGTCGAATAATATCGAGCCTGATGGGGTGACTTATTTGGCTACACTATCAGCATGTAGTCATTCAGGACTCACCAAGGAAGGTGAAGAATATTTCTCACAGTTATGTCGTAATCGATGGGTTAAACCTGGGATCGAGCATTATGCTTGCATGGTTGATCTTCTTGGTAGAGATGGACGCTTGAAAGAAGCCAAAGACCTGATAGAGAACATGCCATTAAAGCCAAATGTAGGGATATGGCAAACGCTGCTGAGTGCATGTAGGGTGCATGGGAACTTGCAACTTGGGAAAGAAGTAGGCCAAAATCTTTTGACATTGGATGGCGAAAACCCTGTCAACTATGTGATGATTTCAAACATTTACGCCGAGGCTGGATACTGGAAGGAGTACGAGCAAGTAAGAGAAATGGCAAAAGCAAAGGGGTTAAGGAAAGAGGCAGGGCGTAGTTGGGTGGAGATTGACAAGGTGGTCCACTTTTTCTACGGCGGAGACGATACTCACCCAATGATAGACAAGATTCATCGAGTGTTGAAGGAGATGGAGAGAAGGATGAAAGAAAAAATGGGTTATGTTCATGGGGTGAAATTTGCTTTGCGGGATATAGACGAAGAGTCGAAGGTGGAGAGCTTGAGGGTTCACAGTGAGAAGCTGGCAATCGGATTGGCACTTTGCCATGGAGGGTGGGATGAAGCAAGAGTGATAAGGGTGTTCAAGAACTTGAGAATTTGTGGGGATTGTCATGATTTCATAAAATGCTTGTCGAAGATTGTGAAGGTTGTTTTCGTGGTGAGAGATGCTAACAGGTTTCATCAGTTCAAGGATGGCCTTTGTTCCTGCAGAGATTATTGGTAAGGTGCTAATGCTGTTTTGGCTTACCTATTCTTGCGCACAGAATGAAATAACGATGGACCATACGCGATGATATTTTAACCTGATTAGACAGGTTAGATTGGAAACTGATCGAGATATCGGTTCGAAAAATTACTTTAAACCAGTTAAATTGGAAATCTGTATGAAACATGTTGAATTGAATTTATTTATTTTATTTATTTTTAATTTTTAATAATTTTTAATTGAATTGGTTAAACCAGCAAACTGATGATCTGGCTTGTTCAACCATTGATCTAGTTCTAAAAACAATGTTATTAGAGTTACATTTTGATGGGATGGTGAGATTAAAAATAATGGTGATGGAAAAATTAAATATTGTAGTAGTGAAATTAAAAATAGCTATGAAATTGTATATGTGATAGTAAAATTAAAATAAAAAATATTAAATTATTTTATTAATAAAATTTTAATTAAAATTAAATTAAAAATTTATATTTAATTAAGCTATAATTGACTATTAAATTTATTAAATTATTTTGTGTAAAATCAATTACTCATTATTATTTAGAAAATTCTAATGGAAACAAAATTGTTGAAAGTATATAAGCATTTCAAACAAAAGAAGAGAAAATAAATATAAAATATAATTATCATGGATAAATTTGAGAGGTGAATAATGTCATCCATCATTCTCACTCTCATAATTCGCTCAAATCTTTTTAATAATTTTATTATAGGTTTTGATTATATTTATTTTTTTACACAATATTTAGAATTATTTATAACTTCTCTTTAACTTATCAATAAAAGAATAATGCACTTTAATATATTCGAATTCATGTTCTCTTACATTAATAATGATATTCATACAAACTAGAACTCAATCCGCAACTCCATTAATTTTGAAAGGGGCAAAAATTTTAATCTCCATTTAAATAGACCTTTGTGATAGTTTTCAAGATGATAATTACAAAAACCTATTTTGATAAACAATATCTAAATATTCTTATCTTGAAAATAAAAAATGTTTTAAAAAATGTGCAATAATAAAATAAAAAAAAAGTCTACTATAGCTTGATTGACTTTTAAAGCAATAATTCTTTTTGAGATAATTTAAAGCAATAATTTGATGGTTGAAGGGGATAATCATGATAGCTGGCTTGGCGGTGCCAATTTCACATAGTTTTGAACTTCAACTGCTTCTTCTTCATCTTCTTACTTCTCTTGGCTATTTTCATTTTCCTTCAGCCAAAGGAACTTTGAGACAGTGGAACTTGACTTAAAATATACTTAGCTATTTGAGAATGACTGACTACATTCATTAAAATATGAGCAAAACAAACAGTAAATACTGCAAGATTCTCTATGCTTTTTATTCAATGTGACTTCCACTAGCGAAAACCTGTTAAAAAAAAAAAGGAAGCTCAAAAGCATCTTAATTTGCTTGTGAATAAAGCAAAGAGCAAATCAAAGTTGCAACATCCCATGCTTTTCTTTGTCTTGGGTTGTGATCTTCAAAAAGACCCAGAAAACACATCCAAACAATTCTTTGAAACATAAATATTTCTGGGTTTAACAAGTTTGCTTGAGTTTTTTTTCACCATTAAGTCCAACCAGTTAACATGAACTACATACAAATGGCAATGCAGAGAAAAAATAGCTCAAAAAAGAGGAGAAAATGGTATGCAAAAAGCATGAGTTTGGATTCTTATAAAAGATATATTAAACATGGTAACACTTTCCTATTTCAAGTTCTTAATTACATGAATGCAAACAACTCATAATTTGGCTCTCGAGATCCTCGACGGATCGGCAAACCGAGCTGAAAAAGATCGAGAAAGATTATCAGGCTCCGCCCATCCCGTTCCTTGATCAAAATTTTGGGAGTAAGCATCTGGTTCATAAGAAGCTTGGAATGTACCACCAGAACTGAACAGTTTCTTCCTTTCTCTTCTGAGTTTCCTCCAAAAGTTTGTCCACTTCGGTTTAGAACGATCATCTTTGATGCCACGCTGCGTGTAGCTCCGGCCTAATGTGATGGTTTCTCTGCCGGAGCTCTGTCTGTGCCACATTTTGATTTCCATGGCTAGAAATGGTGAATAATAGGATGAGGTTTATATAAATGCATGTAACGTGATTAACCCTATCTTACATACATATATATATAAGAGAAAGAGCAAAGTTTATTGCTCAAATCAGCATTAAGCATGTATGAAGTCAAATAGTTTGGCTGCATATACGGCTTGGCTATCAATATTTTGTATGAAAAATAAAAGGGTATGCTCTATGACCAACTCAGCAACTCATTCCAATGGGTCAATAAAACATAAATCATAGTAAGAATATTTTTTTTCACCTAAAACGTTTGTTGAAATTGATATCATAATAATAATAATAAAGGAACAGGGATCTCAAAATAATAAAGGTAAATTATATAAATAGTCATTCAATTATTAAAATTTTTCATTTTAGGTACTCAAATTAAAAAATTTTCAATTTAGATACTCACGTTACATAATTCAGTCATTTGATCACTTCCATTAAAATTACAAACAATAAGATGATGTGGTAATTAAAAAATCAGTATAATAACAAATTTACCCCTCAACATTTATATATCATATCAATTTAATCATAATTTCAAAAAATTGACTCTCTAAAATTACAAATAGTCTCAGTTTGACCCTAATTCTAAAAAATTCAAAGAAATATATAAAAATACATAAATATTTTCAAAAAAATATAATAAATTTAAATTTTACATTAATATTAATATTACATAAAATAAAAAGCCCTTCCTCACCCCTGTCCCTCTCCCTCTTCCCCATCTAGGGGTGATATCGGTTTGGTTCAGTTGGGTTTTTTAGATTTTTTGAACTATCCATCATAATTCAATCCGGCTCGGTTTAGTTCTTGATTTGTCATATTAATTTTTTGTTTTGTTTTTAGAAGACTTATTTTGATAAAAAAATGAGTTTTGTTTTATGATTTTTTAATATTATTTGATAAAATTTCAAGGTTTTTTTCATAAATATATACTTCTAAAAAACAATAATTTTTCAAGAACTTTTACATCATTTTCACTATTTCAAATATAAAATATTTTTTATATCATAAAAATTAAAATTAATTATATATTAAATAAATAAAAGAATTTGATTCGATTTTGAGTAACAACAATTTTTGAAGTTACATTTCATAAATTGTCTAAATACCTCGATTCAAATCGACTTTCGATTTAATAGGATTTTTTTCTCAACCCTACCCCAATATCTCTCCCAACCCCTTTCCCTAAATAAACCAACAAGCTTGTAAATAAATGAAAATTTTCAGTTTTGATTCGATTTAGACTTTGTGAATCATTAATAAAAATATTAATATTAATATAAAACTTAAATTTATTAATATATTTTTAAAAAATATTTATGGATTTTTATATATTTCTTTAAACTTTTAGAATTAGTATCAAATTTAAAATATTTGTAAATTTTGAAGGTCAAATTTTTAAAAATTTGACTAAATTGATGTAATATGTAAAAGTTGAGAGTTAAATTTATTATTATACCAATTCTTTAATTGCCACATCAGCTTCTCATTTGTAATTTTAACAGGATTAATGACCAAAATGACAAAACTATATAATATGTTTGCTTAAATTGCAAATTTTTTATTTTGAGCTTATAAAATAAAAACCTTTTATAGTTGAGGGACTATCTGTATAGTTTACCTAGATAATAAAGACATAATGTCAAATTTAGCTCTTAATGTTTATATCTTGTCAATTTAGCCCTTATTATTACTTTTTTTTAAATTAAATTTGACCACCAACTTTTTGAAAAAGAATTGAAATGATTTTTTTGACAAAAATATTAATTAAAATGTTAAAATTTTAAATGTGTCAACTTGTATTACAATGTATGAGTACTTAATGTTTTTCATTTTATGAGTTTTTTAATATTTTTTGAATTTTAATTTTTTGAATTTATAAATTTTAAATTATCTGTTGATGTGATATATAGACAAATAATGTCATATTAGCATGAAGTAAACATAAACAATCATATAATGTCATACCAACAACATTAAAAATTAATATTTTTATTAATATTTTTATTAAAAAATATTTAAATTCTAAAAATAATTTAAGAATTAAACTTATCATTATCTCAATAATAAACAAATGAAAATGGATAAATTAGTAGAAAAGAAGTTAGGCTAAGCTCCTCCAGCCAGCCAAACAAGTACTCTAACTAGAAAGAGGGGCCCCACATTTTCCAGCTTTAACGTGTCCGCCGAAAGTCTTACTTTGTTGCGTGACTGTTACATTTATTAGATTATATATATTAAAATGGATGTAAAATGGATGTTATGATTACTGAAGTGATCAAGTTTTGTTTCCGTACTCTTTATTAATTCCGAAAGAATAATCAATTGAATGGTAGTTTGTATTATTTTTTATTTGAGTTAGAAAAATATTATAGATAATTGTAGACATTATGTTAAAAAGAACAGATATGACCAAAATTTATAATAAAATTATTCAAAAAAAAACTCTCAAAATAACAATTTCTGCATGTGACTAAAGGCACGTATTAGACTATCCTCGAAGCTAGAGGATAGAATTCTAAAAGTAGGATGACATTTAATTCCTAGATTGTGTCATGATTTGTTCAATCCTTTCTTTACTGCAAATTTGCATTGTATATTCTCACTTCGGTAGCTATGAGAAATTAAAGCTGCCTTCCAAGTCAAGGTGGTCACATTCTATTTATAAAGAATACCTTGAAAAACGGACTTACTACATTGATTGTGTATGTGCATCATGTCATTGGTAACAGGTGATGATCATGAAGAAATAGCTGCTTTGAAAGCTAAAGCCTGCAAAAGAAATTGAAATCAAAGACTTGCTTGAGATATTTTTTGGGGTTTGAGGTAGCTGGGCCATAGCATTTCACAATAGAAACATATTCAAGCAGTGGATGAAAGAGAATATCAGAGAATGATAGGGAAATATATTCTAATTAGTGTTGTGAGTCAATTCATACATGATCCTACAAAAATCCCATCTTCAAGTTGTATTAAGAACACTAATATACTTTAAGGGTAAATTGCCTTCTATTATCTTTAAAACTAGAAGCCAATACAGATGCAGACTGGGCAAGTTCCAAAACAGACAGAAGAGGCAAAGATCAACTACTAGGTATCGTACCATCCTGGGAAAGAATTGAATCACTTCGAGAAGCATTGAAGGTCTGATGCTACTGTATTGGTGTTAAGGCTGCAATAACTAAAGCTAACAATCCTTTTCAACATTATAGGACCAAGCTCACAATCTTTAATGCACATTAGAACTCCATGTTGCAAGGGATAAACAAAAGGAAAGGAAAGAAGGAGATAACTCCAGAACACCAATTTCAAAATCAGGTCTACTAATAACTTCCAATGCTTTGTCATCAGTTTTGATGATATCATTTGAAGGCCATGAAGAAGACTCGTTTGGCAACTTGCAAGTAGGTTTTGTGAGTTCGTCATCCCCCAACTTCAGCTTCGTGGAAGAGTTTGATGTCCCATTAGTATTTGTAGCACATCTGGGTTCGTCTTCAGAAGCAATGATATTTGGTATAAGCACATCAATCTTGTTCTTGCAATCAGAGACTTTCCCAAAACTATCTAGCTTTGCTTTCTTATATGGCCTCTCATCTAACTCTCCCAAATCCTCAATGGACTTTAATTTCTCATCAACTTTCAACTCTTTGTTTTCTTCAGCTTTAAGGCTTGAAGCAGATTTGTAGTTAAAGACATTCTCTTGTCTATCATCAGTAGCAAAGGTTTCTTCAACAACGGGTTTCTGTTCCCCTTGTCTATCTTCAAAATTTTGAGTCTCAAACGAGTTCAACTTATTAGACAAAATCACCTTTTTATTTACTGTCATTGCAGTCTCACTAGTATGTTTATCATCCACATCAGTGTTATGACTAGAAGAGGGCTTTAGAGAACCCATTCGGTTAAAAATAAATTTAACTGCAACAATTCCAGAAACAAATATCAACAATTTATACAACCAGCACAGAACAGGAAATCACAATGAAGTAACATTAAATGATAAAAGAATAAATAGTAATACCATCAATTCCAGCAATATTTTCATCCATTTCATCCACAATAATGCAGCGCTTAACATTGAACGTACGACAAAATACAAAGTCAGCCTTTTGGAGCTCTTGATCTGAGGGTTGTGGATTTCTGCTATCCTTTGAAATGCAAACTACATTGCATTTTCCTACAATTGCTTCCTGAATTAAAGTAGAGAAATTAGTAGCTAGTCAGATAAATGTCTGCTAAACACTTAAATAGAACACATATCTGAATGCTACATGCTTAAAAACAGGTATCAAAATGATTGGCAAAATTACATTTTAAAACTGAGTGCCTGCAAAACTTAAATACAAACCCCTTTTAGCAAGATAGTTATCCTCAAGGCCGAAGTGAATTGGACACAAATTACCATTTTCAAGAATAAGTAACAAGATTTGTAAACCAAATTTCTGTACTTGAGACCACTATGAATCCAACATATATGTCCAAACTCGAAAGTGTTAGGAGAGATGAAAACACTTAGACCATTGAAACTTGTGATCTACCCACTTCATGCAAGAAATTTAACAGGATGTAAACAGAGTAGCTAAAAGAAGATATTAGCACTATGAATGGAAAGCTCTTGAACTTGTCCTCTTCAAAGTCTTTCCCTATAGTAAAAAGCACAAAATAAAATTAATAAACTCGATAGCTACCAAAACTCAAACACTGGACTGTAAATACCACAAGTAACCACAAATATAAACTACAATTGTCAAATTTCAGATAATAAAAGAAATATGGAGTACTGAAACAAGTTATGGAATTCCAATTACCAAAGGGTTAATGTTAAATAGGCCAACTCCGTCACCAGATGCCAAGAACACTTCATTAGGATGATTCAATTCAACTTTAAGATATTTTGATATCTCATTAGGTTGGAAAAACCATAAAATCTTCACTTTCTTGGATTTATCGGGATTTTCCCATATTTTTATAAGTTTCCCTAGAAAAGGTAAAGTTTGGCCTTCTTTGTGAAGATAAACATTGTCAAAAAGAGTGTAATAGAGGCCATCATAAGTGAATGATTCATAAAACTGAACATCTCTATTTCTCGCACCAATTCCTCTCTTTTTACCCCACTTAAATTCAATGTTCTCAACTTCTGCCATACTTGAATAGCACAACCTGAAACCAAGAAAAATAACGGAATGATTCAACATGCAAATACATCATATTAATTCTTAGGGAATATTCACATGTTTTGTTGAAGATAAAATCTACCCCAATTTATCAAATAGGACAAGATATATGATGAGAAATTAAACATAAATAAACTTTGATTTACAGGAACCATCAAAGTATTTTAAAGGAACTACATTCCAAGGGACACCAAAAGCAGCAATAAACCCTAATTCTTTTTTCTTCCATAAGAAGCAATGCCGCCAATAATGGCTACTCAAATCTTCAAATAAAGATGGCGGGAATTTAACTTACGATTTGTGAAGAGGCAAGAGACTGGAAGCGTATGCTTAGCTCTTATATATAAAATAATAAAGAAAACATATAATAATAAAATAGAGAAGAGCAGCCTTAAATCTTCCTCCTTCATCACCCTTTTGTTATCTCTGCTCCGACTTTAATCTTCCTCGTTGCACAATAATCGGGCGTCTTAAATTATAATTATTAGGTTTAAATTTTTCAGAAGTCCCTATGCATTTCTGAAATTTAAAATTTAGTCCTTCTAGTTCCTGCCTTTTTTATATTTAAAAATATCGGTCCCTCCAATTTTTCTATTAAAGTTGTTGATGTGGTAATTATAAAGAGATAAAATAATTATTTTAGCCCTTAATATTTATAATTTTTATTAATTTGGTCATTACTCTTTAAAAATACATAAAAATGAAAATTTATAATTTTTAAAATTAAAATTTTAAAAGTTCATAAAAACTTTTAATATTTAATATTTTTTATTTTTTTATAATTTAAAAATAATTTATGATTTTATTGAAAAAAAACAACAAACAAGTTTCAAAGAGATAAACAAATTCGAAGTGAAAAACTTGAAAAAAGAAGAAAGAGGTTAAAATATGTAATAAGTCTATATACTCTTCACAATGTTAAAATTTAATTTTTATACTTTTATTTCTTAGAATTTAGTCCTTCTAATTTTTTAATTTTGAGATCCAGGTTCAATTATTAACATTAATAAATTTAATTTGTTAAATTTAAGTTCATTACAATATTATTTTTTAATTACATGACTATCAATTAAGTTTTTTTTTTAATTTCAAAATGTCAAATCAGCAAATGTAACAAAATATTGACTATGTTAATAATTCGGTTTGAATTTTGAAATCTAAAATGTAGAAAGACTAAACTCTTAAAAAAATATAGGGACTAAATGACAACCATTTGTCCATGTTCATTCTCTATGTATAATGATTTTATAATTTTTTCTAAATTTATTTATCTTTTAAAAAATTAAATTTTTATTAAAGCTTGCCACATGTAAGGATATCAGGTTGCCACGTGTCATCATATTATTAGTTCACAGTATCACATTATCGAATTCTAAGACGACGTTATTATAGAAGTACCAAAGTATGTGGCAGAATCCAAGTTTAAAAACTTCTCATCTATTTATTATTTATCTCATATTAATTTAATTAATTAGAGAAATAATAATATATTTATTTATTATTTATCGCTTAATATTTAATTTAATTAAGAGATAAGTAATAATTATGACATAGTATGTGATGTCATCATTTTTACGCACAATAATTTTAATTTGACCATGGTAATTTTGGCTTGACACGTGATGCTTTGTAATTAGTTCAAAATTTTCTTTAGCGGCTACATATATAACTCTCTGTATGTATTTTAACAAATTAACTATTTAATTTATCAACATAGTTATACTTGTCATGCTCATGCACATAAAGTTTCAAATCAATTCGATATATTTTCATATCAGTTAAGAATATTGTTTTTATTAATATATATATTTGAAGGTTGAAATATTTTTATATTAAACAAATTGTCAGACATTTTTAATTTATTCAAAACTTGACATGAACGATCTATGTAAATAAAACATGAAATTTCACAATCAAATTATTAAAATATTAATTGTATAAAAAATTACAAATGTGTGTAATACTGTTTTTGTTTTACATTACTGTAAGTGATCCTCTTTAACATAATGTAATAATATTATATAATTATTACCATAACTATAATGCATATATAGCTATTAATATATTATAAGATATAGATAAATTATTACATAATATAATTATATATTATATAACTATTAATATAACAACATATAGATATAATATTAAAATTGTTACCCAAATTCAGTTAAATTGTTAATAATGCTAGTAATGTTAATATATATTTTTATAAAGTTGATATAATGATATATATTATTAAATATAAATAATACATATATGATAAATTATAGTATGCACTATAGTATTACATAATATATTAATACATACATATATATATATTCTGCAATATACAAAAATATTTTAATATTTTAATAAAAATATTATTTTTATAAATTAGATTTTGAGTTGGGTTTTTAACTTTACAATTTGTATTTGAGTATTGGGTTTGATTTCTTTTTATTTTGGACTTGAGATTTGGGATATAAGTAATTTATTTTGGGTTTGGATACTAATGAGTATGTTATTTGGGTTTGGACTCTGAATAATATATTTAGATTTTGGGATAAATACTTTATTTTTTAAAGCTTGAAATAAATACTATAGAATATGAGTATTAAATTTATAAATTTAATAAAAAAAGATAAAAATTATTCAATTATCAATATAGTAATATAATAAACAATAAAAGCTATTTTCATCAATTAAATTTTTTTTCAAACCCGCACTTTTTTATATATATTATTATAATAATTCAAATATACAAAATTTATTCATATAATATGGTATTTATGTATAAAATAAAATAAATAATTATTTGAATCCATCAAAGTCCGCTCAACTTGAACTAATCTGAATAAAAAACAGTCTATGCCCAAAAAAGTTCATGCCTAAAATAATTTGAATATGAAGAAAATCCAATCTGTTTAGTAGTTATATTTTTTTGAGTAATTTTATAATCACATTTGCTCTTTTTGACACAATATTTAGAATTATTTATAGCCTATTCTCAATTTATAAATAGGAAGATAATGCGTTTCAACGTACTCGAACTATATCCTCCTATATTAATAACAATGTCCATACCAATCGAGTTAAAAACTCAATCGACAACTGACAAAAGAAAGGGGAAAAAAATAATTGTAAGGTAAAGAAAAGGTTCATGAACTAAAATCGGATGGCAAATGATAATATATAGTAAATGGAAAAGGGAATCTCCCAACTCCCAATTTTTGAAACGATAAAGAGAAAAGGAAACTTTTTAGAGTTATATATTACCAAAGATAAAGGTAAGATAAATTAATGATTAGATGTGATTTTTTTTATTGTTCAACCATTGTCTCATATATATACATTGCTAAGGTTCCATAATATACTTATATTATCTTTGAGCTAACAATTATTTGGATAGTGAATTTTGGTTAAATTTTGATATTAGTCCCTATATATATTTTTTGTAATTTCTAAATTTTAAAATTTTAATATTGGCTAAAATAATAACAGTTAAATTCATTTGATTAAATTTAACTGTTAGTCATGTACCATGCATATAATTACAGATTTAGTTTATATTCTGTAATTGTGTCATTCTAAATTCTTATACTTTTAAATTTTAAAATTTTAGTTTTGACACAAATTACAGTTCTTAGTCAATTAATTAAATATTTAGTGAGTAATATGTGAAAATAATAAGTTGACATGTCATTACACATATGATAATATATTTACTGCAATAAACTTTAAAAATAATATAACTTAATGAATTTAACAATCATAATTTTATAAAATATAAAAAAATAATAATAACAGTATATAACCTAAAACTTTTTGTACGTGACAAACTAAACTTTAATATCTTATCAAGAAAAGAAAAACTTAAGACTTTAATACGGTATAAAATATATGAGATGTATAGGAAGGAAATGCAAGTTGAGGTAGGGACAGAGTAGACTTTAAATCATGGAGAAAAGCCAAGTTTCCACGACGGTCTAATCAAGCTTTGAGAAGTGATTTAAAAATAAAAACAGAATGAAGGTTTGAAAGAGTGGAACATATGGCCCACCTCTTGATTCTGTGTCCAATATAGTAATATATTATTATGGTTGATATATAGGGAGTGGAAGATCATATTTTACATAAAGTTGAGATTTTTCTTAATTGGAATTGTCTTTATCAAATAGATACATCAAATGTGGCACAATCATTTTTGTTCCAACCCAAAGTGTTCCTTTGTGTTTTGTTTTAAATAATAATAATAAAAGCACATTTTTGAACGTATATATAATATGAAGGAGATTCATGCAATCATTTGAGGTGTGAAGCAACACCTAAAAACATAATTAAAAATATATATTTGAGTGTGGGTATTGTTGTTAATATAATATAATGTGAGTTTAAGTACATTGAAATATATTATCTTTTTAATTATTAGTTGAGGAAGGATTAAGGGTAAATATTTTACTTTTCTAAAATATATTTATAAAATATAAAGAGAATTCATGAATTTAAGAAACAACAGTTAATTTTTTCCATTAAAAAAATATTAAAAGAAGATATATTTAAACCACTAGCAGAATGCCAACTATTAGAAATAAAATTAGGTACTAGTGATTTTTTTAATTAAAATTAAGGTAAATTATATAAATGGTCATTCAATGATTATAATTTTTTTATTAAGTCACTCAATTTTAAAAAATTATAAAATAATCACTTAGTTTTTTTTTGTTTAAGTGGTTGATAACTTGGTAACTTGTATTTTTGACAAATTATTTTTAATACACATAATTTCTATGTCATATAATAATTAAATAACCCAGATCACACCAGAATCCCGCAAATGAGTTTCTACACTTAAAATCAGAATCAAATATCCAATTATCATCACTACCAGAACCCAATTTTTCAGTTCATCAGAAGAAAAAACTCAAATATTAACTCTAATATGCAAATGAATGAAGATATGAGAAGCACGACGAATCTGAATTAATTTGGGTGGATTTAAATTAAATTTAGTAGATTTGATTGTATGCGTCAAAATAAGACTTTTTTCTACTTTAAACTCCTTCTAATTAAATTTCCCATTTCTTATTGTCGAAAATGAAGAAACTAAATGAAATTTAGAGGACCAAATAGGCTTGAAATCATGCATATACCCAAAATTAGTGTCTGCTGCGAAAAGAAAGGAAGCTGCAAGGGCAGATATAAAAATAATTTGTCAAAAATATAAGTCATCAAGTTAACAGCCACATCAGCCAGCAGTTTTGAACTTTAAAAAAATTTAAAAAGTTAAATAATTATTTTATAATTTTTTAAAGTCAGAATATTTAATAAGAAATTTTTTAATAATCAGGTAACTATTTATGAAGTTTACCTTTATTGTTTTGGAATTGAAATTAAAATTATTATAATATAGCAAAAAGAAGTCTAATTAAATTGATGTTTTTGCAAAGGGATAAATCTTAATACTATACATGACTTTAATATGTAATTCTATACATATATTTTGATTTTGTACAATTTTATACATTAAATTTGATTTGATTTGAACAAATTCTCATGCATTATTAACATAATTATTGGTATAGCATAATTTTATGTTTATATATTGCATATATATATAATTATATTTATCCACAATAAGAACAAATTGATTTATTTATTTCTTTAAATGTGCATGATTGAATCAAAATTAAAGTTTCATATATACATTTGAACCACAATCAAATTTTTATGTGTACAATTGCACCAAATTAAAGTTCATATATCAAATTGTACATTAAATTAAAAGTTCAGGTATCATTTTAAGATTTATCCCTTTTGCAAACTTCATTTAGTACCATTTCAATAGGCTGGGCTATTTGCTAGGTTGGGGTACGCCTGATGCTTACAGGTCGGATCTTAAATAGATATTTTGTGAATTCAGACTGGTCCAATATAACTTAATTTTATATTTAATAATAAAAATATTTGTATTTAAATTTAATTATAAAAATATTTAGATTTATATTATTTTAAATAATGTAATTGATTTTTGGATCAAACGAATATGAATAAGGCAATTCTTTAAAAAATTGATTGGAATTTTCGACCAACCATGAACACCTCTTTAATTGGTACATACAATTACACTTGATCATGGGCAAGATTGGGTCGGGTTTGAGATTTTAGGCCTTTTTTTTAAATTTGCATTTGGCTGAAAAAAGTAAATTTAAAATTTTGTTCAAACCCGACTCATATTAGAAATGTCAAACACGAGCTCGATCTGGTCTGACCATAATATTTTTTTTAGATTATTTTTATATAAAAATAAATTTAAGAATATAATACATCAAATATGTTAAAAATATATATTTCCCAACAAATTAAAAATACATAAAAAGGTATAGACATGTGATTCGGGTCGAGTCGAGCCCGGGCAAAAAAATCTGCTCGAAGCTTGGCCCTTTTAAAAGACATGTTTTATTTTTTTACCCAAACTCATTTTTCGGGTTTATATTTTTATTGAGATCTCTATTTTTTAAATAAACCTTCGAACTTAATCAAATAGTATAGTAACAATGTAGGTATGAGCACTACCAATATGAAAGCTACATGTTTATGCTATTTTAAGAAGACGAAATTATAATTCCCTAAGTAAACTATGTGACAGTTTATGAAGGAAAAATATTATGTAAAAATGTATTTAATATTAATAGAAATATTTTAGCACCATTTTTTCTTCAATTTGAAAACGGTAGAGTTGGTTTAATATTTGTGGGTGAATAACAATAACAATAAGTTCCAAACTTGAGAACGAAGCATTAAACTTTTTATGTGGACACCACTTTTTATTGATTAAAACACAAAATTAATGCAAAAGTGTAATGCTAGTATTACTTTATTTTTGGTCTTTCCTACCCCACTAATTTTGATGATTAGATTCTAAATTTGGTTTCACTTATATTAAATTGCTAATGAGTAAATAATTACATTTTGCTTTCCGTCTTTAATCTTATCGGATGGAAGGAATTAAATTAGCAAAAATATAGGAAATTTCAAATCAAAGTACATTATTATTATTATTATAAAAATATTAACTGAATTTGGCATTAAGTCAAACTAATTTAATCACTAATTCTTTAAAACTATGAACTTCTTACAAGTATACTCGTGTATCGTTTTGCTCTCTAAAACATATCTTTCACTCTGACCACATGACAATGTGCATATTGTTCGTATAATTTGGTGTATGTAGAAAGGTTGACCTTTGCACGATGGTGATGATCGGAGGGCTTTTGGGTAAGTGCTGAAATCAATTTGACAGTGTAATAGTAGTGTAACTATCATATGGATGAAGATATGGTATAGATAAGTTATTTATAACTAAGTAAATTAATCACCAATGCTTTGTCTAAAATTAATATTAATAATCAAAATACTATAATTATAACTAAGTAAGAAGTGGATAAGTAAATGTGCACCAATGTAAAAAAATTCAACTATTATCACATCCAAAAAGTTCCATTCTAAAAAGTATAATTACCGAAATAGATGAAAATAAAGTAGAAGAAAGTAAAAGATCATCCAAGAGTGGACAAAAGATTGTCAAAACATTGGTCTGGAGAGAATGCAAGTAAATCATTACAAAGGGTCAGTTCACGGTCCCTAATTTTCTATGACTTTCACCTTAGGTCGAAACCTATTGATGATGGAGGAAATAATGTTATCAATCATCTGTCTTTTGAATCATATAGGACTCATGTTTTCCTTTAGATCAAAGTATATGAGTCATGCATATATAGTTCATCGTTCACTCTTGATTTAAGTATATCACACTATTATCGTCATAAGTGAATAAATTCATAAATGGATCTAGAATCTATTCTATAGAAGCATCAAACTATTGAAGATAACCATAAATAAATCCACTATTTTTCTTGAAAGCTAGAGCCATTAGCATTGATTGTTTTCAAATATCGTAGTTGTCACTAAAAAGGGTTAAGACACAAGATTAAGGCTTAATTTATCTAATTGATAAAGGCAATAGAATTTACTGTCATGTTCAAATCGATCTCTAAAAGATATATCAATAAAGAAGTTTGACATAATTATTAAAAAGAAAATGAAATCTCTAAAAGATATATCAATAAAGAAGTTTGACATAATTATTAAAAAGAAAATGAAATTTTGTTTATATGGCAAGAAAATAATTAGTTGTATAGTGGAAAAAAAATTATGCTCTGATACCATATTAGACTTAAAAGAATGAATTTTCTTTAAAAAATAAAATGAAATTTATACAGATGACATGTATTTATAAATTTGAATCAAAATTGTCAACTAATTAAATGTAACTACTAATTATTTGTATTATTTACAAATTGCTAAAATATTATTAACAACTAAACTCAAACTTAACTATTACAAGTATTCAAATTTATAATTCTCACTTTTACTGACTTTTTAGCTTCAACACAAATAAATTAAAAACTTATTTCTATATGAAACTGTGAAAATTCTGATTAAGGATGGAAATTTATCTAAAAATAAGAAAGAAAAGGATTTTTTTTGTGTGTGTATGAGAATATTTTGTATGTTTAGCGAAATTTTACTTATTATCTTTTCATTTTGTTGTCTCCATGAAAATTTATTAACCTAAACACATCTAAATCTTAAATCTAATATATATTATATATTACAAGATTCTTAAGTTTTAAATGTGTTCACACTATAAAATTTTGATACGGGGCAAGGAAAGAAAGAAACCATATGTAGAGGGGAAAATTGCAACATAAACCGCTTCGCATTTTTTATATAATTTTTGATGGTGTTTTGCAAGTTGTATTTTCATAATAATTTCTTTCAATTTACTTATATTCAACAATTTAACTTACAATTTTATATGATAATCCACTCCAAATTTTAAAATCATTTAAACCACCTTTTTTATTACCAATTAAATACATTATTAAGATGAAATAAATATTTAAAATATAAATAATATTACAATAAATTTTTAGCTGGCCACAATATTTAAATTTATTTAATAATCTACCTTTAGTAATTAATAATTAAGATTATAAAAACTATTTATAAAAATAGAATTTCACATAATTTATTATTTTAGTATATATTTTTTAAAAATAATTTCAAAAATACGGTTTACTTAAATTCAATTTATGTTCTTAAAATTTAACTTATATATTATTCTGTTCTAATTTCGTGATCGTTATAAATTCTATACAATAAATAAATATAATTTAAATAGTATATACGATCAACATGTGCATAGAAGAAATAAATATACATCCTAAAATTATGATGAACCCTCCTCCACTTTTAACCAATGGCCCTACCATTCGTATTAGGCCACATTACTTTTATTGACAAAATATATTAGCCCTATGATAGCGACTTTTTTATTGAATTCACATGATGATAGTGATAGAGATGAGCTTCTAATTATAGTATTTAAGGTTTTATGGTAATGGTATGAGTAATTTATGTATTTATATTAATATTCCTCTCCTTTTTCTTTTTGGAATTATTCTTTTTTTTATATAACAAAAAAATGTAATTAAAATATTACCAAAATATAAAATTTGACTTGTTAATAACATGTATTTTATTATGTTCACTTTTGATATTATAGTTATGTCCAAAAGTGATAAGATTGTATGAATATATGATTCTACATCATTCATATTATTTTTTAATAAGAGAATGATAAATTAAATTTTTTTCTCCTAAACTTTAGTATTTTTAGTTGGATTCGAAATTTTTCAAAAAAAAAAACTAAAAGTCAATAAAAAATCTAATTTATCATTCTTTTATTGAAAAAAATAAAAATAATCTAAAAATATCAACGAGCCATATATATATGCAATTCATTATTGCTTTCATAAAAGAAAGATAGGCATGGGTTGCCTTTGGTGTTTTTTAGCCTTCCAATTTCCATTCCCATAAAGTTAAGGTACAAAAATTGGAGTGCTTAGCTAAAGTAGGCATTTTCAATTAAATAGAATAAAGATGGATAGTGTGTACGAGAACCATCGATTTGTTCTAACATTAATACCATCATGTCTGCGTCTTTTTTCTTTTCTTTTCTAATAATCACATGATTTTTTTATTCAGTATAATCACATGAAAATTTAAATTAACATTTCTTATAATAATAATGGTAAGACGCATTAAGCTTTTAAGAGAAGAACATAAATTCAAATATTAAAAAAAAATCTAAATCTAAATAATAAAATGAATATATATTATAAAAAAAGTTATATAATAGAATGCATAACTCACATTATTTTATTGTCGGTCACGCGGTAGGTCTAAGCCCATATTATTGGCTGGTTTGGGCTTTAGGAACTACTGTTAAAGGGGACATATTTTGTCTTTACTTTTTAGGGTAAAATTCACCTAAAGTCATTAAATTATTACTAAATTTACGTTTTGGTCACTCAGCTTCAAAAAGATACAAAATGATTATTACAATATTCAAAATTTTTCATTTAAGTCACTGGACTACTCGAGAGTTTTTTTATTTAAGTCATTGGGCTGTTAAGCTTTTTCTTTCTTAATAAAGTTTGGCTAGTGAGCTCTAAGCGACAATTCAGTGATTGATACGGTGGATCGGTACCCATCAACAAGTAGAAGAATGTACCTCAGATCCAAGTCGATCTAACGATCAGTGTTAGAGATCAAAGAAAAAGTTGATTGAATTTTGGTTCGTAGATTCATGACATTCAAAGCTATTTCATAAAATAAATAAATAAAAAATATGGAAGAGAAGGAGAAGAAGAAGAAGAGCTTTTGATTGGTGCATGTGAAAAAATGTCATATATTAGTAAATTTAACAAACCAATGACTTAAATGAAAGATTTCAAATAGTTCAGTGTCCATTTCGTAACATTTTGAAATTGAGTGATTAAAACATAAACTTATTAATAATTTAATGACATTAAGTGAAGTTTACCCTATTTTTTTACTAACTTAAAGTGTTTGATTGAGTTGATGCCCCTATCAATAAAACATTGATACAATTTAGAAATAACAAAAAGTTTATTCTATTTAAAAGGTAATCAATATTATTATCACATTTTTTATTTAAAATTTTAAAAAAATAATTTTTTTTTAAATTTTTATAAATACATTGCTACCATTAATCTAATAATTATAATATATATGTATGGTTTTGGTTGGGTATGGAAAGTGGAAACTGCAAAGGCTAAAGCCATGGGCATATGAAAATTAAGTAATGGAATAATACTATATATAGTATCAACATTTTTTATTCAGAGTTCTCAAACTGGTATTGTTTTTTAGGCGTAAATAAGATACCTTCCCTCTTCCTTATATATTGGAGAACAGTAATGGAAGGTCATTAGACCATAGGCCTCCCTTTCTTCATTTTAAATCTAATAATAATGTGTAACTTTCGGCTCTTAAGCCTTCCGCCATTATAAATAAAAGTATAAACCCACCAACTTTTTTAGCTTGTCTTGTTTCATATTTTTGCAGCATTCTTTTTTCTTTGGCTTTTATAGCAATATCTAAAGCAATATTTATTACTTTAGTCTAATTTTGTATGGTTCTTAATGCTTTCATTAAAAGATGTGTTTGAGGATTACTTACATATGTATGGTAATCCATAAAAACCAATATATATTTCTTAAAAAATCTCTTTTTTGGAACCCTAATCCTACTATAACATTCATTAAACAAAATTATTATAATCTATTTCATTCATAATTATGTGATAAATGCATTATTTTTAACTATATAAGTAGGCGTGAAGGGAGGGGTAGGTGGGGTAGACAGTCGCTTTGGCCTCCTCAAAAATGAATAATTGCTTATATAATTCCTTTAATTTTTAGGAAATTACGTATTAATATCACGATTAAATTGTACTTTGTCCTTTTTAAAAAATTTATTGATCTCACTTCAAATTGAAATGATATTCACTTTACATCTTTCGGTCACTTATTAGCGACAAAAATACATTGAAAATCCTAATCTTAAAACCCATTTTAGAACCAACAAAAACAAAGGAATGATGGGTTTTCCCTTTACTGCTGATTCAATGTAAAGGAAGATTGTCTGCGTTTTCTTCTTCTTTTTTCAACCTGAGGGTCTTAACTTCCCAATACAATAAGTGACACATCAAACAGGAGAAACAGCAAGGATCTCAACTTTATAACAATTAAAGGTGTGAAGATGTCACAATAGAGATGTTAGGGACAAAAAAAAAAGAAGAAGAAAAAGGGGTCACCTTACAATATATAAATCTTCTCTCTCTAAGGAACATATGGTTGATGCTTACCAAATTATTTGGCACAGGCTTTCATTTAAGACATTGATTTATGTTGTTACTGTTTTCAACTGTCAAGGACTCCATACATTTGTCCTTAGCCCCCCTAAGTGGCTTACAAAATTTCACAAGCTTCTTTCAAGATTGAGACGTTTTATAAACGGGTCCAACTCAATCATCAAAATCTACCCAAACTAAATTTATATATATTAAAGGACGGTCGTCATGTCAGAATTTAGAAAAAAAAATTGTAAATTATTTATGAACCATTTTATTTGATTAGTCAAATTCTAAATCAGGCAGTTATTCATAAATGCACATATTTATAAACAAGATAGAAAACAATATGATAGGATTTGAATCAAAAGGAATATATTTGTCAGGTATTTTTCATTTTTTCCACGTATGTACACATCAGGGCATGACCAGAGTTAACCCATTTGTGTTTTGCTAATCACCTGATTTTGACAGCCGGGGTCTTTCATTCTTTAAGAGGAAATTATCATCTTTTGTCTCTATTTTATACCCGATTTCAGTATATCTTAAATTTAAATATCTTACTTCTATTATTAATATTATATTTTAGACTCAATGCCATTAGCAAGATGCATTTATAATTACCAAAACAGTTATTTCTTTTACTAATGATTTGGACCAAGTCATAATAGTAATAATGACACAAGGACCAAAATAAAGCAAATTAAAGTACAAAACTAATCCTTTAAATTAAGTATAGTAGAAGAACAACAAGAGAAGCATGCATACTCCACTGAATATAATATTAACAATCATGCCATTGAAAACCTTTATTACTTGCTGGCTAAAATTGTGATAAATATTCAGCCTGACTTTCCAGTGCATTAATGAGACAAAGGTCCAAGTTGTGAAAAATGGAAATTTTTGAAGCAATTGGCTGAAGATGGGGGAGATATTGAGCAAACGTGTGACCTAACTTAGGGATAATATTTTTTAGACTACTTAGGGATTATTTTTTTTAATCAATTATAGATCATGTTTAAGATATTGCTAGTGATGCTATTTTACATTCCCTAAATTTTTAATCATCTAAACCTTCATACTTAATTTAATTATTGATTAACATTTGGCTTTCATTCAAGAGCCCTGCCATGTACTTCAGCTTAAGTGGATTTGGTCTATAAAATCCTTTTTTTTTAAATAGTATTTAAGATTTGAAATTAACCCATTCTTGCCTTCTTAAATCAACACAATTGAAAGATATTGTTATAACACTAAAACTACAAGGATGTTAAGTTTTATAACAAATGTACGAGAGAGAGTTGTCACAACAACAAACGATTCATATTGTAGGAAGTGCGGAGAGCCGCTAAACTGGGACGTTTAAGAGTGTGTGGGATAGATTATCTACAGAATAAGGACTAGATCTGATTTTTGTTTATTTACCCAGAGATAAGGGGATATTTATAAGGATGGAGGCTAAGTGTGAGTCTCAACTATTGAGTTCCCCTCCTCCTAGGTGCAGTGATAAGGTGACATGTGTTAGCCTAATGCATTGTTGGAGTCAACTCAAAGGAATTAGACAAGGCATCTACTGGATGCGATGGATTGATAAGAAGTATTGTTTAGGACCTTTCCTAATATATCTATGCAAGGTCATGAGATTGAGCACTTCTAGAAAAACCACAGCTAGGTTAAGCTTTGCTAGGTCTCTGTAACGGTCAACTGTTCTGACAATAGGGATTTAATGCGAGGGTATAATTAATTGTTATAACAGTAAAACTACACAAGATATTGTGTTTTACAATAGAGGTAGTGATGGGGGGTTTTATAAGTTATGGAGGTTGGGTGTGGGTCTTAGGCATTAAGTTTCCCTCCCCTTAGGTGAAGTGATAGTGTGGCATGTGTCAACCTAGAGCACTATTGGAGTCAACCTAAAAGGATACAACGAGATATTTGTTGAATATAATGGATTTATAATGTTATTCTAGACCATTTGCAATATATCTTCTATGGATTGTTTGGGCTTAACCATGAGGTTTAGCTTTCCTGGCCAAGCCATGATGAGGTTGTACATCGTTAAGTCTTTATAATGGTCAACTGTTCTAGCAAGGGGAGCTTAAGATAATGGTATAATAATTTTCCTCCTAGAAGAAAGGCAAGTTATAAGGTGGATTGGCTTGAGTTAATGTCGCAGGTGAGGTTAACTACGTTCATTTAGTAAGGCTTTCACAAGTTTTGCAACATCATCATTATCCCTCCAGTCGTCGTACCTTTGTATTAATTTTTCTTAGACACATGGTCGCATTTGATTGGATTTATTGGGAATGCATCGTTTCTTATCACTGGTATTTCATTTGGAATGTCGATTTATTTTTTTCGAAACACTTATAAATAGGTTGCGTGCCAGAGCCTAAAACTAGCAACTTTGCATTTTCTTTCTTCCCCTAACTTTCCTTCCTTTATTCCTTTTTGTTGCACGATTGCCTATTCCTTTTCACTATATTTTTTGTTTGTTGTGTCTTTTGTTTGAAATGGTTGGCAATCTCTTAATATATGATATTTCGGTAAAGAATGTAGAGCTATTGTGTACTACTACCACAGAGGAGATGATAATCATGATACACTTATAGTGTTTGCATATGGTACATTATAGGTACTAGTTTCGATTTCGTCGAGCCTTTATTGGATAAGTGAGGTCATAACAATTGGAAGGGGCTTTTTTCTTCCATTACAGATGTTTGAAGCAGGCTTTCATCTAGCTCTATACCTATGGTTAGTAAAAATCCTCCAAGTGCACCACGTTGCTCTAGAGATATTTTTGTATATTTGTAACTATGATTAATTATGGTTCTTTAACTTGTGTATTTCTATTCCAAAAATCTTTCAAACAGCTCCACTTATATCAAATTTTTATTTTTCATATTTTTTTGTTCAACCTACTCATTAATTTATATTTTTTTCCTTTTACTACAACTATCATTTAAAAGAGATGGTGATTGTCTTTCGTCTCGGTGTTTTAAGAGTGGTATACTGAAGAAGTTCAATGAGATGCCTAGTGATGATAGTGGTGGGCTAAAGATCTAGAATTGCTTCCTTACCATAGAACATTTATAAATTCATTATTATTTTAGGAGGCGATTGTATTTCTTCCTTCATACTTGCTTATCTACTCGCCTAATGGTGATTGTATTTCTTCCTTTCTTAACGACGCCAATGTTTGTGACAAGACGAGATTTACCTTCTTAAAATTGCAATTGTGAGAGTGGCTTTCTTAAGAGACAATGCGATATGTTTGATGGTGATTCATTGCCACCTCTTATGTACCATTGTTGGCCTCTTAAAATATCTAATGTTTTACTATTCCAAAGATTATTTTAATTAAGTCAAGCATTTCGACACCTTTCCTCATAGAAACCTTCTCATAGTTCATACTTCGAGTTGCCCTTATCATGTTTCAATTTGGTGGGGTGAACCTTCTCTTCTAGCAAAAGTCTTCTTTTCACTTCTTTTAAGGCATTTTCTTCCTCATGGAGATTCTTATTTGTTCTCACATTTGGGGATCCTCTCGTAGGAATAAGTGTATTTATGTACATCTGTGAACATTTTTTACACCAATATTCTGAAACTTTTTCTTCTCTTGTTGTCTTGAGCTTTTAGGGAGGTTTTTTGGTACTTGAGTATGTTGGAAAATTGGGTTCAAAAAATGTAATGAGAAACAGGTTTAAGGGAAAACCAAAGTTTTAAAATTTTTTTTCAAAAAACAAGAACTTTGTTGTGTTTTCTAAAGTAAAAAATACTTAATCAAAATCGTACCTTTATGATTCGTTTAGAATGAATGCTTCGACCGAGTAGTCTTTTCCATTATACTTAAGCTCACATCTGCTGAGTGTGGGCTCATTTTAAATTAGAAATTTTTTCACAAAATTACCAATGGGGTAATTTTATAATTTCTCTAAACTTTTAGGGTCAAGTTGTAAATAACAAGAATATGCACTAAGTGAATTGACAATTCGAGTGTTCTATTAGGTCAAGGTTGCGATGCTACCTTAGGGATCGTCTTTGGTCCCAAGACATATCTTATTCTTTTCCAAGTTACTATTTGCTCATTTAAGTTTTTCTTAGGCATATTCTTGGAGCTGGGACCAAAGAAACTCATTTTGTTCTTGCAACTCTTGATACTATTGTATCATCGATTAGGAGTTATCTTCTTTTTGGGACAATGACAATATTCTTCTTCTTAATGGTTTACTAGAAGGCAAATGAGAGAAGACATGCAAGTTCATCATTCCATTGTTGTGGTTGTAGGTACAAAGGGTGGTAGGCCTCCACTGTATTGTTTTGGCCCTGTTCCTCAAACTTATTTCTACATGGGTTGCAGGAAATGCTTTGACTTTCTTGCTCTTGATGATTATATCCTTTAAAAGAAGAGACATAGCTTTTTGTTAGCTTTTTGGGTTTTATAACAGATTGATTTTCATCGTGAGGGGTGCAAAGAGTCACTACAACGAGGTGGTTCACAGTGTGAGAGGTGCGAAGAACTGCTAAACTTGGAGGTTTAAGAGTGTGTAGGATGAATTGTTGGGAGAGTAAGGATTAAGTCTTGTTGTCTTTGTACATTGATGATAAATGAGTATTTATAGGGTTGGAGTTAGTGTGGTTCCTAGCAATCTGCCCAATGCAATAATAGGTTAGCATGTTTCAACCTAAGGAACTTTTGGAGTTAACCTAAAAGGACTAGATGAGACATCTGCCAAGTTATTTTTGGGTAAATTACTCCAATAGTCACTTAACTTTTAGGTAACTGACAAAACAGTCACTCATGTTTTAATTCAGTCGCTTTCAAAAAATAACAAAACAGTCAGTAACGTTATCAAAAGTTAACAAATCAGTCACTCATTAACATTTTTCGTTATAGACATAAAGGAATAGGTGATGTGGCCAGTTAACTAGCTAACGTGGCCAGTTAACTTGCCATATTGGACAAGGCAAAGTTAGTGACTATTTTTCTCCGTCTTTTTTTATTTTTAATAAATGGCCCAATATTTTTAAATTTTTACATAAATGACCCAATATGTTTATACTTCTTCTACATCCCAAGAATCTTGTTATCGGTGCCTCCACCACAACCATCTTTGGCGTAACCATTGTTGACCTCCAAACCACTACCACCTTATCTCAATCATCCAATCATCTATTCAACAATCAATAATCTTGATGAAAAGATGTTTGGAAAGCATCGCTCACCTTGTTCAAGCCTCCAAGAAAAAATAGTTCCTGCTAGAGAAAGGAAGAGCTAAGGAATGGGAAGTGATGGAGAAATTCAACTGGGTTGAACTTACTAAAAGGGAACTCAAGATTGTGCAGGTTGTTAGCATCAAAAGATTCATGTGAAGCAGCAAGGACAGAGTTGTTGGCATCGTGGAATCGATCAAGAGAAAAAGAGTTAGGGGAAGAGTAAAGGAAGGTTGGGAGAAGGGATTGTTTGAAGACTCTAAAAGCAAATTAATTGCTGCAAAATTTGAGAAAACAAAAAACATTTTGAAAATTTACCCATCTATTTGAGAACAAAAAACATGTAAAATTTGAGAAATCAAAATACCCCTATCTACCATCTCCACTGTTAGATATAGATGAAATTTTGGCCACCACTTTTCCTCTGTGGGGCTTTCTTCTCCTACATAGACGAAATCAAAATTCAAGAAACTTGAATGAGATTTTGGATTGATGGACCCTAGGGATTTGAAAGTAGGTTTAAAGAGCTTGAAGGTAATGGTGATACGCCATTAGTGATGCGTGGAGCTTTGAAAAATTTATCTTTTTTTTTCTGCTTTTTTTTTCTTTTAATGCCCAACCGAGCTAGGGTTTTAAATTGGGACCATTTACACAGAAGGATGCTATGTCACTTACTGTTTTGTTATTTTTCGAAAGTTGAATGATTGTTTTGTCAACTACCCCAAAATTAAATGACTATTGACGTAATTTACACTTTATTTTTTTTTTTTGTGAATTGTGTGAACCTACTAAGTGCCATATTTACGATGTTGTATTCATCAATTTATTCTGGACTTTGCGGGTTGAAATGAGACGAATTATAGAAAAAAAAAGAAGAAGAAGAAGAAGAAGAACCCTACAACATGACGTCTCTAAATATTGAAGATGTTGGTCCCCCTTGGCCTATGGATTTGAACGGTAAGCAATCAGGGAAAAAAAAGATATATAAATGGGTCAACTCAACTTTAACTCCAAAAATGATTAAACATAAAAGCTTTGATGAAATAATATTGAGTTGCCAACATCATATGAATTTTTGTTCTCAAGCTGCAACGCCAACATTGGAACTTTCCAATTCTTTTTCCTTATTGGGTATATTGACAGAAGTTTCGATTCGCTCCCATGAATCTAACAAATTACGTAGTAATATAGCCATTACATTTTCGTTTCTAATCTAACCACAACAATCTTAAACATTTCAAGACCAGGAACAATAACGTAATATGTCGCAAGAATTTCAGATAAAAAAAAAATCTAAAACTTGTAAGAAGAAACCATGGAACATTGGGTCCATTTAGTTAGGTTGGTTAGCTTGAATAAAATTACGTTTAAATTAAAATAATAATAATATTTATTTTTAATTAATCATTCGGTTTTAAAAATATAAAATCAAATTATTTAATAAAATAACATATCAATCCAAAATAATTTTAATCAATTTTGATTAAAAATAAAACAAAAATTTCAATCTGTTTTGTCTCACCTACTCATAGCTTTCAAATTAATTTGCTAGTTTGAAAGAAAAGAAAGCAGTGGCTAATAATAAGGGGAGCAGAGATGACAGAAACATTCCTGTTGTACATTTATTGATCCGCCGTGATCATACGGATAATAAAAATCCGGACATCAAATGTTTAATTAAGCTTCAAACTTTGTATATGTTATAATTAAACATTAGTAGTTATTGAAATAAATGCTGTCTGATTAACATCTTTATTTTTCATGAGAAAAATACATAAAAGCAGGATGGAAGGGAATGAATGATTACCTGAGGGAAAGGTAGTTAATCACCACCTAAGCTTGTCTTGTCTAAGTCCGAGACCCTCTCTCCACCATGCATATATTAGTTGCCTTGAGAGGATTCATTTTCATTCACTTCTTTCTTTTTTCCTGATATTTTTCAATCATCATTTCAGCTTAAATCTGATTTTCAGGGTCTCTCTCACCATCTCCTTCTTTCCTCTTCTTTGCTTTTACACTCTTCCATGTGTCTCTAAACTTTTTATTTGATCTTCAATTCTACTTCTCAAATTGTTTTAAAATATAAATGAATTTGGGGACTAGGTTGTTAAACATAAGTGATCACCAACTTGAATTTAAGATAGATTTCACTAAATGATTGAGTGTGAGGTAAATCATGAAAGGATAGCGAAGGGAGCTTGCAGACTCAACTCACAAAGAAAGTTCGCACGAACCAAGGAAATGTCGCAGTCTCAGTTCACATATACTCAAGGAACTCGCAGAAGGGAAGCCGCGTGATCTGGCAGACAATCCAGAGTGAAACACATATCTAATATTCTTGAAGTTCGCTCAGAATGTCAATTCTAAGAATAGTAAGGTCATGTCGTGAATGGTAATAACATGTATAAATATTCAAATATTTTTATTAATAAGATACGAGATAAAATTACTCAATATTATTTTAATTTTATATTTTCAATTTTAGTATTTATGAAATATTACAAATTTTACAATAAATTTTAATAAATAAACATAACATATTTTAATTCATACATAAATCAAATTTGTGCAAGTTTAATTTATAATCACCACTGTATATTTGTGACCACTATCACATCATCTCCATCATTACTACCCTACAACCGTTTCTCTACTTTTCAGTAACCCTTAACTGTATTCAACATTTTATCCTTTCGCGATAAATATTAAATGTGAGTAAAAAATTTATATAAAAAAATTTAAATAAAATTTTAGTCGAAATGTTAAAGTTAAAATATTAAATTTTATATTTTTTTAACTAGTTTTTAAAGTTGTTGTATGTAATTTTATACGTTTAATTTTTAGTTAATTTTTTAAATGTTATATTTTTATTATAATAATTAATATAAAATAATATTTATATTTAAATTATTAAATATAATTAAAATATATTAACTTATCAATTCAAATATTATAATAAAAAAATTTGAATCATAATTAAAGCATTTTCAACATATTTAACTTATAATATAATTTCACTTTATAATAATTATTAAATATAATTAAAATATATTAACTTATTAATTCAGATATTATAATAAAAAAATTTGAATCATAATTAAAGCATTTTCAACATATTCAACCTACAATATAATTTCACTTTATGTAATTAAGGTAAACAATAACTAATTAATAATTAGCTGTAATATTAATTAAATGATATTTAAGATGCTTAGAATTCTATTAACGTAATAACTCTATTTTACATTAATAAAGAATTTATTTTTACATTCAAATTTTTTAACTAATAACTGAGATTGTAATTGCAATTATAATTTATGATAATTTATAATTATCATAGGTTTTTTCTATATTTTATGATTAAAGTTTTATTCAAGTAATAACTTTTTTTCAAGATTAGCATAACTTTTTTAACTAATAATTTTAAATTAAATTATAATTATTTTTAAATGCGTAATTATCATAATTCCTATTAAATTATAATTTTTAAAATATATAATTATCACAACTTCTATCTTATTCAAACTTTTTTTTTTATATGTGATTTCAGTAATATGATAGAAAATAAAGAGTATCATCGTCAATTCAAAATTCTTTTAAACTCATGCTTTTATATAAATTATAAATTTTATATAAAAAGACAAAAAAGTCTATGTTTGTTATTTCATAAAATAATTAGATATTTAATTTTTTTAATTGAGTTGAGATCTGCATGATGCGTGACACTAACTTAGTCAATCATTCGTATTAACATGTTTCATGAGATGAGGTAAGTAACAACTCAAATTTTATAAAAAATATTTTTTTATAATAATTTTAATACAATTCATATTACTATCTATCTCAAACTTAAAAACTTAAAAACGCTAAAATACATTTTATCATTAAAATTTAAAAAAAAATTATTTAAGTTGAAATAGGGCTTAATTAAAATATATTGTCACAGTTAGAAACCAAATAGAACAGAATTTATGAAGTGTAAGATCATTCATCACTTCAATTGAACAGTGATAGAGGAAAATGGCTTTCCATCTTTACTTTCGATTAACTTTCCTAATTGAAACATAAAACCGCCATTGTCTTTAAATAAAACCGACCCTCGAATCAAAATAAAAAATGGAAATTGAATATGACCATATTCAGAACTGCAAATCCAGTGAAAATCGTACCAACAATCTTCTAGATGTAATCACCACTGTCTAACTTATCCTATTTGGGATTAAAGTTAAGGATTAATTATAAAAAGAGGTGAAACTCGATAGTTCTTTTACTAATTAAATGCTCACCCAATGAGTTCTCTAAGTTTCTGCCATGACAGATAGGGTGACGTCCCCATGGAGAGGTGTTTTTGAGTAGTAAATATTTACAGTTCCTGACATTCAATTCCTTTTTTTATTAAATTAATAAAATGTCCCTACTTGATTTAATATTTGCCCCTCCTTTACCACTTCTCAAACTTAATTCCCTTATGAAAATAAATTCTTGAATGAACAAAAGGAATATATAAATCTATATATATAGGATGTTACTGACATATCACCATCTTCCTCTCTCTTCATCTTATTTTATTTCAATTTTGTTTTTTCATTCTTCCCTTCTCTCTCTCTCTCTCTGTGTTTAAATGAATGAATGCTGATTAAGCCCCAGAAGTTCTTTGCTCATCTTTCGCTAAACCTTTCATAAAGAACCAAAATTCAGATAGATTCATTCAAAACAACTCAGTTTCATATAAGTGGATAAGAATCCTCTTATATTCTTAATCCACTCCTAGTTTCAAGGGACAATTCCCTTATAAAAATCTAATCTCAAATGCTTTCTCTTCACTCTTGTTTTTGTTCTTCTTGAGCTCAATTACCAGTTAGTAATTTAATAAGTATTAGTTCATGGACTACTTGAGTGAAATAGAAGGAAAACAAGCTCATGATCCCATGTTTTTGGAGAAGATGAAAGAGTCATCGTCGTCGTCGTCTAGTTGCTTATGTGTTCCGGGGCCAGTTATCGTCGGCGCCGGGCCTTCGGGTTTAGCAACCGCCGCTTGCTTGAAAGAGAAAGGTGTTCCGAGTGTAATCCTAGAGAGATCCAACTGCATGGCATCTTTGTGGCAACTCAAGACGTATGACCGTCTTCGTCTTCATTTGCCGAAGCAGTTTTGTGAGCTTCCTTTGATGGGGTTCCCTACTGGTTTCCCTACTTACCCTAGCAAGCAACAATTCGTGGACTACTTGGAAGCTTACGCTAGGAAGTTTGATATTAAGCCTAGGTTCAACGAGACGGTTTCACAAGCTGAGTATGATCCGACGCTGGGGTTTTGGCGCGTGACAAGTGTTGGGGTTAAAGGGAAAGAGATGGAATACGTGTGCCGGTGGTTGGTGGTGGCGACGGGAGAGAATGCGGAGGCGATGATGCCGGAGATGGAAGGAATGGGGGAATTCAGTGGGGACATAAGGCATACAAGTTTATATAAAAGTGGAGAAGAGTTTAGAGGGAAAAGGGTTTTGGTGGTGGGGTGTGGGAATTCAGGCATGGAGGTGTGTTTGGACCTTTGCAATCATAATGCTAGGCCTTCACTGGTGGTCAGAGATACAGTAAGAACTCTTCTTTTCTTTTTAAAAAATTATATTTTCTCTTCTCTTTCTAAACATTAAAGCAAAAATCACACCCACTATGGGATTTTTCTTTCAACTTTTTGGATTGTTTTTTCACAAAGGTGATTGGAAGAAAAAAAGAAAAAGAAAAAAGGGTTTCTCAAACTGTCCCCTCAGACTTTAAAATTCTTGATCTAGTTAAGAAAAAGGGTGGTTTTTGATTGAACAAATTTTCGTTAATTTTAGGTTTTCTCTCAAATTTCATATAAATCGAGAAAAACCCAGATAAAATATCATTAAAAAGGTGATTATTGCTTAGTAAGTATAATCAAATGGAATCATTAGACAAGCTAGCTAAGAGCTTGTAATTGACAGATATTGCCAGAATCTGCGTGGCTACAAGTTCCAAAGGGTTGAATCAGTTAAAAAAGACCGACCAAAGCAAACTTAGTATACTAAAATTAGGTAGACAAAAAGAAAGAACAAAGATCTTTGATCTCTCACTTTCTTGGGATTCCCAAGCATGCGCAACATCGCAATATATATATTTTCTAGTTAGGATTCTATATATCTATATATGTTGTCTTAATCATGAATCTCCACCCTTTTCTTCAACTCCATGTTTTATGCTATGTTTGTAAGACATTATAAGTAAAGTGTTTGGATTATGAAACTGAAGGTCCATGTCCTCCCACAAGAGATGCTAGGGACATCAACATTCGGATTATCGATGTGGCTGCTCAAGTGGTTTCCCTTGCGACTGGTCGACCGTTTCCTGTTGATTGTATCATGGTTGATGCTCGGTGATACTTCTCGCTTCGGATTGGCTCGCCCGCACTTGGGTCCCCTTCAACTCAAGAATCTGTCGGGAAAGACCCCCGTTTTAGATGTTGGCACGCTTGCTAAAATCAAAAGTGGAGACATTAAGGTACTTTCCCCTTATCACATCACTTTTCTTTTTTTCCTTTCCTTTGGCAACTAAATGTCAAGTGTTTGATTGATCCTATAATACTGTGTTTCAAACAATCGTACCACTTGCTTTTCCTTTTGCCGGAATATATTGTTTCGCAATAATTGCGCTCCATTTCTTTTCTTAGAAAAAAAACTCATTTTGATCCTAATTTTTTTTCTCAAAAACATGATTTTATATAAAAAATATCAATTTTTTTTCGTTCGATCCAACAAAAATTGATGGAATTTGAAAGTTATTCTTTTATCAATTATAAAAATTTTGATTATGGAATTTTAGAATTTTCTTTGCATTTGGAAGTTCTCTTTCTAATTACATACTACATTTGCATATTTGTTTATGTATATATATATTCACAATTCTTAATTTAGAACTGTTGTTGCTGTAGGTACGTCCGAGCATCAAGAGCCTAAAACGACATGCTGTGGAGTTTGTCAATGGCACAACTGAGAACTTTGATGCAATCATATTAGCAACCGGTTATAAAAGCAATGTACCCTCTTGGCTAAAGGTATAAAAAGCTTAATTTTACAACCTTTTCTTTCCTTTTTTTTTATTATCTATGATTCTTTAAGCTATTTAAGTTAAAACTCTTCACAACTTGATGCTAAAAAAAGAGCAATTGAAAAAATTGTCAGGAAAAAGTGATGTTCTCAGAGAAAGATGGGTACCCTCGAAGGCCATTCCCTAATGGATGGAAAGGTGAATATGGGCTATACGCGGTGGGGTTCACTAAACGTGGACTGCTAGGTACATCAATGGATGCTATCAGGATTGCAGAAGACATTCAACGGTGTTGGAAAGAAGAGGCAAAGCATCGTTTGGCATTCACTAATTCACTGCTGCACCAATCATCATCATTATGATCCTTCAGATTTTGTTCTTTCCGAAGTTTTTGAAGTGAGATAAGAGACATACAGATTTTGGTTGAAGATAACAACTATACATACTACATAACCTATCCTAATTCCCTACCTGGCCTTTGTATCCAGACACCTACAAGTGCGAGGTTTGATTCTTCAAATGACAAGAAGAAGAAAAAAGAAAGAAAGAAAAGAGAGAAAAAAGGGAGAGAGTTGTCTCAATGAACCCTTCATCTTGAATGCGAAGATGACACCAGATAAGGCAGCAGCCAGGCCTTCGGAAGGAGGAAGATTAAAGGAGTTGAATTTCAAAGTGTTAAGAGAAAAAGGGGTTGATGTTGTTTTGGATTGTGGAAGGGGGGGGGGACCTTAGACTATATATCTTAGATATTGTACATTGCCATTTCATTTTTCTGTAATTAGGCATCACTTTTCTTTATCCGCAAAGAGAGGAAAAAAGAAGAAGAAGAAGATAGATTTGTCAGAGCAAGCTGAATATATGATGTTTGGTATTTGTTTTTGCAAAGCAATATAATGGTGTTTTTCAACCTATATTTTATTACATCTTTCTCATTTATACAATCTTTCTTTCTGGTTTTGGGGGTGTGCTTGTATAGAATGCTTCATCCCAACCAAGAAACTAGGTCAAATGATTTCATTCCTGGTAGTAGAAGCTTTGGACCACCAACAATTGATGAGAACTTAAATATGTGCATTTAAAAATGACCAGAAATCTTATTAATTGCTCTGCTGTAATATATTTATTAATTCATATCCTATGCTTAAATTTGGCTGACATAAACGTATGAATACCAATGATGAAATCTCACAAAGAAAACGTAAGAGGAAAGAAGATAGGACGAATGATAATTTTTTATTTTAATATATAAAAACAAATCATTCAAAATTCAAATGACAAATCTTTTAATTTTTCAACTTCCGATTGTTTTTTTTTTCTCATTCTATTAACTAAAGCTTTAGCGATATATGAATATAATGATTGGTTTTTATTATTATCAGATAATTATAATTTTAAAAATAAAAAATATATTAATATTTCAAATTTATTTGTGAAGGAAAGAAATTCCCATTGATTATATGTTAATTAGTAATATTATTCTAAATAAGTAAAATTTTAATCTATATATTTAAAGGAAAAAAATAGCTGGTAGTCCCCTTTCCCTTTGCAAGTTGGGCAAAACTGGTTGAGCAAAAATGAAAGGAAATTAATTAACTTTAGAAAAATAAAAGGGTAAGAAGCAATGGGCAGGCAGATGTAACATACAGATTCCCACCCCTCCATTTCAAATCTTTTATTTTAATCTAAAAGGTTTACAAAGTGTCCACACCAGAATAAGGAGAAAAAAGGATGGACTTTGTACCCATTGTTTGTCACCTGGAACAGTTGAGTTGTTTTGTCAATTCAGTTGGATTTTGATTGATGCAATGAAATTTGTTTTCACATAATTTGATGTATTTATGGTAAAAAAAAAACTTTTATGTGTTTTTCTTAGTTTCGTTATTAAATAAATTATTTTTAAAAAAATTAGAGTAGTTTAGTCTTATAAATTTAAAAGTGATTAAATAATCACAAGGTTAATATTTTTGAGTTAATTGTACATATTTTTATTGGTATAATAATAAATTTAGCTCTCAAATATTATATATTATATGAATTTGATTCTAATTTATTAAATTTAGCTTGTAATAATATTTACACATTTTGTTCCCATTTACACAAAATGTATAAACATCAAGGAACAAGGGTAGAGCTAGGGATGGTTGGCTGGACCCGGCCTCCCTAAAATAAAAAATTTCTCCTTTGACCCCTTAATAATTTATAAAATTTTAAATTAATAATAGTAAAATTGTACTTTAAAACTCAAAATAATGGAATTTTGATTCACTTTTTTTTTAAATTATAAAGATATAGACTATTAAAATGACGAAATTACATTTTTACTATCATAATAATATATAAATTAATTTCGACCTTCCAAAAAAAATTTAAATTTCACCCTTGTTGAGGATTAAATTTAATATAATTAATAAAAAATATTAATATCGTGATTAATAACCTTTAGTAACTTATTTTTGACACTTAAATTACTTCAATTTTTGTGACAAAAATCGAATTACTCAATATTAAAATCAAGAAATATATATGAGACAATATCGTCTCTAAATGCAGAACTGTTAGGATCCCAATATAATGATGTAAATTATAGGAACATGTTGTTTAATGTATGTGCTGGAGTATATAAGAGTCAAGGGATGTTAAAAACAGGTAGAAAATATCAACGTCAAAAAGGGTTTTTTTCTTGGTCTGCACACTGCAATCTTATTAAAGGCAATCAACAATAGACCACGATACTAGCACTTGTATGGTTCACAACTTCTCATATGCCCATCTGCACCCCCACCCCCACCCCCACCCCCACCCCTCCCCATTTGGGCTTTTATTACCATCAACTGTCACTTCGCCATGCTTATCTTCTTTCCTCTTCCTTTTATTAATTTTAATTTTTTTTTCTCTTTTAATTAGTTAAGGAAAAAAATCTCTAATGATTCATTACATGAGATGAGACTTGACTGACCAACCCACGTTATCTCTCTCAAAGCTATGAATTGGTATCTTACTTTTATGCTATGATTGAAAAAAAAAAAAGATAATGCTGTGAGGACTCCTTTTTAACTAATTAAAGCAATATATATACACTGCTCTAATCACCTTTTCTTAACCTTAATTAATGCTAGCTAGCTAGCTCCTCTAAACCACGATCGATATGAAATTTTTTAATTATTCTTTTTCGGGTTTGAGTTTCAAAATGTGAAATTATGATGTGTAAATTTTTATTTTATTTTATGTATGTTATGCATGAGTTTTATTCGGTTTGATTAATTATATTCGATTTTTATTTGTTGTGTTTTGTATTGATTCATTTTTATATTATAGTTCACCGGATATATATTTGTACATTGTACTGATTTTGTAATGTCAATACTTAAAAAAATGATTTTTTATATCATTTAGTTTCTCAAATATTTTTAATGTTGAAAAAGTGATATAAGTTCAAAACTCGTAAAAGTTTTTTTTTATCGTTAAACCAGAGACTATATAATTTTATAATTTTTTTTCTTTTTATAAGAGAAGAATTCACTTACACCAGTGTAAAATTAAAGTGGTTTTACTCTCTTCGATAACTTTTTATTCGGCTAATATTTTAACAATCCGTCCATTGAAATCATTAAGATATTTTAACTTGTCATGTATGCAAATTTTTGAATTTATCAAATATCTCTATCATATCAATTTAAAATATTGTCTATATTAATATATATTTAGTGACTAATTATTTTTAGATAAAACGAATAGTTAACAAATTTTAATTTATGCTAAACTTGATATGTATAATCTACATAAATAATTACATGTTAGCTGAATTATTAAAATATTAATCGTATAGAAACTTATAAAAAAAATTTAAAACTTGTACAAATTAACACCGATATAAGTGAATTCCACACTTATATTACTGGTTAGTAATTGGGATATGCATTAGGCACTAAATTAGATTAGGACTTAAATATTTAAGAAAAATGATTAGGTTTAGCCAACCAACAAAAGGGGTTGTATGGAGTTAGATCAACATTAAAGTATGTTTTTAAATATCAGCCCTTAGTTTGTTAGTTAAGCAGCAATTATGGTCCTTGGCTATTGGCTAAGCTGTGTTTTGTCATCCACACAAGCTGATGATGATACCCAAATTTGCCATTTCTTACTCCCCTTTTTAAGTGTACGTAAACATCCAGCGCGTGCCAAGTGGTGGCTTAATCACGACCATCATATATATATAATCCTTACATTTAAGCATTTTATGTGATTGATATGATCCGAGTAATTAATTTTAATTTTAATTTATTTCTTTAAAAATTTAAATTTTACTATTTTCATACGAATCATTTTAAATTGAATTAATGTAGTTTTTGGTATTTGAGTTTTTTTCAAGGTTTAATTTGACATATAAATTTTTTTGTCTCAATTTGGTACATTAATTTGGTTCAAGATTTAATTCAGTAACCAAATCAAATGACATCATGTGACATAATGAATACTTAACAAGTGTGTTCTAGTAAAAAAGGATAAGTACTCAATTAAATATCAAATAATATATTAACCCTGTTAAATTATATAAAAATTTCCCAAAGAAAATATTTCCTAGAACATGGTCTGATCCATATAATAATTGGGCTGCAACACGATGGTTTTTGGGTCTGATCGTTTGTTGGAACCCAAAATCCGGAGACCAGAAAGCCTAAAACCAATCCCCACAATGGAACCGTAAAGACCCTAATCCGGAATTCATATATTTGTTAGATTAAAAACACTTTTTCCGTTAAAGCTCTCTCCGCAGAGTCAAAGCCCCTCACAATTCTAGGGTTTTTGCCGCACCACCAACAGAAGAAATGGTATTATTATTTTTGAAATGATTCTATTCGTTATTGTTGCTTATAAAGAAATTGAAATTGATTGTGAAGATTCCTTTTTTTCTTATAGGGTAAAGGAACTGGAAGCTTTGGAAAGAGAAGGAACAAGACTCATACTCTCTGCGTTCGATGTGGACGTCGAAGCTTCCATCTCCAAAAGAGCCGTTGCGGTGCTTGTGGCTATCCTGCCAGCCGCATCCGAAAATGTAAATTTTCTTTTGCTTCTTTGCTTTAGATTCCCCCTTCCCCAGTCTATTTATTTTAGTAATTTTAGCTCTGTTTTTAGTTTTCTTAGCTGAACTTAGACGAAGGTTGGCAAATTAAAGTTTTCTTCTTTCTTGATTTAGGTTTTAGTTTAACAGATCATGAACCATATTTCCTGTTGTATCATTTGATCTTTCCTGCCCTGACTGTAGTTTTAATTTTGGGTTAAAATATATTAAGCCATTGTTGATGGTCCTGGCTTGGTTAAAGATAGCTGTTGGAGTTTTAGCCGATCTATATTTTCAATCAATTCTGTCTGCTGAACAGTGATTTTAATTGCAATATTACTGGCTTGTGTTTTTGGCTTCAGATAACTGGAGTATGAAGGCTATTAGAAGAAAAACCACCGGGACTGGCCGCATGAGATATCTTCGTCATGTGCCCAGGAGATTCAAAACTGGCTTTAGAGAAGGTAATGGTAACTTCTTATTGTATTGTATGTTGTCTGTGTTTGACTACGATGTGTATAATAATGGGTTGGTGCTTAAATTCTTGGCAGGTACTGAAGCAGCTCCAAGGAAGAAGGCAGCTGTAGCTGCTTCATAAGTTTAATTGTGGTGTTTTCTTTTCAGATTCCTATAAACACAAGTTTTGTGTTTGTATTAACTGTGTTACTTTTATTTTTCAAGTAATATTTACAAATGGTAAGTTTTACTTTGTTATGAATCTTTTCAACTTATTTTGATTATTGAGTATACATTGTGCTTCGTGAGATAGTGATGTCATCCATATATTATCTTATATTACTCAAATTTCGTAAATGTCTTGTTTGCTATTTATTGCATTTGGAGATGTGCTTCTTTTTCACTTAGTGTGGGAAAAACCCAAAGAGATTTTGAACGTGGCTTAGTGAAGCTCTACTATTAGGCTGAGTTACGCGTCAATACTTGAAAATGGAAATGCCATAAAATGCCATTGTTTCTTACCCGATCTAATAGGAATGAAAATGTAATCATAGGAATGCATCGAAAGGGATGTTATCTAGAATATATTCTTGCATTCTTTGTTTTGGCCCATGGTCAAATCTCTCCAGCTTCTGATTTTCTTTTATTTTGGTCAATTGCTGATTCAATCGGCATGTTAATCTTGACAAAAATAGACTTTCGCTGTAGATACTAGAGAAAGCCCTTTGCTCTTTACCCCGTTTGTTCAAGCCTAAATGCCATATGTTTGACGCATTACTTGGCATCTGAAGCAAATAAAATCCTGATACCCTTGCTAGCTTTTGGGGCGTTTACAGCAGCATTCCTTTGAACGTGTGGTAGGCATAAAGGGCCCCCGACTCATTCAGCAACAACGGAATTGTTGATATCGTAAACTCTAAATAACGTTGAAGAACCCATTTTATTTGCGACATACAAGGTTATAACTTATAATCCATGAGGCAACAAGCTGGTGAAGTTTAGTCCTTCGTTCCCCATTTTTCATAGTTCTTTCTCTTGTATTTGGTGCGGTTATGGCCTAATGGGAATCTGAGGATGGCAATTTGAGGGTTCAAAGTAAAACTGGTGATATACTTAATGAGAAATATTTATACAGAAAGTCGTAACAAAATGGGTTGGTCTTGGTCTCTGGCTCTTCCCAAATTCGGCTTCGACCACTTGAGCTCCCCTTGCATAATTACCACTATGGTCTACCCTTTCAACAAAAAGAAAATGAACTCTTTTCTCAAAATTAGTCGACTACTTTATTTATCAAAGACGCTCACTATACAAGTGAATGTAATGGCTCGTGCGAAAATGCCAAAAGAAATCCGTCAAAATATTGATCGGGTGATTAGAAGCTTAACACCTTCACTCGGACTTGGAAGAGTATTTTCACAGGAAGAGATGTTTGTAAACAGGGAATCGATGTGCAGTTTGGGATGGAAAACGATACGAGATCACTGAAGTTGAGTAGCAACTCACCTTTAAACCTGCCATAACTAACCATAATACTTGATTTGTAGCCCAAAATATGAACCAGTGCCCATCTGGTTGCAGCGTGACAGTAGCTCTTCAAGAGTTGTATGGTTTGGATTGACAATTAGTACTGACAGGTTCCAACCAGAAGATTTAAAGTCTGGACACAAAGATGGTTATTGCTGAACAACATTAAGAGTAAGCAAGGTCCTTTAACACTATTGTTTTTGGTAGAAAATAGCAGATTACTCAATGAAATATTACGAAGATCTATATTGATTACAAGGAGGTTCTGCACCATCAGCAAACAGAATATTGTTGATGCCTACAGGTGGATCATAGAATCGCTTCAGCCCTTGACTTGCTTGGAGTCCCACCTTTGCATTATGATCTGCACCAAGATTGACTTCTCTTTAAACATGTTTGAATTGTAAAGACCAATCTCGTTTACTAAACAGTGATATGTCTCTGATCAAAGCCGAGGTGTTATCTGTTGTTTGTTCCCTCAATTATTAAACCAATTGCTCCTTTACTATCACTTTCTACTATCAATTGTTGAACTCCCAATTCCCATGCCATCACCAATCCATCTAGTATAGCCCATAGCTCAGTCTGAAGAATAGAGTCGGTCCTAATATTACCACAATAACCCAGTTTCCAGCAGCCTTGGTCACCTCGAAATATCCTCTAGTGGCAATTTTAAAATCATCCAATGCACAAGCACCATCAGTATTTGATTTCCACCATCCCTTGTGTGGTACTTCCCATTTTACTCTTGATTGTTTTTGCTCACTAGCCTTAATGTAAGCTTCCATAGCAACTTTAGCAATTGCGTATCCTTTCCTCACTAGTGCTTCAGAACCAAAAGGCTCACACCTTTGAATACAATCAGATTTTGACTTCTCCAGATGAGTCAACACAACACGCCAAAGAGAAAGCTCCATGGTACCCCATCAACATTTTGAACCTGATCATCCTGTAAATTATCGAGCAACCAAGTTTTAAGCGGCAAGCTGTTGAAGTTTTGCAATCTATCTGTTGTTACAATCCTTCCCCAGACGATCGGAAAACCATGGTAGTCTCAGATTGTTGGGACCTTCCGTATATTTGGCATGTGCCTTCATTCACCATGCTGCATTGGCATCTTTCGCTATTGGTAAGCAATTTATCATTTAAAAGAAGCCAGAGAAATTACCGAATTCTTTGTTGTCCTTTCTAACTTCGGATTACTATCCATGTATCATCTTTTTGATCCGGTTTCTCTTTAATGAGATGTCTATAAGCATCAGCCACCAAGAGATTGCCGAGTTTTGACCACCTCCAAGTGAGTCGATCTGGACCTGCAAGATTAAAAGGAGGACAAGTCCCTCAATGGTACGGTACTGAGTTACGGGTTGAGTCACCAAACAATTTGTAGGAAAATCGTTTCTCTGTGAGGCTTTTCCCCTTGTTTTGATTTCTTTCGCGCAAATCTATAATGAACAAATGGAATTCGTCGAATGTAATTCCAAACCTTAGACTCGTTAAGAGAGTTTTATAAGCTTATAAGCTAAATAAATCAACCTTGCATAAATTTACTTGTTTGAATAAAAAACTTATAAGCTAAATAAATAAACTCCTAATATATTATAAAAAAATACTTTTTAATTAAAAAATCTTTTAAAGATATAAAATATTCATAAATAAATTTTTTTAATAAAATAATAAATTGATCTAATAATTAATTGGCGTCTAACATTACTCTCAACTTGGAAAAAAAACTTGTTTGCAAGCTCGAAATTCAACAGCTCGTGCATTTTTTTATGCCTGTTAAGATATTTCAGTTTCCCTACACTCTTGATTTTGCACAATATAATTAGGATATTTTATATCCAACCAAAATGATTTCCTACACCGGTATCTGAATATGGCTGGTCCCAATTATAACAAAGACCTTTACCTCTTCGTTTTGCCATCTCTACGCGAGTCAATTTTTTAATAAAATGATAGCTTGTCTTACTGACATTAAAGTTTTTTTTTTTCGATGACGAACTTCCATTCGAATTGACATATGACGCTGCCATGGGTGTCACGAGAGAAGTTCCCATCAAGTTTGAAATTATATTTTATCATGATGTGCCGTGCTAGTTGACAGAGCTAATTAACTGTTGTTTCTTCTCAAATGCTTGTGCCAACCTCATTGCTTGAACCAAATGCCGGGGGGGGGGTTGGTTTTGATAATCTAGCAGTAAATAACTCGATTTGTTGATCTATGTCCATGGAATTAGCACGAGCTATAAAAACGATAAATTAGAGAAATATATTAAATGTATCAATATTTGCACTGAAATGTGTTTTTTTATTATGAACAAGAAATGATTTAGAGATTAAATTAATTTTTTTGAATTATTATTTAATTAATTGTAATTAAATAATTAAAATTTGAAGTGAAAATTAAATTAATAGTCATTACAATTTTATTGAACAAGACAATTAAATTCATTTACTCATAGATTTTAGTATGGTGAAGTTGTCATGAGTTTAACGAAATTAAAATTATGCTAAAAAATAATTTAATTGAGTGAATTAAATAAATAAATAATATTTTGAAAAAAAAATTATTAGGTTGGATAAATTATTGGATTGGTTTAAAAGATGAAGAAGAAACATAAAATTGTACCAAATACATATAGAATATCCAATAGGCACAATACATGTATGATGGATAGGAACCCTAGTTCCTAGTAAGGGTGGGTTGCGAACTTCCGTTTAGTCATAGTATAGACTCGTACAAGGGTAGAATGGTCTACTTGGCCCAGTAGGCGAAACTTAATTTAAATAATAAAAAATATTTTTAAATTTAAATTTAAATTATAAAAACATATAAGATATCAATTAAAAATGACATGACATTGCCTCCTTTTTTGTTGGTTGGACTGCATGTACCCTTCTTGTTGGGGTAGACAACTTCACCTTAACACGGAGGGTCATTAAAAGTATCTTGCCTTTCTTCATCAATGGTCGACTTAAATTCTTCCATCTCAATGGTAGTGTGTCTGTTGTTTCCCATAGCGACCGAGAAGGTTATATGGAACCTTTCAGCTCAATAGGTTGGGTAGTAAAGCTAAAGATGGGGTTCGCCATTTTTAGTTCTCGTTCTTAGAGGCCAATCTGCTAGAAGGCTTCTTGATGCAACACTTCAACTGCACTACCATAGCCAATCATTATTCTCTTGACGTCATAATACCGGCCATCATGGAAACCACCAAAGGGTTGTGCTATCATCCATAACTTCTTTCTCATTTCTTTTGTTGAAATCTATCTACCACATTTTCTTTGAGTTTGGGTGGGACTTCTTTGTCAAATCCTTAATTGACATCACTCCTCGGCCTCGCAAATGGCTTTTCTCTTTAACTTGGAGGTGGCCCATTCTACGTCGTAGGACCTGTTTTTCTGTAGAGTACTCATCTCATTTCTCCATGCTTCCATCTTGTCCTTAGTAGGTGCATTTTTCTATTGAGGAGCAAAAACTTAGAAGTTCATACTCGTCATATCCTGATGCTCTATTCTGGTTGTTGCGTCGACCAAAGGCTATGAAAGCTACGTCTTTCGTTTTAGGGGATAGTTCTTTTTGGAGTGGGATTCTCCTTTTGGGGAAGATTGTTCTACCCATCTATAAGTTCTTATACATTTTAATGTAGCAACTCTTGTTATTCAAACTAGGATTTGGAGGAGTTTCAATTGAGTTTGTAACTTAAGAGTACTATTGGTTGTTTGGAGTAGGTTGTAGATGGTGGGGTTTTCTGTTAGGGATGACAGGTGTGGCAGATGGTTTTTGATGCCTAAGATAGTATAGGGGTTGAGTTTTTGTGTAGTTTCGTAGAGCATATTGGTGATAACCATCATAGTGTGGATCATTATATGAATAGTCATTGTAATAAAGATGCTAGTAATATAGAGGTCAAATTGGAACCATTTGCCTATTTTTGGGGGGTTGGTTGTTTATGTTGAACGGCATGGATAAGGCAACTAGGTTGTGCTACTATTGGTACGTGGCTGGGATCTTTTGGTTTTGCATGTTTGGATTTTTCTTGTTAGATAAAACATGGTATCATGCTCTCCTTTTACATATGACACCAATTGCTGATATAAGGGTTGAAGATGATGATAGAGAGGGTTCATATAATTGTTCTGAGAACCACTAGAAGAGGATATAGAGCTCCGGGAAGCAGTAGAAAGTTGGATAGAGTCTGGGTAAGTTGGGAAGCAGTAGAGGATATAAGAGAATAATACATTTTTACACTTAAATTGAGGTCCTCCTATATTAAGAATATTCATACCAATCATACACAAAGATAAGAAGTACGTAAAGCGGAGATGGGAGGGGAAGCCTGAGGAAGTGGGGGTCCACTCGAAGTTAACTACTTCCAAACAAAGAAAATTAATAATAAAACGTTGACCTCACAAACTTATCATGATATCATCCACAGAGACGAGTGACGTAATAAAGAAATAGAGTCAAAGACCCTTCTTTCTTTTGCTATATATAATTTTGGAACCAATTTTTATTTTTTCAAATAATTTCCCTAAATCCGAAACCCCGAAAATCACTTTCTCTTTCAATTCAAAGATGGCTCGGTTTGGAATAAAACGGGACGTTGCTAGATCGATAATGTTGAATTTCATTAACTTTGGTTTGGCTTTCATATTAGTTTCAGCTGAGAGAAGCTTGAAGAATGGAGAATCGAGCGAGGAATCGAAAACGAATGATAATTATTTTGTCAAAGCTATTCATTTCTTATGGAAACCTGATCAATCAGGTTATCACCATGTTTGGCCTGTAAGAACATATTTAAATTCAAATTCAATATACTTTCTTGTGATTATACCTCTTGTCATCAAAAAGCCTATTATCATTTTTTTTGTGGAATTATTATTATTTGTTTTGGTGTAGGAAATGGAATTTAATTGGCAATCTGTGCTGGGAACTTCTATTGGATTTTGTGGGGCAGCGTTTGGGAGTGTAGGAGGCGTAGGTGGAGGTGGCATATTTGTTCCCATGCTTAGCCTTATTGTTGGGTTTGATCCAAAGTCTGCAACAGCTATTTCAAAATGTAAGGTTTTCTTTTTCTTTTCTTTTTTTTCTTTTCTTAAAACATCTTTGCAATGGCATGAAGAAATTGTTACATTTGAACAAGTGTGACTTTAGAATTAGGTAAAGTAAATATGTAAAGATTTTTATGAAGAAGAAAGAAAAGAAATGCACTGTATTTCCTTTGGTAAAATACTAAAAAACACCTAAATTGTTCTATAGTAAATCTTTATATTCTTATTACATTTGAATAGCACTTACTTCACTGAATTGATTAATCTTAAGGACTTATTTGCGAGCAAAATAAAGGTTAAGGCTTATCAGGATACAAATTAAAGTTAGAACTTACTTGAATATAAATTAAAGGTTAAGGATTTAATAGGAGTAATATAGGGATCCATGGATTTATTTAAGGGTAAATTTTAAGAGTTTTGTGTTGCTTTAGCATTTTTTCCCTAACTGTTTCTGATATTGGCTGCATAAGCCCTTGAATTTATGCTAAAAGTGGAATTTATTATAATTTTATTGAAGAGTTCTGTTGTTAAATCATGATTCCTTTCTGAAGGAAGCAAAATTGAAATTTACTCAGCTTGTTGCAAAGCCCAAAGTAGACTTCAAAAGCGTCAAGAATGGTTTAAACTCATCTTTTGAGTAAGACAAAGTTGCAGTTACCATTTGTTTGTATGCTAGATATGATTATTTTGAAAAATCTATTGCCAGGAAAAAAATGAGAAAAAAATATGTATAAATTATGTAAGTTCTTTGTGTAGCATATTAAGAACTTCAAAGCTCACAGATGATTTGTTATACTCTATATGAGTTCATTGATTCTATGTTTTTGCAATTTTAGGTATGATCATGGGTGCAGCAGCTTCAACTGTTTACTACAACCTTAAGCTAAGGCACCCCACACTTGATATGCCTATCATTGATTATGATTTGGCTCTTCTTATCCAGCCAATGCTCATGCTTGGAATTAGCATAGGAGTTGCATTTAATGTGATCTTTGCGGACTGGATGGTCACAGTTTTACTTATTATTCTCTTTGTAGGTAAGCTGTTTGCTGATTTGTTGTTGTATTTACTGGGGATAATGTGCACTATTGTATTTACTGGGGATAATGTGCACTATCTATCAATTTTGATGGTGTGGCTTGTAGGAACATCAACTAAGGCATTCTTCAAGGGTGTCGAAACATGGAAAAAGGAAACCATACTGAAGCAGGTAGTAACTTTTTTAACTCAGTCTCATATTGATATGCACAGAACTCTGAGCTCTTTATACCTTTTCTCCATTCTATTGTGATTTTAAATATGAGTTCAAGTCTTTTCCGGCTGTCACGAATGAGCAATTAAAAAGTTTTCAAGGATATTTAATTTCAAGCATAACTTTGTGCCTTGGCTTTGCTTTTTAATTCACTAAAAACCAAAGAGGAAACTTTCTCGTTCAGTGTTTGGCATATTTATATTATTATAATTACTTGAAAGCTATCTGAAATCTGCTTGCCTTGGATTTTAGGAGGCAGCCAGGCGCTTGGAATCAAATGGTTAGTAGCCTTTTTCCTCTAACAAATCCTTAAGATCATTGCGATCTTTTCATGTTTTTTTTTTCTTATGAAATAATCCCATATTTCTCACATGATTTTAGGTACAAGTAGTGAAAATGTGGATTACAGGCCTCTACCCAGTGACCCAAACACTGTTCCTCCGAAGGATAACACAGGCCAAAAAGTGGGTTGACTGTAACCCTGCTGTTAATCATGAATCCGAATTTTCTAAAAACTTATTTAATGCAATCATTGCAGGTCACTGTTTTGGACAACGTTTGCTGGAAAGAACTTGGGCTTCTTTGTTTTGTTTGGTTTGCATTCCTTGTACTGCAGATTTCCAAGGTTTTGTTTCCTCAGCTCTATTTACTGTTTTAAGTATTTGCAGAATATAAATTGTTGTACCAGAACTGATAAAATATGACATTTGATGACAGAACCATACAACTACTTGTTCTGTAGGGTATTGGGTGTTGAACTTGTTGCAGGTACATTCTAATCTTTTTCATCTCTGTTGTCTCTTTTCCATTTTTTGAATTGCATGAGCAAGAAATAACATTTGAACATTATGGATCAATTATGATACTTGCCATAACAGTTTCTTTTAAACCTGGTTTGAGGCATCCTTTCTGTTTCCCAGATCCCAGTTTCAGTCGCAGTATCTGCATATGAGGCGGTTAGTCTATACAAAGGAAATAGAGCAATTGCATCCAAGGGTGAACAAGGCTCAAATTTTCAAGCGCATCAGCTTGTTAGTTACTGTTTTTTCGGAGTACTAGCCGGAATTGTTGGTGGTCTACTTGGCCTGGGTGGAGGATTTATCATGGGTCCACTATTCTTGGAGTTAGGTATCCCCCCTCAGGTGAGTACCTTTGTGTCCTTCAAATGTATGCCATGAAGTTATTATATTGAAGTTCACCCTTCTCTCCATAAATTAAATTGGAAATGATGGTAACACATGATCTCATTACGATCATGAGTCTATATAGTGTTTTTAAATTCTGATCTTTAGGCTTCTTATCAACATCTGTGTAGGTCTCAAGTGCCACAGCAACCTTTGCCATGACTTTCTCTTCATCTATGTCAGTCGTAGAGTATTACCTTCTGAAACGTTTTCCAGTACCTTATGGTAAGTTTGCTTGCCATCATTTGATTAGAGGAGGAAGTGGTCGTTCTACATTGCTCTGGAGTTAAACTTATTTTCATACTTTTTTTTGTTGGCAGCTCTCTACTTCACTGCTGTGGCTACTTTTGCTGCCTTTGTTGGACAACATGTCGTGAGAAGGCTGATAATTGTATTTGGACGGGCATCTTTGATTATCTTCATTCTAGCATTCACCATATTCGTTAGCGCAGTATCACTAGGTGAGCCCTGATTTACAAATAAGTCATAGTTTAATGATAAAGGAATGATTGAAAATGTTGGGATTCGAATGATACCTTTTAAAGGTAGTATCTAACTCATTGGATTCAAAGCTCACTCAAATATATTTTGGTAGGTGGCGTTGGCATATCAAACATGATTGACAAGATTCATCATAATGAATATATGGGATTCGAGAACCTCTGCAAGTATGAAAGCTAGCACTTTAGGCTTTCTTCTTCTGTTTTTTCCTAATATTACCCTAGTGTTTTTCCCTCAAAGGCAAGCAATAAAATTGCCCTTGTATTTGTTTCATTCTTTGGGTTGTAGGCAAGAAAGATACCAATGATTTCGATAGTTTTAGCCATAGCTCTTTTTTTTTAGGCTAAATGGGGTAACTTGAGTCTCGAACTTTAGCAATTCCCGAAAGTATTAATGAGTACTCAACCAACTTACATTTGCCAATTGTTTTTTCACTTTCCATGTTGTAATTTTGTATTATTGGAAGTTCTTGGTTCTTTGTCCTTGCTGGTGTCAAAAGACCTACATATTCAAGACAACCTTTTTGTAATACCCTGAAAATTTTTATAGTAAGATATTATCCTTGATATAGTAAAATAAGGAAATAAAGTGACAAAAAGGAAAATTTTGAGTTATATCAATATTGAGAAGTATATTATGATATATTAATTCAAGAAATGACTTGTTGCACAAGAGTAAATACTCAAAATTTGAGAGGTTAAAGTGTAAATATAAAAAAGTTGAAGGACTAATAGTGTAAATATTTTAAGAGTGGAATGATCTAGAATCTAAGGAAAATGGATGAATTATGACCAAATTGAATAGGTGAAGAACTATGAAGGATTAAATTGTAGTTTTACCAAATTAAATAATGACTCAAAGATGGAATTTTAAAAGATAATAAAGGGTAAAATGGTCAATTAGAAGAGAGAAATCTAGAAAGTAATGATGATTTTGATGATATTTTATGATTATTTAATTAGATATATATTATTTTAATGAGATATTTTATTATTTTATTATTATTTCATTATTATTTTTTTATTAATTATTTAATATAAAAGGAAGGAAAGATGAAGAATTTCCATCATCTTTCCATGCATGCAACCAACGTTAGAAGAGAAGGAAAATAAAGAAATTTTCTTTTCTTTACAATTTGATCCTTCCACCAAAAATTTACCATTTTCACCTAGAAATCAAAAGAATTTCCATAGCTACTAAGAGAGAAAAATGTTAAGGAGATCATGAGAAGTTAGAATATCAAGTTGGATTCAAGAAATAGAAGTTGGAGGAGAGAGAAAATTAAGTTAAAGATTAGTATCAATAGAAAAAGGTAAGTATATCAAGATTTCAATATATTTTTAAGTTTGTTATTATTGACAAAGCATGTAAATAATGTTATAGTAGAGTTTTCTTACATAAGGTCCTATGTTCTTCATATGTTAGTGAAGAGAAAATAAGAGAAAGTGATGAGAAATGGTCTAGAAAAAGAAAATAAGGGTGTTACAACATGGTAATTAATATTTTGTACTAAAATAGTTTTGGACAGCAGCAGTAGTATAACTTTGAAAAATCATCAAAAATTATAAAAATATAATTATAGGATGAATAAAATATGAAATTAAAGCTTATTAAGTTTAGTTTCTTATAGAAGAAATTATGTAAGAAATGGAATTGTAAATCATGAGATATGATGAATTTTTTGAGATAGGGTCAGAATAATTTCGGGTTCCCCTGTTCTGACTTTGTAAAATCATAAAAAATTGGATAAAAATAATTAGGAGTTTAAATTTATATGTTTATAATCCTGAATGAGTTTATTTTCAATAAAAACAAACGATAACATCATTCAAATTCTGTACGAGGAGATAATTAATTTTTAGTGAAGAAGGGCCAGAACTATCAGACAGAAGAATAGGGGTAAATTTAAAGAATAAACCGTACTTATTGACTAAACCAAAAATTCTGAAAATTTTATGGTAAAAATATATAAGTCTAGTTTTAGTAAAAATTATCGAATCTTAATTTGGAGTTCTATAGCTCCAGATATAAATAATTTAGTGACTATAATGCAGATAGACAGCTTGAAAATTCATAAAAGTAAATAATAAAAATTATGGATAATGTTACTTACAAGTGTGTTATGTACATTAAGGATGTGGAATGAAGAGGAGGATGAGAAAAAATATGTATGAATATTCATCTAGCATGGCTAATTTGTATATTTTAGGCTTAGGGACTAAATTAAATAAAAGTAAAACTTTATGGAAAATTTTGTAAAAAAGTCAGAAATGACCAAATTAAATGAAATGAATTATTTTATTATTTAAATTACAAAATTGAATGAAATTATTAATTTAGTTCAAGATTAAGGAAAAACATGTTTTGCGGATTAAATTGAAAAGTGTTGAAATTATGAAAAATTCTGATATTTTATAGAATTCATGAATTGTTATCAATACATATGAGAATAATAGCTGGAAATAAGGATTAAATTGCAAGAATTTTATTTTCCTGATTCTAAAGATGAAATCGTCATTAATTAAAAGTTTAGGGGCAAAATGATAATTTTGCCTAGAGTATTAATTAAATATATTAGAATATGAAATAAATGAAAATGATGATCAAATTTATTTATAAAGATCCAGACGACTCAAATATGAGACTTGATCGTGGAAAAGAAAAGATATCGAATTAATAAAATTATAAACACAAACAAGGAATGAGGTAAGTTTGTATAACTTGAATTATATTCTTAAATACTTGAGATTGTATGTTATTGATGTGAATATGATTTGAATATTCATTGTATGAAAATTAATGAAACATTTATATATTTAATAAAAAAAAAAATCCCGGTTGAATGAAAGGAAATTTCGATGGAGCTCTAAAAAGGAATTGGCGGTAAAAAGGATCTAGCCCAGACGGGTTATCCTATTCTGATTTAGCCCTCCCGAAGAATACGAGTAATATGGATTTAGCCCGGATGGGTAATCCAAATTAAGGTCTGAATTTAGCCTGGACTGGTAATTCAGATCCAAACTCATTAGAGTAATTGACGTTGCAGGGGATTTAGCCTGGACTGGTAATCCCGACAATACTTTATGAGTTTATATTACATGGGATTTAGCTTGGACTGGTAATCCCGCTGTAAGGATGAGGTTCGCGGGAGTGTGCTCTCTGAAATGAAATGTGTATGACCATGGTTGAAAGATACCATGACAACATGATTAGAAATGTGTAAGACCATGGTTGAAAGATACCATAGCAACATGATATGAAATGTGCAAGACCATGGTTGAAAGATACCATGGCAACATAATATGAAATGTGTAAGACCATTGTTGAAAGATACCATAGCAACGTGACATGAAAGAATAAGACCATGGTTGAAAGATACCATGGCAACCTGATATGAAATGTGTAAGACCATGGTTGAAAGATACTATGGCAATGTGAAATGAAAGAATAAGACCATGGTTGAAAGATACCATGACAACATGATATGAAATGTGCAAGACCATGATTTAAAGATACCATGGCAACATGATTAGAAATGTGTAAGATCATAGTTGAAAGATACCATGGCAACATGATATAAAATGTGTAAGACCATGGTTGAAAGATACCATGATAACGTGACATGAAAGAATAAGACTATGGTTGAAAGATACCATGGCAACCTGATATGACCATGACAACGTGATATGAAATGTGTAAGACAATGGTTGAAAGATACCATGGCAACGTGACATGAAAGAATAAGACCATGGTTGAAAGATACCATGGCAACATGATATGAAATGTGCAAGACCATGGTTAAAAGATACCATGACAACCTGATATGAAATGTGTAAGACCATGGTTGAAAGATATTATGGCAACATGATATGAAATGAACAAGACCATGGTTGAAAGATACCATGGCAACATGACAGAAAATGAGTAAGACTATGTTGAAAGACACTATGTCATAATGTCAAAGATAAATAAGACCATGAATGGGAGACGCTATGACGTCTTTTGAACAATTGATATTCAGGTAATATGTATCAGATGACGAATGATTATATGAAATGATTGTGTGAAATGTTTACAAGAACTAGTCATATGGAAATATATGTACAAAATAGTTGTATGAAATAATTATGAAGATAGATAAACGAAATAAGTATAAGTACATGGAATATAATTTATGTTAAGATATAAGCTATTACCGGAATAAATATATATAAAATATATGGAAATGATGGAGTATGAAATACTGATATAATGAAATGAATGATATATGCTTATGTAGAAACGGTAAGAGCATGATATGTTTCATGACATGTACATATATGATTATTTTTGATATGCTGATACAAGGAAATTATGTAAGATGAGACTATTATTAAACTCAAGTGCGATATATCAAGAAAATAGATATATCAATGTTGAATTTATATGATATGTGCAAGTATACTAACAATGTTGCTGTTTGATGCTTATACAAGTGCCAAACTGTTGATTGAATGGTAATATATTTATTTATATGATGCATTGAATCGGTAAGTATTTAAATTTATTTTTTTAAGTGATCTGCATATGGTAGTAATGCTCCGAAACCCTATTCTGGCAGCGGACACGGGTTAGGGGTGTTACACTTTTACTCTAGATTGTAAGGCTAATAATTTTGCTAAATGATCTGTCAATTTTTTTTACATTTCAATGAGAACAATCATCTAATCTTTTCATGTTTAGCAAAAATTCAATATTTCAAGAACTTTTTTTTTAATCATCTATGACCCTCAAAATTAGTTCGAGTTTATTTAGGGTTTTTAAACTTGATATAAAATTTATTTTTATCTTTTTTATGCATTAACTAGATTTATTTTTAAATATTGTAGGTATTATCATTTGATTCATTGACGATGATGCATAAAATTATACACTATCAATGCATCAAATATTAATCCTTTCATTATTTCAGTTTGTAGAATTAAAAACTAAATTTCGATGAATTTATATTATTTAATATTCATCACATTTCAACTATTCAAAATTTTTATTTAGTGTTAATATAAGAATTGAATTAATAGTTTAAATTGCTAAATTCAACATGAATATAAAAGTGTAATTTAATATTTATTAAATTTTTTAGTTTTAATATAATAATATTTATTATGTTTAATTAAGAAATAATATGATATTGTTTATTTATAAGCTTGAATAGTTTAAATTATAATGAAAATATAATTTAATATTGTAATAAAGTATAATTCAATATTTATTTAAATTTATCTATTTAATTTTTTTTTATTTTGTTTCAATATAATAATAAAAATAACAGTTTAAATCATAATGAAATGTAATTTAAAATGAATACAAAGTACAATTTGAATATTTTATCAAATTTTGTCTATTCAATTTTTTATTAGTTTTAATATAACAATAAAATATTTCACCCAAAAATAATCTCAAATAAAATCCAACATAACTAGTGGCATCCTAGAAATACTAAAAGCAGACTACTCAAGCATGAATATGTACAAAAAGATATATTAATTGGACAATCATCTTTTGTGGATTTGAATATTTTGAGGATAATGTTATTTAGATAAATACTAAATTTATATATGAATTTTGATTTAATGTATATTTTGATGCATGAATTTTGATTTGATATAATTATATATATAAAATTTAACATGTGATTCATATGTATATATGAAACTTTGATTTTGATTCAATTGTGCATATTTAAAGAAATGGATGCATACATTTATTTTCATATTGAGTTAATATAATTATTTATATATGCAGTATATCCATGTAAAGTCGTGTTATTTCGATAATATTGTTAATAATTTATGAAAATTGAATCAAACCAAAATTTTATGTATAAAATCGAAAATCAAAATTAATGTATGATATTATATATTGAACCAAAGTTCATGTATAATTTTGATAATTATTCTTAATAATATTTAATTCAAATTTGGATTAGATAGTAATAATGGGATTATTTTTAAATCATAAATGAATTCGGAGTTTAAGCAATTTTTTTACATACAAATTTCAGATCGACATCGGGGTTAGTGGCTCACGATCAACAAGGTGAGAGAATAGTTGAAAGGGCGATTCTCCATGAAAATATCTCCTCCTCATTTATAGCAGAAGCTCATGCAGTGTTAGAGGCCGTCAAATTAGCAATTGAAATGAGTTTATCTTCAGTAATAATACAAGGAGACTCGAGAACAGTTGTCAAAAAATGCCAATCGGAAATAGTTGACAAATCAGTTCTGGGAGTAATCATTCAAGATATACAAAAAAAAAGAACCAGTATACCAGAGGTGAGCTTTCAATTTATTTACAGATCGAAAAATGTTCAAGCCCACAATATAGCAAAAGATGCATTACAGAGGAGGGAAGGGGATTACCTGGTTCGAGAAGGGAGAAATCATAGTGAAATTGATCCGGAAGGAAGATGGAGGGAGCATTCGGACTGATCTTTTGAAACGGTAAAAAGAGGAGTCATGATAGTTGGATTTAGTAAATCTGGTGAAAAGCTATCTTTGGAACTGGTGAGGCTTTTGACATGAAACGACGATGGGAACAGATACTGGCCAGGCTGTCCGATGTGATGGGGCATTAATTAGGTTTATTGGTTTTTTAATTTCATTGTTATTTGTTTAAAGTTTCTTGTTTTTTCCTTCATTTTTGTCTTTTAGTACTTAGGGTTGTCCTATAGTTAGTATGGGCTGCCTGTTTGTAAGTTTCTCTCGATGGACACTAGCCCAAATAACATTGTTTGGGCTTTTTTATTTTTTTAATCTAAGCCCTGTCACCGATTTAAAAAAAAAAAGAGATAGATATCTTAACTTAATGTCATTTCTAACATGGACAGAGAGGAAATCATCTTATAAAATTTATTAAGAATATAATTATTTGTATTAGATTTTTAACGAAATGTTAACAGGTTTTTCTATATAGATACATTCATATTAGGAGAGGGAAATGTGATTATCAAGTGTTTATTCTTAAATCTTAACGTACTAGAATTTCAATCACTTGTTTTATAAGTTTATAAAGATAGCATTTGGTGACTTAAATTTTATCTTTAAAAATTTTAAATTTATAACTATTTACTTGACAAAATAAAATATTTCAAATTTCAAATTAATTTAAATTCTTTGATGAGATAATTAAAAATTAGATTTAAATGTTAACAAGCTTTAAGCTTATTGTTTGCTTCATAAAACTCATCTTTAGAGAAATAAATTGTTTAGAAATTATAAATGAAAATAAGGATACAATTTCTTCTTCTTTTTAATAATCTCGTTACATGTTAGCCTTTTTTCAACCTATAAATAAGAGAATAATACTTTTCAACACACTCAAATCTACGTCCTCCTGTATTGATAATAATACTCATGCCAATCGAGCTAAGACTCAACCGGCAAAAAGATATACCATCTAAAATGAATGTAATTTAAAAAAAAAATTATCATCACATTCACTCACCATACGAATATATATATCTTATCAAACTGTAAAATAAATATATAAAAATTGTGTGTATTAAATATCTCTTGTTTTATAGGTCGTATCGAAATTTATACGGTTGGGCACAAATTTCCCAAACTTGTGGACTGGGGCAAAAGAAAAATTAAAGACAATGTGAGGCAGAAATACAAGAAGACGCCAAAGGAGGAGTAAGTATCCTGTAAACGAAGTCTTTGTTTTTGGCCCCAAAATCCAAATTGGTGTTCCTTGTTTAAACTTGCAATCTTGAGGATTTGAATGAAATTGTGATGGCTGAAGTGGCTGTGAGTTTGGCTATGGAGAAATTAACAAGTTTGCTCCGTAAAGATGTGAAATTGCTAAGAGGTATCCATGAAGAAGTTGAGGACATTAAGGTTGAACTTGAGTTCATTACATGTTTCTTAAAAGAAGCAGATGCAAGGGCTGTTAGAGATCAAGATGGTAACAGTATTAATGGAGTGAAAACATGGGTGAAACTTGTAAGGGAAATATGGATGACTACATCCATCGTCTCCATGTACTAAACCACCATCAGCATCATGGTTTCATCAAGGCTTACTTGTGCAAAGTAGCTGCTTTCCTTAAGAGTATGAAAAAACGTCATGAGATAGCATCAGAGCTTCAAGATATCAAAAGATCTGTTTGTGAAATTGGCCGAAAACGAAAAAGATATGGGTTGAACATCTCTGAAACAAAAGGATCTAGCAATTAGGCTGTTGCCCGGAGTGATCCTCGAGTAGGCCTGCGATTTGTCCAGGATAATGGACTTGTGGGCATTGATTCTCTCAGAAATGAGTTGGTTGATAGATTAATATCCGGACCTTCCGTGCGCACCATCGTTTCACTTGTCGGTATTGGTGGCATTGGCAAGACCACTTGCGAAGAAAGTGTATGAAAACCAAACTGTGGTTCAACACTTTGATTGCCATGCTTGGGTCACAGTATCTCAATCATTCAAGGTGGAGCAACTGTTGAGGACCCTGTTGAGCCTATGATAGAGCAAATAATAATTTTCCAGGGAGCAGTAGTAAATCACAAGTTCATTCCATCATTGCGTTTCAAGTGGATTTCAAATTCTTGAAAGAAGTAGATTTCGCAGGAGTTCCCTTGAGTTATGTGTCCGAGGAATTGGGGGATTTGTTACACTTGAGATACTCGAGTCTAAGATATACAAAGGTGAAAATGCTACCAGAGTCCATAGGTAAGTTACATAATCTCCAATCTTTGGATCTAAAACGTTCTCCTGTACACGAGCTACCAGCTCAGGGGAACAAGCTACAACCTACAGTATCTTGCAGCTTACTATACAAGTTGTGATAAAAATTCCAGTATCTATGGTCGAAAAGAGGTGAAGGTGTCTAACAGTTTTGCCAACTTAAACTCTCTGGAGAAACTGTTAAACTGCAGGCGTGGACACACTTGAAGGGGATGAGTTTTGCATTGAATTGGGAAGGTTGAAGAAGTTGAAGAAACTGGGAAGTTCTAAGCTAAAACCAAAGCATGGGGTTGCTTTCTGTACTGCCATAGAGCAAATGAACAAGCTTCAATCATTGAGCATTAGCTCCATAAAAGATGATGAGTTCCTTCAACTGCAATCCATGTCTTATCCTCCGGTTTCTCTTCGGAAGCTGTGCCTACGAGGGAGGTTAACAAAGCTGCCAGACTGGGTTTCTAAATTGCACAACCTAGTTAGAATTGGGTTACACTGGTCAAGAATATCCGATGATTCGCTTAAAATCCTTGGGGTTTTGCCTAAACTATTGAAGTTTCAACTGACAAATGAGATATGATGGAGCCCAACTGCATTTTGAACGGGGATATTTTCACAGATTCAAAGAACTAGCTCTCCGTATATTGAATTGACTGAATAGGTTGACAATAGATGGAGCAGTCCCTTCTCTTGAATGGCTATCCATTGGGCCCAGTCCCTACTTGGAAGAGTTGCCATGGACCATTTCTTGTTTGAATAGCCTTAAGCATTTAACATTCCATAACATGCCAGTGCCACATAGCTTTGCTCGAAGGTTGGTGCCTAATGAAGGAACAGATCATTGGAAAGTTAAGCATACACCAAATGCTGTCTTCTATTACACCAATGGATCAATGCAATGTTATGTCTACAAACTTGGCGACCCGCGCTTGTTGCAACTCCGCGATTTGTTGTGTTTCATGCAAGGTATTATCCATTTATATATAGAAATTTGTGTTATAGGTTGGGTAAAAATAAATAAAGAATTGGTTAGATAATTATTTAATACATAAACAATTAAAGTTCATAAAAATACTATCATATACATATAAATAATATCATTCAAATAAAACGAAATTTTTATTATTATCTTAAACTATCATACTTAACCCTTTTTTTTCTCTCCTACAATAATTTTCCCGTTTTCTTTTCTTTTTATACCCATTGTTTTTCAGGTAAAAATAATATCGATTTTCACCGTTTATAAGAAGAGCTTTATATTCCTAATAAATAATTTAGATACTCGTACTTGTTTCGACAAATAATTAACTAAGGTTAACAAACATGCATTTAACAACTTTAGGAATATTTCAATAGCAGGAATTTGGAAAATTCTACAATTTTCATTCTCGTTGAGAACAAATTAGAAACAAGACGAAAAAGAATCACAACAATCTCATCCAGCCAACTAAATATTAACTCAAATTACATGTATCCACCAGACCTCGTAAAGTTAACAATTTAAGAACTTAAATGCATGACGTCTTCCGAAGTTTAAAGTACACACCCAATGAGCAGAACCAAGAGTCAACTAGAAAATTAAACTAGTCATTTTTCTTGAACACGCACTCAACTGCAATACCATAAAAACCATCCTACCATACGGCATGATCATTTGCACATTTGGAATCAGAATAAATATAAATTGAAAGAGAAATAACACCTTAATCAGCAATGGAAATCTGAATCGTGTTTCATAGAATCTATGGCACCTATAGCAGAAGTTCATCTCACGCAAAATGGAGGTAAAAATCCTAAGTGAGCCGACTTAATCGAGGCAAATAACTTAAGCTTGCAATGAAAAAGAAGTAAAAAGAAACCACCCTTCTTTGACGGACAGCAAGTTTCACATAAAATCCTCTTCTACTTCCTGGAAAGACTTGCTCGTCGCTGCAATTTGTTTGTTTGATGTCATCTTTTCAGAGACCATCAGACCCTTGTAGCTTCTTATTTCTGCTTGTCTTTCCTTCTCAAGCCTTTGCATCTCCTCTCGGCGTTTCTGCCACAAAGAAATTAAATGGATTCATTTTCAGCATCCAATTAAAAATGTGTAAATGTACATATATAGTACGAGTTGAGACTATAATCTGCAGGTTTTGAAATCACAATCCATGAATTGCAAAATACACTTTAACATTTAGCACTTATACTGGATAATATAAGCCACATCTAACCCACAATGAATATAACCATAGGAAATTCTTACCCTAAACCCTAAACTTTTTAGCAAAGAAAAGCTGAACAGAAATCCAAACATTGTGCCATTATGACCCCAGCCTTCTATTATATTTGTGTTATATTATCATGCGTATAAAGCTGCACCATTGTACCTATGTTCAATTAAATGAAAATGTATATCTGCTATTCTGCTTTATTCTTTATGGATCATCTTGCTACTGCCTAAGTTTCATGACTCTGCTGCAATATAACAACCTTTTCGTCATGAGCAAAATCAAGTAGGATAAATATTATTTTCATGATAGAACCGATTAAGGATATCCATATAAACCATAAGTTAATGTAGCCAATTTCAAATTGACCAAGTAAGGAAAAAACCAGTCAAATAAAAAGAGCTCACTTTTTCCCTCAACTGTTGCTTTCTCTCGGCTTTTTCCGCTGCATAAACTGCTTCTTTCTCAGCTGCAACAAAATATTATATATATCAGTGGCATTGGTTTAATAAAAAAATATTCAGTATACTTAAATCAGTGTAGTATTGAAGATGCAAAAACAAAAAAATGACAGAAATCACACCAAGTTTCTTTCATAAACAATTATATCACTATCATCAATCCTAAGTCTTAACAGCTTTTGCATACCTTTCAAATCAGGTTTCCTTTCCACTTTAGTCTTGTTCAACCTGTTAACTATCTCATTTATCCGCTTCTCCACTCTCACAGTCCGAACCTAAATCACATGATAAAATCAGAAAACGATCTATTCTAGAAACAAAGCGAAAACAAAGAAAAAAAACAGTAATGGTGACATTAATCAAAGTAATAAAGAAGTTTTACCATCTTGGAATTGTGAAAGCCAACTTGGCCAACATCCATTGAAGGAGTTTTCTTCAAATTGGACCATGGAGTGTAAACAACATCAATATTATTCACCTTGTTGCCTAACCTCACGTAATAATCAAAATAAATAATTTGCTAACATATTAAAATTACGTTTAAAAAAAAAGGATTTGACGAAATTTAAATAAACCTTGGATGGAATTAGCTTTAACAAGCTGAGCACAATCTTCGAGAACACCTTCGCTTATATCATCAATGGTTTGACCCTTTTTAAGTCTTAAATAAACATGGGCAGAAGACATCTTATCCACATGGAACCTTTAATAAAACAAATTTCAATCACCAAAATTCACATATAATTTTAAAAGAGGGAAGGCGGAAAAGCCCTAATTTAATTTCCCCTATAGCAACAATGGCGAAATTTCGAAATTTTTCAATGTATCTGGAAAAATAATTCAAATAAAAAATTACCAGATATCTTCGATGAAGCCATATTTGATGAGCTCCTCGTTCTCGTACTTGTCAAGACCCATGAAAATGGTGTAATCGCCAGCTTCTGGCCGGGCTTTGAAGTAAAACACCATTTTTCCCTTCCTTTCGTCTCTTGGGAGAGACAAAATTAGGGTTTTCCTCCCTTCGGTTAAGGAAATATTGGGAGACCAGCCTATCTCATACCATGGTTTTAAAAAGTAGGGTAAAGTCGGGATAAATTACCCATAAAAATACTTTAATCTCCCTCAATATAAATCCGCCTATTAAAAAAAAAAGCCTATTTAAATTATATCTGTCAATCTATAATTATGATGAATGTAAAGTATATTTATCATGGCTTTAAGAATATTTACTTATTTCTCAAAAAAAAAAACTTACTTTTTAACAAAAAAAAATTACTTAATCTTTTTAACTAAATTTTTAGTTAAAATCTCATAAATTACCATTTAAATAAGTTTTGACTTTACTTTTTCTTCGATAAAAGAGGAGATTACTCAATCTATTTTTGTATCGTTCATGATTTATATAATAACCGAGGCTTTCATTTCAAATCCATATCCCATTTTTGTGCAATAGGAGTATGAAAATTCGCGAAAAGCAACTGGATATATTGTAGATGCCAATTGCCTCTAACGAATAAATTTGTGGATATTGAGGTTCCACAAGCGATATTTCTTGTTATTGTATTTGAAGCAGCTATTAGAATTCCTTATGATTTGAAACAAGTTCTTGCTAATGGTAATAAAAGGGATTTGAATGTGGATTTTGTTCTTATTTTACTAAAAGGGTTTGAGTTAGCCTCACTTGATCGTATTTCACCTGAGATGAAAAAAAATAGACTCTTGGCAGCCTTCCAAGTAACTTCTCAACCCAGAGTTCTGCTTGAGGAAGCAGGGGCCGCGGTAGCTGCTGAATCTTCTACTGGTACATGGACAATCGTGTGGACTGGTGGGGTTATCAGCCTTAATCGTTATAAAGGGCGATGCTACCACATTAAGCTTGTTCATAGAGAAGAAGATCAATATATATGTTATGTACCTTACCCTTTGTACATTTTTTTAAGTAGTTCTGTTACTAACACGTTTACTTCCATTGTAGACAGTGTATTTAAGTTCAAAGCTCTGCGCACTCTACTTCTAGAGGATCTGCGGATCCCTACTATTTATATTAAAACTTTCCAAAGCCCACCTCATGGCATTCAAGTTGAAAGAAATAAATTGAACAGGTATGGTCACCCCCTATTAAGATATACAATTAAACCTAAATTGAGGTTATCCACTAAGAACTACGACAGAACAGTTTATGAATGCGTATATGGCAGGCTTGATTTTACCAAAGATGATGAGAATATGAATTCTTAACCATTTATATATTGGAGAGATCGTTTCTTATTTTGTGTCAAAACAATTTATAAAACACAAGCTGAAATAAGTGAAATTAAAGGGCATTACTTGAATGTTACTGCAAGTACATGTGAAGAAATAATCAAAAGGACGGTGTGTGTCAGAGAATTGTGACCCAACTTTAATATTATATTAAAAAATAAATTTTAAATAAAAATAACTATATCATTATTATTCTTTATCGATACATTTTCTATTCAATTTATTTTTTATTTAAATTACAAAATATGATTTCTTTTTTGTTTTTGGTAAAAGGAGAGCAAGATCGAAATCACAATGCTACTAATCTATGGTGACCAATGCCGACCATATCATCATGTACAACATGTCGCAACTCGTGTGGTGGCTGAAAAAAATTGCAAAATCCCAATGGCCGTTTAAACGCATAGTTAGCCACTGCGTCTGTCGTTCTGTTACCTTCCCTATAGATATGATTCAGCTTGACTTCTCATTGCAGGTTTTGCATTATTCTAACAACAGGAATGACGGTAGTACACAACCTATCAGCCTATGGACTATGCAAAATTTGAATTGTTGCCTTGCAAGATATGAAATTTTAATTACATATTTTAAGTGCTATAAAATTAAACATATTTCTCTTCTTTCATAAAAAAATATATTTGATTTTAATTAAATTTAAATATTTTAAATCTATATTTAATTCAGTTATATATTAACATTTAAATGAATTAATTAAATTATTTTTATGTAAATTTTACTAGTTACCCTTATTTAAAAAGTTTTTAAGGAAAAGAAATTGATTAAAATGTAAAAGAATAATTCTTTTTTTATAATAATATCATAATCAAATTTAAATTTAAATATTTAACATATATTTACATATAAATTCATTAAAAACAAAAAATAAAAGCGAAGACAAAAATATATTTATAATTTATAATGGTTTTTTAAAATATACTTACAACCAATGACGCTTTAATTTAATGGTACAATTATGGCACTATGAACTTTAACATGTTAGAAAAATCAGTTTAGATATACAGTTTTTGGCACAACAAAATTTTAAATTTTTTTATTAAAATCGAATCGTTGTGAATTATGTACGTGTTTTTGAATTACGCAGATTAGGTTATTCTCAACTTTCTACTACTCAATCTTTTTGACTAATCTCAATTTCAGTTTGCTATAGTGTAGGTTCTATTTACAAATTGATGAAAACACTATGAACTTTCAAGGATAGAAACTGAAGGTGAATTCTTATCCAAATATAGAATTTATTTAAAAAAAATAATTTAACTATATTTTAACAGAATATCGACACAAAGTGATGCTTCTTTTGATTTTGTCCTAATTTTCTATTTGTATAGAAAATAACAAGTGTCTTAGTCAAATAAGACATAACCGAATAATAATATTTTTAATAGGAAAATATACTCTCATAAAGTTGTGTATTACAAAGGGCATAAAACCTTCTCCTAGATTAAGGTTTGCCGCCCCTTACTCTTAACAAAGGTTTAGTTGTTGTTATGTATGAAGTCCAATTATATGTATTATATAGTCTTAAAATCAATTCATATAATTTATCCAACCAAATAATTTTTTTTTAATTTCAAAATAATTTATACAAAATCTTGTTAAAATCATAACGAATTTACTATAAAATCTATAAAGAAATAAATTTAATTAACTTATTTTCATGAAACTATAATGACTTAATTAATTTAATTTCCTCTTCAAACTTTAATTATTTAATTACTAATTAATTAAATAAGAAAATAATTTAATTTTTAAGATATATTTTATTCATAGAAAAAAACATATTCACTGCATATAATAATATCTGCAACCTATGTCATTTTAATAGGGGAGAGAGGGGTCGGTGGGAGAAACGGAAGGAAGGGCGGTGATTGGGAGAGAGGAGAAGGGTGAAAAATAGAAGTTAAAAAAAAAAGTTATTAACTTAACAACCACATCAATTAACTGTTAAGTATTTAATAATTCTAGACAAATGATCCTTTCATAATATTTTACAGTCAAATGAAAAAAATTCACAAGAAGTGTAGTTATAGATAAAAAAATCGTTTGATATTTTAAGGTCAGCCCACGTCGTAAGGGAAACTGAAGTCACTAGTTAGATCGTGTCAAGACGAGTATCTAAGCAGTTCAGTTACAGTACTACTAACTGAACCAGAAACCCCCCCACCACATTTTTATATAATAAACTAACTCAAAAACCCTAAACACTCCCTCCCTCGCTCCCTCCCTCTTTCTCACAATTCATCTCAAGCAGTTACTGTACAACAATGGCGACGCCTTCTTTGGGTGAAGATACTGCCAAGGCTGTTCTCCGCCAGGTTAAACTCCCCTCTCCCTTCTTCTTAACTTTTTAACTTCCATTTACTCTTTATAACTTTTTTTCTAAAAATTACTTTTTCAGGTTGAGTTTTACTTCGGTGATAGCAATCTTCCAAAAGACGACTTTCTCAAGACAAAAATCAATGAGAGCGAAGATGATAGTATCCTTTCACTTCAATCCTCTTTTATTTATTTCATGGTGCTACATTGTTGTTTACCTTGACTCTGGGTAAACAGTGGTTAGTTTGGCATTGATTTGTTCGTTTTCAAAGATGAGAGGTCATTTAAATTTAACGGAAGTGAAGAAAGCAGACGATGTACCAGACTGTACTTTGAAAGTTGTTGCTCAAACTCTCAGAACTTCATCTTCCCTCAAGGTTTCTGAAGATGGTCAGTTTTAACCCCCCCCCCAAAAGAAAAAAAAAGAATCCCAAAATTTCCTTTATTTTCCTCTGAGCCAATGAATTGAAGAGTTTCTTTGCTCTTTTTTTTTTCTTTTCCCTTTTTTTCAGGGAAGAAAGTTGGTAGAAGCACCAAGCTATTAGAGCCCGAGGAATTGATAGAGCAATTGGACAGCAGAACAATTGCTGCTTCTCCATTGGAGCTCAATGTCCAGAGGGAAGCATTAGAAGCCTTTTTCGGTCAGTATGCTAAGGTATTTTTGCTCAGTGGCATCAAAATGTTTGATTGTTTAATTGCAATGTAAAATGGTGGTCTTTGTGTAGGGTTTAATGTAAACTCGTCATTTTATTTACTTGTTTTAGGTTAATAGTGTGAGATTGCCTCATCATGTGGTGCAAAGAATGTATTTTTGCGGCACGGCTTTGATCGAATTCTCGGCTGCGGAAGATGCCCAAACGGTTTTGGAGCAAAGCTTGGTTTTTGGAGGTGCTGAACTGGAATTAAAACCAAAGTAAGCTATTGTTGGCAGTTGCTTGTTTAAGCAATTTCAGTGTAGAGTTCATGTCATCTAATACCAAATGGGGTTTTTGAGTTGGAACTAGATACTGCTTTTGACTAAATGGTTTAATGTTTTAGTTCTCACATTTTCCTTTTCAGGAAGGATTTTGATGTTATAAGAGAAAAAGAAGTAGAGGAGTTTGAACGCAATCGTTCAATCACAACTTCAAACAGCTCGAATGCTGAAGAAAAGTAAGTAATTTACCACAATTTTCTGATGGGATTACTTTTTTTCTTGTGGTATGTTTGTGACCAAATTTGATATAATGATGATCACAGATACCCGAAGGGCTTACTTGTTGCGTTTAAATTGAAGAGTGCTTCAGCTGGGGACTCTGCTGAGCAAAATGGTTCTGATGAAAAGAAGACTGCAGAAAATGAAAATGACAAAGAAAAGGTTGATGATAAACATGGAAGTCCCATTGACAAGGTTGTCGAGAAGGAAAATAAATCAAGTATATCCATCTACAAAGATGATATGAATGTTGTTTTACGTGAGGATTTGAAGGATGTCTTTGAGAAATTCGGCACTGTGAAGGTATTGTTGAAATTGGTGTCTCTTACCATATAATTACAATATAGTTGTATAAAAGTGAACAAATTTGATCTATGATCCCTTATGAAGTACTCTGTATGCATGATGCATATTCTTTTTCGTGTGAAGTATGTTGACTTCAGAATCAGAGAGGATAAGGGTTACATTCGATTCGAACAACCTGAAGCAGCCCAGAAAGCCCATGCTGCTTCAGCCTCGGCTAAAGGTGGTCTGGTTGTCAAAAATTTCATTGCTAATGTAGAACCGGTAACGGGTAAGGAAGATATTCTTTTTCTCATTTAAACCTTATCTAGTATGTAAACTTCGTGTATTGTTTAGCAAGCCACATTGGTTCATTATTTTATGTCATTGCTGACCTCCATAGACTAATGTTGGATGGATATAACGGTAAAATATGTAATACATGAGGAAACAATGAATTCAGGCCGAGATAGTCTTTGATTTATTTGATAAAGAACTGGTGAAAGAGGTAGGTAATGTTTTTAGGTGTTGCTGAGAGTGAGTATTGGAGTCTACTCCGTGACAACCAAGGAAAGCAGAGGGTAGGCAATCACTTCCATTGGAGGTCAGTGCTAAGACTCTTATCACAGCTTTATTTGATTTTGTTTCGATAAGCAATCTCTGAATATTTCCTGTACTCTGTTTGTTTGTCTATTTAATTCACGTCTTTAATATATGCTTTCTTTCATCGGCTTCTCAGGGGAGGAAAGATCAACAGAGGTGGAAAACGAGGCCGAGATGGAGAAAATGGTTCTCCTAGAGGACGTCCTAATGAAGCTAAAAGAGCTCGAGCAGCGTGAGCCAGCCATGAGGGTGATCGATAAACTTGAAATAGGTTTTGAGATCATTTTTGTGCCATAGCTTGAGGAATGAACTGTGGCTCTTGTTTATTTATAGGTTTAGGTTAACCATAAGTAGTAGTACATTTCATGGGTAAATTAAGCTTGTGCTGCTTTTGATTCCCTTGGATTTTGATGAGGGGGGACAATTAAAAAGATGCAATTGCTCTCAAGCAATGGAACATTTTCTTGTGGATATAAGTGTGTTAATTTTCCACGTGGTATTTATTGTTTTTATGGTTATTAAAATTGAAAATTTTACGTGGCATTTATGGTTATTAAAATCGAAAATTTTAAATTAAAAATAAAAGGAAAAAATATATTAAAAATAAAATAATTTTTAAAAATACTTTTGACTTGGAGTTTCTTTGAATTTTAAATTATTAAAATTTTTCTAAAATTTATATACTTTGTTTTTTATTTTCAATTTTTCAAATTGAACATTTCAAAATTTCAATTTCTAGATTTCATATTTTTCAAATTTTACTTTTCAATTTCTCAATTTCTAAACTTTATATTTTTTTAGTTAAACTTTTTCTATCTTTTTGAATTTTTTATTCATTGTTTTGATTTTTTAGAATTTTTGAAAAAAAAATAAATGTCATTACAAAGTTTTTAAAATATTCACATTTCTAAAGTTTGTCCATGTAAATTTTAGCCAAAAAGACTAAGTTCAATAAAATTACATGAATTCAAATAGTAATGAAGCTCTTGTATCCTCTACAGAGAAAGAGCACCCCCTACATAAAATGGGAATATCTCACAATAGTACTAAGGCTCTTCCATAACAACCTATGTTCTTTTCTATGACAAGCATAAATAGTAGATAAAAGCCATCGAGAATTATTTGCATGTACCTTCATTATCACACGTATTTCCTGTTCCATATCGTAAGAGTGGGTAATGGCAGTTGTAGTTGAAATAAAAAGAAGCTAAATTCCTCCTTTATGACCAATGGTAGAGGTATTATGCCAAGCAACAAATGACAATCTATCCACAATTGGAGGCACCACAATAGCTCGTACCTTTGTTTCCCTAATTTCCATTATTTACGAGTCGTAAAGATAAGCTATTTCCTGAACTGTTGAGATGAAATCAGGGTGTCTTGCTTCCTTAAAGTTTCATATCAAGATAGTCATTGGATTAATGCATGGGGGAGTCTCGGGAACTTGTCGAATCTCAACAGATCATTGTTCATCTCTAGAAGCCTTAAAGGAAACATCTTTATCTTGTCAGTAGGTTCTCTTGTCCTTAAACTATCAAGGTGTTCAGGCAAGCTTAAAATTTTTACACTAGAGTGTTGACTTTTAATATCTTGGTTGCTTGCATGTTATTTTGTAACACTTCACACTTAATCTGAGGTTCAAACATGAGATACTAACTTCTCATTTAATATCAACACAACATCATATTTTTAATACGTTATACCAAACATCCATATTAATGAAAACAAGTCATTTAAAACACTTTTAAAAATATTTTTAATTGAGTTTTAGGTGTTTGAGAATTATCGAAATCAAGTATGTCTTTGATAATCAAAACAAGTAAAAACAAGAAATACCCTGTTTTCATGCAGAGTCTAGCAAATTTACCTCTTTTCTCCATGCTAGTGGCATTACCCACTCTAAGTAGATGCCTTAAGCTTCTTCCAATCTTTACATGGATGGTCGGTTCATAATATTCGACCAGTATTCTAGGCGGTGAAATACTACTACTACTACAGTGTTAAAGATGGCTTTAAAGGCTCTAAAATTTGGCAGCCATTTTCTCACGGTGAGGAAATTTCCATTAATAAACCAAGTTCTACCTTTGACTGCAACATCATAATCTTCTAAACACAAGAATTTAACTAGAAAATAGTCATTTCCTAGGTCGATAATTTGAAGGGTGTCTGAGGGTTTCCACAACTGATTTAATTTTGATGTGAAGGGATTGAAACTCTATCGTTTCCCCATAAACCCTAACAATAAAGGTCTTCTCCCATCAACTGCCAATGCGCTTTCTTTCATCCCGGGATAGAAAGATGGAGATGTCAATGTGTTGTTCTTGGCCTTCATCCAGAGCGTCCATCTCCAGCTCATTAGAATCCGTTGCATCCTCAAGTAATCATTGATCGTAATTTCCAAACTCATTGCCAACAAAAGTGTCCTTGTAAGAGAAGAGTTTTTTGCCCTTATTTGTGTTTCACCTTTTTTCTACTTCATAGTAGCTCAACTTTCTATTCTAGAGAGAGAGATCAGTTTTCTCACCAGTTTCTTCCACTGTATCTTTTGGATTTTTCTTTTCGGATAAAATGTTGGATTTTTACTCAATATTTTTTCTAATAATACTATTTTACCACTTTATCATTTCAAATGTTCGTTAATATATCATTTAGTACTCGAGATTAGTTTTAATGTTTAATTTAGTATCTAGTTTTTTTTTTCTACTTTAGTACTTGATTTTTTTGTTTCAATTTGGTATCTAAGTTTAGTTTTAATGTTCAATTTGGTATCTAAATCAAGTAGTATCATGTGGCCCAATGAATGTCTGACACGTGTACTTTAGCTAAAAAATATAAGTACTTAATTGGAAAAAAAGCTCTAATACTAATTGAATATTAAAACTAAATTCAAGTACTTAATTGGAATAAAAAAAAACTCAAATATCATTTTGAAAAATAAACTTAAGTATCAAAATAAAAATTATAACTAAATCAGATGCCAAATTGGGAAAAAATTAAGATATCAAACTAAATATTATAAAAGGCTAAATGTATTTTGTAAACCAATAAATTGAATAAAAATTTGTTCAGGCTTTTTTTTTTAGAAAAAAAAGATAGCTTAAAGTTAAAAATTTAAAAAATTACACTAATGACTCAAAATAACAACATAATCTGTCTCAATTAAACTTTTAACTTATTGCAGTAATTCTTCAAATCGATAAATTTTTATGAAAGTAATCAGTATACACTTGGCCATATAATCAGCTAATGTATTTTGCGAACTTAGGCGAATAAAAACTTGTTCACGATTTTATTAAAATTATAGGTATATTAATTATATAGGATTTTTCTAATTAAAATTTGTAAATGTATTAATTATACATGATATGATATTGTTGTGGTTAGGTTTGTCTTTATTAACTTCTAAAACTGGCCGTTGGGAATTTTGAAAACTTAGAACATATATCCAAGCCATCAAATTCAAAACAGGCTCGATCTTCAACCACAGGTTTTGAAAAAAAAAAAACATTAGACTGCCCCCTTTGTGTTTGAATAGCTCTCCAGACCTCTCCCTTCCTCTCTTCGTTTCATTTCTTCTTCTATAATCATTGCAGTTCTCGATCTTCAATAGAACTTCATATCTTCGGTTGGATCTGCAAATGTGCATCGTTTCTACTTGCTCTCTTTTCCGGTTCCCCGTTTCTTGGTTTTCGGAGCTCAGTTCGGTGGTGAGTGCTTCCTTTTTCTTCTTTTTAGGGTTTCTTCTTATATCTTACGAATTTAAAGAGTGGGTTTCTTCTTATATCTTACGAATTTAAAGAGTTCTTTTTCTTTAATTTTTTTAAAACTTTTTTGAATCGCTCTCGCTGTCTAGGTTACATACTAAACATTTTGCTTCACTAACTGTCGACTCTTTATCCAATTTCTGAGTTGTTGGAAATTAAATGAATTTAAAATTTGATCGTGATCTAGGGTCCTAGTTTAAGAGAATTTTGCTTTACTGACAAATTTTTAAATCGTTGATTATGAATTTTTATTAAATTGTCTAAAACTTTTTTCCTGATTTTTTTTCTTTTATTGGGGGGAATTTTTTAAGGTTGATGTATAATTTATTTTTCCCTTTTATGTTAGTTTGTTCTGTTGTTTAGTGTCGAGGAACTTTCTAGTTAGGTTGATTTATAATGATTTGGAAAGCATATTGTGGAGAGAAACGTTGTAGAGTTGGAATTGGGGTATGCATCTTTATTCATCTCCAAAGGAACTATGGATGGTGACGGAACAATATCGACTCCTTCAGTTGGGCCCAGCATCAGCGATGGCGCTCAGAGAATGCGAGCTTTTCATGGGTATTTTCCTTTTCATAGTGATTTTTACTTATTAACACCCCTCACTTGAAAAGTCAAAAATTCATTATATTTGTTCTTAGCTGCTCTCGTCCTCCCTTTACAATGTTTTCTATTTAATCTTGCTAAAATTTGTATATTATCTTACAAGCAATTGTTGTTCATGTATTTCCGAGTTTTTCTGACTTTGCAATCCTTTTGTAGAAGAACTAGTGGTCCTACGAGACGTTCTACAAAAGGACAATGGACCCCTGAGGAGGTAATTTTCTTTCCTTAGTTTATGATTGCTGTCTTGCAATTTAAGATAATACCTTTCTGTAAACCTTATTGCTTTGGCTGTGTTATCGGTGTTTAGTAATTTTAGACCCAACCCTCGATAAATTTATTATTTGTGTTCATTTAGGTGTGTTTGTCTGTATCAATGTACGGTGCATATGCATACATGTATGTAATTATTTGCATATTTTAAATAATTTATGGGCCTCCAGGATGAGATTCTGCGTAAAGCTGTTCAACAATTTAAAGGAAAAAATTGGAAAAAGATAGGTATGATTTTTTTTCAATGCAACTGGCATAATAGCTCTTTTTGAATCATTCCAATAATTTAATTGTACTTATTCATCTGCAGCGGAGTGTTTCAAGGATCGGACTGATGTACAGTGCCTACACAGGTGGCAAAAGGTCTTGAATCCAGAACTTGTTAAAGGGCCATGGTCCAAAGAGGTGATTGTCTTTGCTACTTATTTTTCTTTTCCTCTCAATTCTTTGCACTTGATTGTTTTCGACAAAACAAAAATATATATTTTTGATAATTAGTATGACATTCTGAGTTGCTTTTCTGAAATATAACAGGAGGATGAACTGATAATTGAGTTGGTGAACAAATTTGGGCCCAAAAAATGGTCAACCATTGCTCAGCACTTACCTGGACGTATTGGAAAGCAGTGCAGAGAAAGGTGCGATGATAGAGCTGTTACTTTTAATATTTAAACCCCATTTACATTTGTAGTTTTGCAGAAGGCCAAGGAGACTGGGGAGTGGACCTTGGATTATGGCTTTTTGTAGAACTGGTAACACAGCTGGCCTGAGCCTGGTTTCATTGGGTTAATGCTGTTGAATTTTAACAGTTCTCACTCTGAGATGTTATCGTGAACTTTTTTGGAAATTTTATGAAATCATTTGGTGTTGTAATGCTCCTTTTCCCTAAAAAATATAAGAACAAAAAATTGTTCCTGTTTTGCATTTGTGCTCATACAGCTAAGTACTAATGTAGGTGGCATAATCATCTCAATCCTGCCATAAATAAAGAGGCATGGACTCAGGAAGAAGAGCTGGCTCTTATTCGTGCTCATCAGGTTTATGGAAACAAATGGGCAGAGCTCTCAAAGTTCTTGCCAGGAAGGTATGTTGCCAGACCTTCCCATCAATGTTGTGTCGAGGTTACGTACTGTTGGTCTTTTATTCTTTTTTACTTTGGTGGCTGCAAATCATCCTTTGATATCTGTACATTAATTAAAAGGTAATATATTTTTTCTACCAATAACTCTCTGTTTCCAAATTTGTACGGGTAACAGGACAGACAATGCTATAAAAAATCACTGGAACAGTTCAGTCAAAAAGAAAGTGGACTCTTACGTAGCATCAGGACTTCTAGAACAATTTCAGTTTCCACTTCTTACAAATCAAAGCCAGTCTATGCCTTCATCTTCTTCAAGGATACAGAGGAATGTAGATGATAGTGGTGCCAAATGTAGGACAGAAGCAGATGACATATCAGAATGCAGCCAAGAACCTACTATGGCTGGCTGCTTCCAGCCTACACGTGATTTGGCCAATGCTGCTGTGCATACAAGAGAGCATTTGCACTTGACTGAAATATCTGGTGTGGAAAAGGAGAAGAATTCCTGTCCAGCACCTTGTTCAGAAGAGTATTATCCATCTTTGGAAGATGTCAGCTTCTCCATTCCAGAAATACCTGGTGAAGCAGGGTATTCTACATGTGGGGATTACCAGTTTGGTTTAACAAACCTAGCTAATCCTTCTTCTCTGGAATTAGGGCAAGAATCATCTGGATTCAAAAATCACTGTATAGGCACTAGTAGATGCCATGAAGTGATGAATGTTGCATTACAAACTTCTGTAGGATTAAATACTCCTACATCTTTCATAAATACAGTTACAACTTCTGACAAGCAAGAACATATGCTGATAACGGATGATGAATGTTGTAGGGTCCTATTCTCAGAGACAGTAACTGATGGATGCTTTGTCTCTGAAGATCTTACACAAGGATATAATATGGTTGAATCATGTAGCCACACACATGCATCATCTTCTAAGGCTTCAGACATCCAAAAATCTGAAACTGGGATCACACCAGCCTTGCAATCTAATTGTCCTTCAAGGTCTGAAGTGTTGCCAACCTCATGCTGTCAATCTTTTGTGTCTCCACTTATTTCAGTTGAGGATGGTACCACCCTTATATATGGCAGAGAGCCTGGTCAGTTAACTGGTCAACCTTTTGAAACTCAGGAGCAAGAACTTACTATGAATGTACATGATGGCTTTATCTGTACTAGTGATGATCATACATATGATACAGACATGCAAGAGCGATCCTACCTTGACAAAGATTCTCCGAAGTTGGTTCCAGTGAATACTTTTGGTTCTGAATCAAATGCAATGCAAACTTGTCCTATTGTGGATGATAAACCAAACTTGCCTGCTGAACAAGATGAAGGAGGTCTATGTTATGAACCTCCTCGCTTTCCAAGCTTAGATATTCCATTTTTCAGCTGTGATCTTATATCAAGTGGCAGCGATAAGCAGCAAGAATATAGTCCCTTTGGTATTCGCCAACTAATGATGTCATCTATGAACTGCATCTCTCCATTTAGGTTGTCTGATTCTCCATTATGGGATGATAGTCCTGATGCTAAGCTGAAAAGTGCTGCCAAAACTTTCACTGGTACACCATCCATATTGAAGAAACGCCACCGTGACCTATTGTCTCCTTTATCAGAAAGAAGATGTGGCAAAAAGCTGGAAACAGATATGACATCCAATTTGAGCAAAGAATTCTCTTGCTTGGATGTTATGTTGGATGCGAGTGGGACTGGAAACAAATCTCAGGAGTCTCCATCTGAATGTAAGACCAAGTCTGGTGTCTTCATTGAAGAAAAAGAAAACCTGTGTCAAGCAGTTGATCAGGAACGATACAATGGGGGAGATCACACTGAACCTTTAGATGATGAAGCTCAGAAGAAAGGTTCTAATGGAATTAATTCCCAAGGAGACATAGAAAAGGAAGCCTGTGTTACTGATGCCAAGGACAAAACATATGCTAACGCTTCTGACAAAATTGTGAGTTTTTTTATATATAAAAAAAATTATTATTTTTTTATGTAAAATTTCCAGCTTTAGAAGCACTCCTGTCTGACTAATCCCTTCAGCTTTTTGGTTCTTGTTTCTTTAATGATAACCTGAACTACTGTTGGAATATTGAGGGAGCTGGAGCTATACACTAATAGTGGTTGTTTATGTTGGAATATATTCAGAGATGATGCTGATAGTTCTATGTAAATTCGTGGTCTTATGTTGGAAATCTCATTCTTAACCCTTCTTTCTTTTTATTTTTGTATTCCCTTTCACGTGATGAATTGATTTATATTATTTACTATTTTTTCTGATCTACTTTTGACAGGTCCAACGGCCTCCAGAAGTGCTTGTTGAGCACAATTTAAATGATCTACTATTGTTTTCTCCTGAACATGTTGGTCTTAAAGCAGACAGACCATTATTGTCTTCAAGCACACTGGCTCCAAGAAATCAGGGTTTGGCTTCTGAATGCTTTTCGGGAAATGCATGCATAATTGTCAGCTCTCCTACTCCGCAGATAAAGAACAGTGAAAGCCAGTCAATTTCATCAGCAACCTTGGAGAATTTGGCTGATAATGCTGGGAATGGTGCTGCTATTGAAAATTACAATATGTAAGGTTCCACTGCTCCCCAATATCGTTATATTATTTCGCTTCTCTGTGTGCTTGTATGTTAACCTCTGCTTTTGTTTATTTCCCATCAAATGCTAACATTAGTTGATCGATTACTCACCAGTTGCATGCATAATTATCAGCTCTCCTACTCCGCAGATAAAGAACAGTGAAAGCCAGTCAATTTCATCAGCAACCTTGGAGAACTTGGCTGATAATGCTGGGAATGGTGCTGCTATTGAAAATTGTAATATGTAAGGTTCCACTGCTCCCCAATACCGTTATATTATTTCGCTTTTCTGTGTGCTTGTATGTTAACCTCTGCTTTTGTTTATTTCCCATCAAATGCTAACATTAGTTGATCGATTACTCACCAGTTGCTTGCTTGATGTGGATTGCCAGGTTCAGTGAAACTCCATTAAAAAGAAGTATAGAATCCCCATCAGCATGGAAGTCTCCTTGGTTTATCAACTCTTTTGTTCCAGGCCCAAGGATTGATACAGAAATAACAATTGAGGTATAAAAACTTGAGGTAGGTTTTGGAATTTAGATATTTTGTTTACCATTCCTGACAACCGGGAATCTCTTTCCAGGACATTGGATACCTGATGAGCCCTCCAGATAGAAGCTACGATGCCATCGGGTTGATGAAACAATTAAGTGAGCATACTGCAACTACTTATGCTGATGCTTTGGAAGTTTTGGGAAATGAAACTCCAGAATCAATTGTGAAGGGAAGACGCTCCAACAATTCCAAAATGGACAAAGAGAATAATCAAATGGAGACTCAATCACATTTGGCTTCAGATATCTTGGTATTACTGAAAAACCATAGCTATACTTGACATCCTCTTATTTGTTGCAATTAGTTGAAATTGATAATTTGCGATTAATTGCAGGTGGAGCGTCGCATCCTTGACTTTAGTGAATGTGGAACGCCTGGAAATGGTACCGAAAATAGAAAGTCCTCAACTGCCGTGAGTTTCTCAAGCCCCTCTTCCTATCTCTTGAAAGGTTGCAGGTAATGGTTTATCAAGAGTACTGAAAAGGCTTGCATGTTTGTAGTTTACATCGAATATATGTATCCCATCTTTTTTCCCCTTTTTTCTTTTCAAAATCCATCAATTTCTTGTCGAACGTGGATCTAATTAAGTTAATTGATGATAAAAAAAGAATTGTGCAAGCGCATAAGATTCTCCAACTCTTCTCACTTGTTTCTTGTGTCCCAGTGGGTTGTTTCTTGGAGTGCTGAAATTTCATTTCCTTTTAATTCTCTCAAGTTACATTTACTGTTGTCAATCATAGGCTTTTTTCTAGGACGCAGGCACTAATTGACTATTAGCATGGAAAGGTTTTATAATGCTATCTTAGCCATTGACAGAAACCAAGCTAAAAGGGGATAGATTGAACCATAAAATATAAGCAATTGGAAGTGAGTTTATTTCTTTCTGCCCTTTCAGTGTTTTGAAGGCTACAATTTTGTTCAAATACAGTTGTTATTGAATGGTAAAGTGAAAAACAAATACTCATTTGATGTGATTCCCAAACGAGTTTATTGAGGAGCTGCTGTGTGTGCTACGCCCCATTTCTATGTCATACGGGTAACTGCAGCATGAATTGCATCAGCCAGATGAGGGACTGTCTTTGAACTCAGTCCTGCCATGCTAATCCTCCTGTACATAAAGAGCAAAAATAGATCGATCAAAATCCCAATTCCAATAATTGGTTTACAGACTTAAGCTATATTATGCGAAATCTTCGTTTATGTGTGTGTGTATTAGGCACCTATACATGGATACGAGGCTTTTAATTCCCATATTGGATGCATGCCCTTATTTAAGTAACATAGGACCAATAATTGAGCTTCTTACCCATCAGAAGTCATGTAGATGTGGTATTCTCTGGTCATGAATTCCACTTGCTTTGAATTTAGTCCGGTGAAGGTAAACATTCCAATTTGTTTGATGATATGACTCCAGTCACCAGGTGTTCCTGCCATATGGAAAGCAAAAGAAATAAGTGAGAAAGTAACATATACTTAGGATATTGTGGCAATCGATTTGCTTAAATACAACACAAAGAAATTGCACTAAGATAGAAGGAACTTCGAGGATACCTCTAGCACGCAAAGCATCAAAAAGTTGTTTGCGCATGCTGATGATACGGTCAGCCATTGCCTTCAACTCAATAGTCCATTCATTGAACATGTTGCTGTTGGTTAAAAGGCCAAAAGAAAAAGAATTAGGACAGGATGCGACTGGTTATTAGAATCTGTAAAGTCCATTTGACAATAGCCCGCAACTGTGGCTTAAAATTCAAAACATAAGCTGATATACACAAGATAAGATGGAGTTCTTGCCAACCAAATGATGCAGACAACAGCGATGTAGTGAACCAAGGGTGAAGAGCGCATACCTGTCCTTGAGGATGGTTGCCACAATAGATGCACCATGAATTGGTGGATTTGAAAACATTGGCCGAATAACAAGCTTGAGCTGACTTTCGACCTTGCTTGCTACATCGGCTGCCGTGCAGACCTATTTACGATGAAATTTGTAATAACAATCAGAATACGTTCTTCAAACCAAAAAATAACAGGGCACAACTTGATCTATCAAGTAAACAATGTCCATCTATAGTGACCAGATCTTGCTAACACATGATTTGTACAAAAAATAATATAAAAGTACTCTAAATTAAAAGAATGCAATTTAGGGCATTCTAAATCTCATAGACATCGATATTAGAGTCTTACAACACTCAATGCACCAACACGTTCGCCATAGAGGCCCATGTTCTTTGCATAACTCTGAGCTACAGAGCATTCACCACCATCAGTAACAAACATACGAATCGACTGTGCATCTTCATCAAGATTTCCACTGGCAAAACCCTATAATAACAAGTACCAATACAATCCTTTTAGAAATGAAAATAATAGTAATAACGAATAACTTCATTCAAGTCTTCACCAATTAAATGATCCAAACTGTTATAAGTTTATGGATTTGAAGTAAATACCCAATGTTGCATTCAGTTCTACCTACCTGATAAGCACTATCAAAGAAGGGTAACAATGCCTTCGATCTCATCAACTGCCTAATTTGCTCCCACTGCTGAAGGGTGGGATCGACTCCAGTGGGATTATGAGCACATGCATGAAGAAGCACAATTGATCCAGAAGGGGCAGAGCCAAGGTCCTCCAATAACCCTTTTATCAAGAAAGGAATACCGAAAAATAAAAAAAAAACTAATAGAGTAAAACTAAATCAAACTAATACTCATCGGACACCAAAAAAGGGAGAACCTAAAAGCAATTATGCATAATCAGATATGGAGATCAATGGTCACAAGAACAACAATAATGATAGGAACTACAAAATTTTACTGATGTCATGTAGTTGATGATAATTGAGTAAGATCCCAATATAAGATTGAAATACTGCATGGTAATACACACAAAACACATATTCATAGAAGTTTTTCATACCCTGGAAATTCAATCCGCGTGTTGTTGGATCATAATAGCGGTAAGTTTTCACAGATAATCCTGCCAAAGTAAAAACCTTGGGGTGATTTCCCCATGTTGGCTGTGGAATGTATATAGTTTTCTGCCAAAGAAAAAGTAAAAAAGGTAAGTGAAAGCACTACTATGAAATTGTCCAAAGATAATTCAAAAAATACAATATGTAAAATAAAACAAGAAGGTTTACTTGATGATAATGCCTAGCCAAAAATTCAGCTCCAACTCTCAATGAACCCGTCCCAGATAAACACTGAACTGTAGTAACCCGATTCTCTCGAATAGCAGGGCTACATTTAAAACACACAAAAAGAAACAAATTATATACCAAAAACAATAAAATTAATGTAAAATTTCCCAGACTAGCATTAAACATCCAATATTAACAAACCTGTCAGCACCAAAAATAAGTTGAGCACTTAATTTATTAAACTCTGCTATTCCAACAATGGGAAGATATTCCTTAACACGTGATTTATCGTTCAACAACATTTGTTCAGCTTTTCTCACCACATTAAGAACAAGAGGCTTCCCTTCCTGTTAGCAAAATTAACAAATTTTAAATTGAAAACAAAAAAATCCAATGCCAAATTGTATGAAAGGTCCACTATACCTTTTTTGCGGATTTAGTCCTTATATTATAATTTTTCTAGTTCTCTACTTTCTGAAATATGTATTTTCAGTCATGAAACCAACTTTGGCATGCTTTTTACTTACGATGGTTTGCTATATACACCTTGCTATTTTTTGCACAGAGAAAATTTGTTAAGCTGCATGTGTTCAAATTATTTGACCAATTTAATAGAAAAAAGAATTAGTATCAAGACCGAAAATATATATTTTAGAAAATAAAAACTAAAAAGTATCAAATTAAACAGCAAAAAAAAATGATATTACAGGGATATTTTATAGAATTTTACCAAAATCCAACTTTATGGAAAATCTTTTAAAGAAATAAATAACTTACCTCAGTTCGATAAGCACCGACTCCTAAATTCAACTTAACGGGGCTGGGATCTTTGTTATATGCAACAGTCACCTAATAAATCAACGGTATGTGTTAGCTAATTGTTACATCTTAATCATTCATAATTAAAAGAATAAAAAAGATACCAAAAAAAAAAACACACAGAGAGAGATTGAATTTATTAGCATACTCCGAGAATGGGATCTTCAGGGGCGCGAACGACGTGAGAGAAAACGGAGTCTCCATGAAACCCGGAGGTGGGAGAAAATGCTACTGCGGTTTGAGATACCATTGATGGGGTTGCGAGGTGTCGGACCAGAGCGTTTAACCGTCGATCGGCCGACGAAGATGAAGAAGAAGACGGTGACGTAAATTCGGGGCGCATTTTAGCTTGTTCGGTACGTTTGAATGGTGAATTTTCGCTTACTTTTTCCTGTTTGGTTTTACGGCAAAATTTTATTTTGGTAGCTGATAACTGACTGTTCCATTTTGTTTGCTTATATCAATAGAAAGCTTACGCGGCGAGTGACGGTAGCTGTTATCAATTGGGGTCCACCTTTTCTTTATCTCTATTATATAATTTTCTTCTCTCTCTCTCTCTCTCTTTTTGACAAAATATAATTCTCAATTTTAAAACTTTGAGACACATGAAAAAAATATATATTTTATAAAATTTAACATTTTATACACAATTATGTTTAGTGTTTTGGATTTTTTGATATTTTACTAAATTTAAAATTACTAATAATATATTTCTAACTCATAAATAAGAAGATAATTTATTTCAATGCACTCGAACTCTTATTCTCTTATATTGACAACAATGTTCATACCAATCGAGTTAAGACTTAATGGGTATTATATTCCATCATTTGAATAAAATAAAATATCAAATAACATATAATGTGATTTCAAAACTTTTTTTTGTGTAATAAAAATACTATATATCTTTTAATTTTTAAATATTTTAAATGTAAAAAAGACTCCTAAAATAATTAAAAATAAATTAAATTTTTTAATTGAAAATCACATTCAATTAAGGTGTTAATTGAAAGTTAGTAAACAATTAATACTCTTAATACAATTTTCTATCAAAATATCTTGCAGGCAATTAAGTCGTGACTGTCATGGACATGATGTCTAAATAACAATTGACATGAAAAAACTCATGATGCAACAGCTCAATTATTTGTTAAATTATTTTATGATGGTTTAAATGATTTTTAGTATAAAACAACATTTAGTTATAAACTTATCAACTTTTTTTCAACTTGATTCTTAAAACTATTTTTTATCAAAATTAGTCATTAGCCTTACAATTTAACAATTTTTTCAATATAATCCCTAAATTTAAATTCTTTTAAAATGTAATGGTATATGATAATTATTCATCTCATTTTCTAAATATAAGATTAGAGATTTAATCTCCGCCTATAAAAATAAGCACGTTCCAATCATTTGTCTAAAAATAATTAATTACTACTATTAGCCATCCAAATTTTGATAAAAATTTTCATTAAAGCTTCGTAAAATATTTTAAAAATAAAAAGCGGTCGCATATTCAATTTCCGAGCATCATAAACCGCAATGATTAAAAGTTCAATTTTTTTTTTTTTTGAATGCAAAGTTTAATTATTTTTAATTATTTTATAGGTTTTTCCAATATTTGAGTTTTTCTAAAAAGATAATCGCCGCCTTTCAATTGGTTAGAAAGAAAAGCCGGGTGACACATAGGATTTTTCCAAAAGATGATGGATTATAGATGAAGTAAGGTTTGGCACGTTTGCCAAGATGTCTGTTTTTGGATATTCACCAATTTCTAGGACTTCATTTAGATGTGAAATTAAAATATGTTATTTTTTTTTAAATATCAAGTTAAATTTAGATAACTATTTTTACATTGAAATTTGATTAAAACCTTATTTTAATTAAAATTTAATTTAATTATGAAAGTATATAATTTTTAAAGTTTTTAAATTAATATAATGCTTAGAGGTACTTATAATATATCTCAACCCTTAAATAATGATATAAATATGTTCTAGTATGCTCAAACTCATATCCTTCTATGTTGACAACAATATCAATGCCAACCGATCTAAGACTCAATCATCAATTAAAATATTGTTTTAATTAGCTTATATGACAAAATTTAAACTTTCGAAACTAACACAAAAGTTTCAATTCTCAATAATAAAACAATAAGAATTATTTTTAGGTTAAATCACTATTTAGAGCTTCAATTTGACCATAAGTCTTATATTGGAGTTCGAATTTTTCCTAATTGGTCCCATATCAGGATGTGAACTAAACAGTTGTTCACATATTGAGCCTTGAACTTATTTTTTATTCAAGTTAATTCTCAAACTTGATAATTGTTATTACATTTGGGGTGTGAATGTTAGGATTTTAAAGAAAATATAAAAAATTTAGACAAAAAAATTCAGACCCTAATGTAAAAAAAAATTGTCAAGTTCAAGGATTAACTTGTAAAAAAATCAAACATCAATGTAGGAGTAACTATAAAAACCTTAATGTATGAATAATTATAAAGCTGAAGCCTAAAAAAAATCCAACCCTAATATTTTTTATATTCTATAGTTAAGTTCAAATTTCCTTTTATTAGTGAAATATATAAACCAAACTCAAAACTAAAATATTATATTCAAGATCTAATATGTTATCAGTGTGATCAAATATAGTGAATAATATGATTGTTAAATAAGCATATTCATAATTTATTTATTGTCTATATTATTATTTAAGTTTTTAATTTAGTTAGTATTATGAGTTAATTGGAGACCCATTTAATTAGGTAAATTACGGAAATTTTCTTCTGTAATTAAAATAAATTATATTACTTGAAAGTGTTTGTCTTTTTATTAAAAAAAACTTAGGTTTTTCTTTTTATTAAAAAAAACTTACATGAGCATAATTTGAACTTATGCTATTTAGCAGCAATAAAATATTAATTTCACCACTAAACCAAACATTTATTTTAATATAATATTTACATTCTAATTTTATTATATGTACTTTATTGTGCCATCTCCATCAATTATATATCTATCAATACTATTATTTAAACCCCTAATTGACTTAGTGTCATGAGTCAACCGGCCATCAATTCTGTTAAAAAATTATGAAAATATTCTTCCGTAACTAAAGTAAGTTATATTATTCTATGGTAGTTTAATCTTTTTATTTAAAAAAAAATTGATTGAGTTAGTATCACAAGTCAACTTGTCACTAACTTAATATTGATGTCACCAATATAAACAATTGTAGTGCATTTAATATTCTTAATATGATGTATTTACGTGTTTAAATTTCATTTTATTCACAATTTAATTTTAACTTTCTATTTTAATATCATACATATTTTATGTATTATTAATTAGTTTTAAATCATATGTTTTGTTATTTATTGTATGTTATTTTTAAACTAAAATTTGTGTTCTAAATATATAACTTCTACACAAATACGCGTGGGATAAAATTTGTAATTATCTTTTTAATATCTAGAAAATAACAGTTGTACATGTTTGAAAAAAAGGTGTTATTTGTATTAGATTTTGTTCCACAAGAGAAAAACATAATGCTAAAATTACATTTATAAAAGAATTAATAAAAAAATTGAGCTATTAAGTAAAATAGTAAAGTGAGTATCCTTGGACCTTACAAACATTTCATATAAAAAAGTAATAAAAGCCGAAAATATCATTAAATTAATATTCAATCCTTTATTTATAAAAAAACTTTTAAGTAATTTATTGATCAAGTTAATATCGAGTTGACTCGTACACCAACTCAATTAAATACTCATTCAATCACTTATTAAAAAAAAAAGACTTTTGAATAATTTCTTTGATTGACTTGATATTAAGTTAATTCATAAGATTAACTCAATCAAATACATTATATATAAGTATAGATGTATGAAGTATCAAAATCTGTTTCTTAAAGGCCATCATAGTCATAAATGAATTGGAAAAGTAATTGTAAGTTGGACATCAATGGTCATGGTTCAAAGCAGTATAACCGATCCCCTCCCCAAATTTGCAACGAAAAAATAAAAAGCCAATTCATCCAAAGCAAAAGGGTAAGGGTGAAAAATACAAGTCTAGGCTAAAGTACTGGATGGAAGAGAGCTTAGAACTGCATCGTGTATTGCATCTGCAAAATATGGAACTGCCTTTGAACTTAGGCCTCCAATGTTAATCCTCCTGAAACAAAGTTGGTAACCATAAATCCCAGTATCGATGAGGGAACTGATTCATTAAGATTATTGCTTATACGGTAAATGATTAGCTGGAAAAATCTTTTACCCATCAGATGACATGTAGATATGGTATTCTCTAGTCAGAAAGTCAACTTCATCCTTGTTCAATCCGGTAAAACTATACATTCCCACCTGCTTGATAATATGGCTCCAGTCACCTGGGGTCCCTGCCCGAAAAAAGGAGAAGGATGTACCCTGAAGTTTAGGTCAAACCACCAAAATTTTGGCAGATTCTCAAATAGTTCATGGTTGAATGATTGAAAACAATTCATCCTGCATTTTCTCTTTTGCAATGGAGGTTTGAGATGGATCTGTTATGTGAATGAAATGGTCAACACATATATGCTTAGTTTGGTAGGGGTATTATTTTTTACACATTTTTTAGTATATAAGTTAGCAATAGACTAATTCAAATGGTAATATTTAATCACTCTCATAAGTTATTGTTAGCAAAGTGATGGAAAAATTTTCGCTTATTTGGAAGAGGTCTTATTTTTTACCTAGAGTTTTTACTCATCTTTCTAATTTCAAGCTTAAACTTGTATAGACTATTTTTTCTTTTATGTCTAATTATTGTAATACATATGTGATAAAAAAGTTTTTTCCTCATGTTATTATACTAGTAACCAAAAGAGGCAATAGTGTAAAGAGTTTACAAACTACATAAATGGATTACCTTTGTTGCATAAAGAATCATAGAGTTGGCGGCGTACTTGGACCAGTCGATCTCTCATCGCCTTCAATTCGTTAGTCCATTTTTTGTACAAATCCCTGCAACAGGTTAAGAATTAACAAACTTAGAGACATAGTTTAGACTTGGACCATGGATTCCATGCCAAGATAATTGCTCATACACCGTTTAGATCAAAACATTCTAAAACATGGGGTTAACTGGAGGGATTGTGATTTTAATATGTTGAGGATCTAAATATTTGAGAAAGCATTTACAGATACAGAAAGAAGGAAAGAAGAAGGGAAGAAAAAGATTCAAGAAGAGAAGAAAAGCTAAAGAGAGGATACAAATTCATATATTTTCAAATGATACACCTAATAGCCTTGTTTCTCTTTTATACTAGTATTGACTAGTTCACATTAGTATCCCAATATTACCTTTAATGGAATATACATTTACAATCTCACCCAACAAATAACAAAAGATAGAATTAGGCTTGTATGGCAATAAGCCAAACGGTTTTTCATATTGCTACTATGGAAAAAATCCAATCTCATTCATATTCTCTAAATACACATTGATTCTACCGAGTTATACTGATTATAAATTAAAGTTGCAAAAGTTATATATCAGAGTTATGATCTCTAAATTACCCATACTTGATTTTTTTTGACATCTCATCTTCAGAAAAGAAAGATTTACTTTATCTAAAATGCTAATATATTAATTTGAAAGATCAAAACCATAAGACTTGAAGATTTCAATATATCAATGGATTCAAGTATGCTTCCACATTAAATTTTTGTTCTTAATGATCTGACATGACATCTCTTGGTTTATTAAGATTTATATCAGACTTTTATGGTCTTTAACACTTTAGCTTTTAAGGTCCTAGAGCAGTTTCGCATTTTCTTGCATGAAACAAAAATTTGCAACTTCAGAATGTCATTGCCACATTCACAAGAAAGACACTGAATGACTAAAAAGTCTATGACTGAATTATTTTATTACCTATCCTTCAGAATGGCAGTAACAATGGCTGCACCATGAATGGGCGGGTTTGAATACAAGGGTCTTATGATCAGTTTGAGCTGGCTCTCAACCCGCCTTGCCACATCAGCTGTTTTGCAAACCTAAATCCACATTAAGGATGATATCCATGGTAGTGAGAAATATGCAGATATTTTAGAAATATTGTTCTCATATAAGAAACACATTTGATTCTTCGGAAAAGGAAAATGTGACCATGTGCATGGTCATACATGGAGATAGATATTAACTATGAAGAGTTCTATCAAAACATCTTACAATGCTAAGCGAACCAATGCGCTCCCCATAGAGTCCCATATTTTTTGAATATGATTGAGCCACAAGGCATTCGCCGCCATCACAACCAAACATGCGAATGGATTGTGCGTCATCATCAAGATTTCCACTTACCAGACCCTACAAGCACAGTCCACCAATCACTAAATGAGGTTCAAGCAGAAACCTAAAGCCATATAAATTTAGTAGTTTCTTACCTGATAAGCACAGTCAAAAAAAGGCAATAGGCCTCTCTGTCGCACCAACTGCCTGATCTGTTCCCACTGCTGACAAGTCGGATCAACACCAGTAGGATTATGGCCACAAGCGTGGAAAAGCACAATGGCTCCAGTCAAGGCAGACCCAAGATCTTCCAAAAGGCCTATCGAACACCAAGATGAATTATCTTAATCCATGAGAACAATGAAGATAATCATTTCCAGTGCAAAATAAAAATACTGCCAAATGGTGATGTTATGACCATTTTAGTGTGAATTGGTGTTCAGTAAAGGAAATTGAAAAGAAATTAGGTATATCTTGCATACAATACCCAAATTCATATGCATAATAAGCTTAATTCTTAAACTTATAATAAACATGATATATTGAACTGGTGATTCAAATCAAATTGCAGTTGCAACATGAAGTTTCAACAAATGGAAGTTGCTCAAAATGAAGTGGAGACCTTGAAAGTCTAGCACAAGTGTTTTGGGGTCATAATATCGGTAAGTCTTCAAAGTTAACCCTGCCGCAGATATCAGATTAGGATGATTTCCATATGTTGGCTCAGGAAGGTAAACCACATGCTGCAAAAGAAGGTGGACGATAAGGTTAAGCAGTCCAGTCATAACACATAACCCAATATGGTGTGAAGTTCTTTACTCGGTGGTAATGTTTTGCTAAAAATTCAGCTCCAACCCTCAGTGATAGACAACCAGAAACACATTGGACAGTAACCACTCTACTTTCCTTGATGGCAGGGCTTTTCCGAACAATGATATAAGCAGCCAACAACAGAAAAACAACTTCAGCTAAAATCAGAGTTCAAAGAAACCGGAAAAATGAAAAAAAATGGGCTCAGGAATAGCCTAATAATAACTGAGCTTGCAAATTGCTATATTTTCTGAACATTGAGTACTTCAGCCTTGCTAATAACCAATCTTATAGTTAAAATTTTATTTCTCTAATTTTCTTTTTTTCCTACATTAAGAAAATTGATCTAATAAATTCAAAACCAGGCTAGTATTCTTGTACCTGCCAGAGCCAAACATTAGCTCAGCACTTAATTTATTAAATTCCGGCATTCCTGTTATAGGAAGATACTCCTTGTCAGCAGACCTAAATATCAGATAAATTAGAGTTCAGTCATGACTCAAGCAAGTTATGATGGCAAAATAATAATAAAATACCTACAGATCATTAGCTAGTGTCTGCTCCACTTGTTTAACAACATTTAATGTATGGCATTTTCCCTCCTGTCGTTCAACAAACAAATCCCATCAAGAAAATTGTTTCCGTCAAAGAAAAACAAGCGATGTGATATAAGGAAATGCTCGTGGAAGTTACTTTCTACTAATATTAATCGATAATTATAGCAGTTAACAGCCTAATACAACTGAATGCTAAGGTAGGATGTTTATTCAACTAAAAAAAATACCTGAAAGAACCAACCTTGCAACAATATCATGACTTTATTTTACTAGGAGAGGTAGGTGATAGGAATGACCCTATTTCTGTGCAAAGACTATAACACATGATCGAAAAACACATTCTCCAGGAGCATGCCAAAATCTTGAAATACAAAGATAAAGTATAGCAACCCCATTTAATAAGTATTCTATCCGGAAGTATACTTGCAATGGTCAATGTGGGTGAGAAATATCATTAATTGGCAGAAGTTACAAACACTCACCTCTGTTCGATAAACACCAATACCCAAATGCAGCTTATTGGGGCAGGGGTCCTTGTTGTAAGCAGCTGTTGTCTTTTTTCATATAATATAAAAGCATTAAAAACAAAAGAACGTCTTAATTGTTGAAGCAACAAATAGAAGGCAAAGATGCAGTGTAAACCTGTTACCAGAGATTGCTCTCTCCATCAAATTTCGAATTGGTATGCACGATCCCAATCAGGGAACGCTAGCAATCCAATTCAGTAAAACTAACGACATTAATATATAGCTTATTATAAAATTATTGGGTAAAACAAACAATTATATATAAGTTCCAAAACAGAAAACTGAAGGAACCGGAGAAGACTACATTATTGAATTAGTTCTATAAAAGTAGCGACTTGCGTACTAGATCGATCCACGTTCAGTGTAACACTAGTGTAACTAATTTATCAAAATACTGGTATTGCTAAACAAAGATTAGAAATGCTAGAGAACTTCATATAAAACATCCATTTTGGTCTATCTAACGTTGACATATTCTGTACCTGAAAATCAGTGTCAATGACAGTTTCAAGTCTAAAGATATAGCTTTCTAATTTTCAATTAGAAGACGGGCACATTTAAGAACCAATTTTGACATAAATTCTTGAAAACAGATAAAGGCATACAGATCAAGCACAATAGTCAAAGCCCAGTTGAAGCGATGAAAGGATCTTGAACCAGATTGGACTTATCAATTCCTAATTCAGCACTTACTATAATGGACGAAAGAGCACTGAAAAGTACTTCAAAGCAGTGAAAAAAGCTAAAACTTCTTTAATTGGAAGAACACAGAACAGTACAGTAATGGAGTGAGGAGACACTGACTAAAACAAGTTGCAAGAAATATGCAATTTTCAAAGCCAATACCGCGTAGACTGGAATATCCGGAGCTAAGGTAATGTCCTGAAACAGAGAATCGCCATTTGAGTGGATTCTGGTCGGCTCCATAGGCTTTAGATACTCCATAAGAACGATGATACAGTGAAGAGGTAAATTAGAGAACTATTATGCTTATGATTCATAAAATTATCCGATTTCCAAATTTGAGTTTTAAATGGGCTGGAAATATATTTTATACGAAGGATTCTCGGTAGCAGTCCCACTCCCACGAGCACTATCATCCTACTAGTCTAATTTCATTTTGTTCTATACTTCTCATTACTCAAAAAATAAATATTAAATTAAGTTCATTTTGTATTGATTAAATTGGTATCAATATTATTATTAGTACAAAAGAATATGAGTTTGAGCGTATTGAAATATATTATCTTTATCTTCTTATTTAAGGGTTAAGGAGAAGTATCAAAAAGGAGCCGACGAGGAGCTATAAGTAATTTTAAACATTGTATAAAAAAAAAGACAAAAACTTATAAAGAGATTAATGTTAAAAAAGTACTAAATTAATCCTTCTACATGTAAATTAGTACTTTTGATAATCCGTTTAATTGCCATATTTTTACTATTATTTTAATTGATTTTAGATATGAGTTTTAGTTAATTTAGGGTTTAATTGACACTTTTCTATATAAATTTAACAATTGTTCAATGTGTTGAAAAGCGGATTGATATGTGGATCGTATGAAAAATTTAGCACGTAAGCTTAAGTTGACTTAAAAAATTCTCCGATTCTAGAATTATAGATAAATATCTCTTTTAAGAGATTAATTAAATTAAAATTAGATTTATGAGTAATTAGTTTTGGTTTAGATTTCGATTGATAATCAATACAAAAGAGAATAGTGAGACTCGCAATCCTACTTAAAATATTCAATTTCAATTTTCATTAATTTTTTGATTTAGGAAATAGGCTCAGCCATCTCATAAAGTCGTAATAACATCAAGTCAAAAAAGACTTGTTGATTCGATGTTGTGTGCTGTAAAGTTGAAAGAACTTATGTGGCTTGTAATTGTCGTAATTCGTCTACCTAAAAACAAATTGATGTGACCAAATTGAATGGGTGGTTGGATCCATCAATGGAAATAACGATCAAGCTTAAACAACCCGGCATGGTTGAGGCTGTTGGTTTGAGCTAGGTTCTTCTAGTTCTCAAGGCTAATGATGAGCTAAATCATGGATATGGAGTTAAAGGTCATTTGTTCGGTAAGAGTTAATTGTCGGGTGTTCCCCCAATTAATCTGCGCATAGAAAGGCTGGTAATTTGAGGCGTTTCCTTGATCACTATAATTAACTTATCAGTTGGAGGAGAATATTTGTTGTCAATGATCAGTTCGAAGCTGGAACCAAAATTGTGCTTGAAGCTAGAGTGTTGTCTATTCAATTTATTTGGTTTTAATTTCGTTTTCATTATTTCAACTTCATTTTTGTTTTATTTTTATTTTTATTTATTTGTTGTTATTTATTTTCCAGATTTAATCATCTTTTTTATTTCATACAAGTTGGCACGAGTCGTGGGCACAAAAACTACTTACAACACATTCTAATTATAAGGAAATATCCATTTGGATAGGTCAATCTCTATGGGATTGACTCTACTCCCTGTACTCAAATTTAATTTCGGTTTTAGGCATAAGAATTTATTTGAGTGTTAATTATATATATTAAATTGGTCCCTCCAATAACTTGAAATTCCCAATAATGTATTGCATATAGAACCAATAAATAGACATGAATGGAAACGATGAAAAGAAATAGATCGCATGTATTACTATCCATAGTGAATTAGGAAGGGCCACACAATTGCCACCAAACTTTGCTATTTTGTTTTTCTTTTCTTTAATTTATGAGTAATTAGTTTTGGTCTAGCGTTAGGCCAATAATTGATCCGAGAGAGAACCATTAGACTTGTAATCATTCTTAAAATCTTCCACTTTGGTATTTGTTATTGCTTTCGATTTAAGAGATAGACTCAGCTGTTTCACAAATTCATAATAACATCAAGTCATAAAGAGCTCGATAATTCAGTGTTGTGCGACGTATAAGTGGAAGAATTGATGCAATTCGTAATTGTCATAATTGATCTACCGAATAACAAATTGACTTGACCAATTGAGCGAGTGATTGGATTCTTCAAGGGAAATAATGATTGAGTTTAAACAACCTAGCACATTTGAGGTTGTTGATTCGAGCTGAGTCCTTCTAGTTCTCAAGGCTACCAGGAAGTTAAATTGTAGATACAAATTTCAGAGTTGCTCGTTTAGTAAGGATTATTTGTCGAGCGTTCCTGCAGTCAATTTACTCATGAAAGGGCTAGTAGTCTGAGGTGTTTTCTCGATCACTATAACCAACTTATCAGTTGAAGGAGAAGATCTATTGTCAGGATCAATTCGAAGCTAGAAACAAAATCGTGCCTAAAGCTAGAGCGTTGTCCATTTGATTTATTTAGTTTCAATTTCGTTTTAATTATTTCAACATCATTTTTATTGTTATTTATTTTCTAGATTTAATCCCCTTTTATTTTGTATAGGTTGGCACGAGTTGTGGGCACACAAATTGCCTACAACACATTCTAGTTATAAAGAAATATAGATTTAGATAGATTAGTCTCTGTGTGATTGACCTTGCTCCCTCTACTCGAATTTAATTTTGGTTTTAGGTGTAGGAATTTAGTTTGGGTGGATTCGACACCCACTAGCTTTTATTAAAAAATTATCTAATCTTACTATTAAGTACTGACATGTTTAACGAAGCAATCACATAGTAAACATGATGTATTAATATATCTTGTGTTGTATGACAATGTTTAAAAAATTAAAATCATAAAAATAAATAATTTTTTTTATAATTATTTGAAAATCATTTTATAGGATGAATTTGGACAACTGATTGTCTAGGTTCATCTTGAACATGGTTTTTTAAATAAACTTACAATATGACTAAGTTTTTCAACTCTTCCAAAATTCGAAATCTAGTCCCTGTATTTTTACTTTAGAAATTTAATCCCTCAACTTTAAATTTTTTTTAAAATTCATGTCTAATTATTAACACTGATAATTTTTTTGTTAAATTCAAATTTATTATAACGATATTTTTTTAATTACATGTCTATCATGTGAGTTTTTTTTCAAAATATCATTAAAAATAAAAAAAATTCTAAAATTAAAAAATAAAGACTAAATTTTAAATATTCAAAAAATAGATAGACTTATGACATATTTTTTAAACCTTTAAATAATTATTAAAAAACTGATTTATTTTTTTATTATTTATCATAATCCAGACTGGTATTTTTGGACTTTATGCACCCAATCACGGAGACTGAAAATGTACATCTAATCTAACAGTTAATAATAAAAAGTACAACAGGGGGCAAAAATCGGCCACCGCCAATCCCATTATCAGTAGGCCCAACGGACATGTTCAAAGTTGAATGATAGCCCACTTCCTTGCATGTTGAAGCGCAAGTGATAAAAGATTAATTCGAATTTCGTCATTTTATTTTATAAATTTAAAATCATCCAAATTCGATTCTCGTTTTTTATAAAAATTAAAGAATCAGTTGAATCATTGATAATTAAATGAATTCCAGTAGTTGGTTTTCGATTTTCGTTAATTTTTATAGATAAAATATTAAATTATTGATTTTTACTATTTTTATATATAAATAAGTTTTTTTTTCAAAATTTATATATAATAAATTAAAATTAAAAAAATTAGCTTCTCAGATAAAATTCAATTAAACTTTTTTTTTTCTTTTTGAAGATAGTTAAACCATTATTCTAAACATGCCAGAAACCCCAAATTTAGGGCCTCAAAAAGCAAGTGAAGAATCTAGTCAGGCCTTTATCATGCTATAGTTGTGACTTGTGACCTAAGCCATTGCCTTGCCAGAAAGTGATATGAGTATGACTGCCTACTGTTTTCCGTATTAACAATTTCAATGTTATAAAAAGTTTTAAAAGGATATTCCAACGGCATCAAATTAATAAAAAAATTTAGTGGTTGAAATTAAATAAAAGTTTATAATACAATGTCAAGGCTTAAAGTGTAATATTATATAGGGATGAATTTTGAAATTATATATAAATTTTGATTTAATGTATAAATTTAGGTTGGTGTAATTATACGTATGAAATTTTGATTGTGGTCCAAATGTATATAACAAACTATAATTTTATTTGAATCATATACATTTTAAAAAATAAATACATCAATTTATTTTTATATTGAATAAATATAATTATTTTTGTAGCAATATATAAACATAAAAATGATGCTAACTCAATAATTGTATTAATAATTTGTGAAAATTGAATCAATCAAAAATTTCATATATAAATTTGTACAAAACCAAAGTTCATGTATAGTTTTGAGATTTATCCCTTTAAATGATATAAAAGTGAGAAATAAATCTACTAGCATTGATGTAAAACTAAAATAGTTTTATACTTTTTCGTATATTATTGTATGATTAATATTTTAGCGATTCAACCATTGAATTTATCGATATAATTGTACTTATCATGCATGTAATTTCATTAAACGATCCAATATCTCTATCATATTGATCTAAAGTATTGTATATATATTAATATTTATTAAACGGTTGAAAATTTTTACATAAAATAAATAGTTAGAAATTTTAAATTTATGTCAAAATTAACATGCATAATTTATATAAATAGAATATGAAACATGTCAATTGAATCATTAATTTTACGCCGATGTAAATAACGGATACCTCCCTAAAAAAGTAATCCGGTCCTAATTTACAACGTATTAAAATTCATAATCAAATTTATATTAAAGATAATAACAAATTGGGTGGTTTCCCTTTTGTTTCCCCCTTTTTCTCGTCTGTTTTTTTTTTTTATTATATAACTTTGTTGCTTTCCTTTTACACATTCTTTGTTTGTTTAGATTCTGCCTCTCCTATATTTGGTCGGGAGTTAATTCACCTATACAACTAAATATAAAATAAAATATAACTTTAAAAAAATATTAAAACATGTAAACATGTTGATTAATCGGATTATTAATCTAAGTTCAAAAGTTGATATGATATTTTAAAGTTTTAAAAATATATTAAATTTAAAAAATAAATTTAGGTAAAAAATTATTTAAAATATTAATCTAGCCAAGCTCAAGTTTAAATATTAAAGTTTGAACACGATTTAATATATTTTTAAGTTTATTATATATTGCCTTCTATTTATGTGTTATGTAATTTATATTATATAAAAATTAATTATATCATATTATAAAGTAAATATTAGAAAATATGTTAAGTTGTTTAGCTTTTATAAGTTTCATAAAATTATAGTACTAAAAATATTTTATATGTAAAATTATTAAATATCAAATAAAAATATTATTTTTTTTAAAATAAAAATAATATGAGCAATGTAAACAGGTTGGGTTAACCATTTATAAATGTAGACAGATTTGAATAAAATTTAAGACAAATATTTCAAGTTGGACCAGACTTGAGCTACATGCTATTAGTATAATACATGAGCTTGACCTAAGCCATAAACAACTTAACGTACAATTGACTTAGCAATAAAATATTATAATAAATATTGGTATATTAATAGAAACAACATTCTTGTGACACCCTTTACGCAGTCTAGAAGAGCGAGCGAACAAAGAGCGATACACTAACAGTCAGAACAACAACAATCAATCTATCTTATCGAATATTATTTACTCAACATGTTTTACATACATTCAACAACATCCCAAACAATCATGAGTCAATACAAAAAAAAAGTCAAAATGAATTTAAAACAACATTTGGAGGCTCTAGTTACATACACCATGAGCCAAGTACTCATACCTAGGACTATGGTACCTATATTTGGGTTAAGTTTCAACTATTTTACTTTCGATGTTTTCATGCTCCAATACATTAGAGGGTTGTACCGATACTTGATCACAATACTGAAACTCGAGGCCGTATACAAATACAAGCCTCCCTATTTCAAAATTTTAGCTATTGACTTCAAAAGTATCAAAGCTAACGGTCTGAATAACAATACTCAGCCAAGAGATACCATTGCATAGGTATGGAATATCGATACTTCAACTTAGAAATACAAAATCAAGTCAAAACAAATCATCTAATGTAACACTCCCTAACCCCAAACCGTCGCCGGAACGAGGTTATGAGGCATTACCGGACATATCAGACAACTTACGAATAATTTACAATTAATATAAGTTTCATAGTATAATATAATAATTAAGTCCCTGTCTTGAACTTTCGAAGTTCAAACACATATTAAAAGAGGAACGGGACTTGTTCGTGTATTCCAAATATATATACATTTTTTTTATAAAAATTTCAGCAGTATTTCTGCTTATTTTTACCTAAACCTCCTGCAAATTCAAACCAAAACCACTAACACCAATGTTTCACATTTATATAACTAATATTTATATCATTAACACAATTTTAACTTAATAACTATCATAGCATCATTCAAAATTGATTAAAAACTTCTTTCATTTAACAACTTAATGTTCATGTATCAAAATATCATGTACTTTTCTTTCCATTTCATTTAACCATCTAAATTTTATAATTCATCCTTCACTACCCAAAGTAATATACATATTCAAGTGACTAAACAACACCTATGTACATGCCACCTTTACCCAAAAGAAAAATATACATCACCAAATTTGTGTTGGAGTCGGGATTGTTCTGGATACTGGGCCGGAACACTTGACTTCTACTAACTTGCGCACGGAGACAACCGTACGCTGAGTATGGATATACTCAGTGGTATTACTATAAATCAAGACTATTTAATATTAATAAATTACAAACATCAACCATAAATTTTATAATTATTTAAACTACTTTTATATATAATTATTTTACTTCATAAAATCTTAAATTCATAACTCATTTTTCTCATACTAACTCAATTCATAATTTAACTCATACATTCTTTCTCGTACTTTTCAATAGTGCTAAAACAAATAACCTCATTTTCAAAATTTCATTTCAATTATTTACCCTATTAACAAAGCTTGGACTATGACAGATACACGGATTTCCACCCAAACACACCAGAATATCCAACCCAAACACACCTGGAATATTGTAAATCCTCCATAACACACCAGTATAATATATCCTCCCAACACACCAATAAGGCATTAAATGCCTCTTCGGATAAACTGAAGTATATAATAACAGAAACATCTTCTCGGCCGAACTACAATCTCTTCATCACATCACAAATCCAATGGCATGCCATTTGTATCGAATCTAGTCCGACGAGTTAATAGGGTATTATTTTACTTTTTCTAATTTCAATTTCACATACTTACCTCAAGTCTTATTTACCATACATAACAATTAAAATTTCAGCAATCAATAATAATTAAAATTCGAATTATAGTAATACACACCGTAATTCTCCCGTTTTAGTCCTCGATGACTTTCTCCTTTCCTTTCGATGCTGATGCTTCAGGTTCTTTGTTGGCTACGAAAATAATAATTTATAATCATCAATACAACATGATTCAATTTAATTCATGAGCCTAAACATGCAAATTTAACCATTTTTAATGTATATATATAATTTCACCATTAAGCTGTCTACTTGAGTCATTGTTACTAAATTATTTATATGTTGAGCTACGAAACTCCAAATTAATATCCGTAAATTTTCCTTAAAACTAGACTCATATATCTTCTAACCATAAAATTTCCAGAATTTTTGGTCTAGCCATTTAGTACAGTTTATTCGTTAAATACTCCCCTGTTATTTCATTTGACAGTTCTGACCTCTCTCTACTAAAAATAAATTATCTCATTGTACAAAACTCGAATAAGGTTCTTGTTTATTTATTTTGAAACTAGATTCATTAAGGAGTTCACATATATAAATTACACTCAATAATAATTTTTGTACAATTTTTAATGATTTTCCAAAGTTAAAACAGGGCATCTCGAAATCACCCCGAACCAGTATTACAAAATTTCAAATATCTCTTGATTCATCAATTAATTGCTTACACAGTTTCTACTATAAGAAACTAGACTCAATAAGCTTTAATTCCATATTTTGTTCATCCTCTAGTTCAATTTATAAAATTTTTAGTGAATTTTCAAAGTCAGACCATTGCTACTTCCCAAAACTGTTTTGATGTAAAATGTTAATAACCAAATTTATAACACCAATTCACACCTTATTTCTATTCAAATTTCATTTAAACTCAAATTTAACTATTAAATTTTCAACATATTTTCTTAATTCCGAATTTTCCTCAATTTAGTCCCTAAAACACAAAACTTATAGCTTACTTTGCAATTCAATCCTTATATCTATTCTAACTTGAATTTCATTCAATTAAACCCCTATTTCATCATTTTATTCAACATGAACTTTGTTTAAAAACCTAAGAACTTCCAAACTAACAACTTAATTTCATCAAAAACTTGTTTTAAAACTTCTAAAATATCAAAATTATGAGAAAAGGACTTGATTGAGCTTACCAATTAACTCCAAGCTTCATAAACCCTATTTCCCCTTTTCTTTTTTCTTTCTCCCCTGTTTCTTCTCTGTTTTCGTTTTCATTTCCTTTTCTTTTAACTTATTTGTTTCTTTTATATATAATAATATAATATAATATAATATAATATACTTAATTATTAAATAAATATATATTTTTTTAATCAATAAAATCTTTGATATTTTCCACGTTAAACCGCCTCAGCTATAGGAAATGGTTTAATTTCCTCTTAAGTCCTTCTAATTTTTCTTTAATCTATAATTAAACTTTTACCCTTATTCAATTTAATTCTTTTTACTAATTACTCTAAATTAAGCTAAATTTACTTAATTAAAACCTAATTAAACACACTACTAGACTCATAAATATTTTTAATAATTATTTTCGAACTTATTTCACTAAGACGGAGGCCCGATAACACACTTTTCTGGTGCCCACGGATTTTGGGTCGTTACATCTAATCATGCTTCAAAGTGAACCTAAACATACATGACATAAAACCAAGCCAACACTAACGTATTTGGCATATTAAAACATATCTAAAACATGCAATTTTAAAATCATACATCAATTAAATCAAAATTTGACTACCACAACAATTTAAATGTCAACTTAGGACAACATCCATTTCTAAAATTCTTAACAAAACCTTAATTCAAAGCCTCACAATCCAAAATAACAAGTAATGTAATATGTATCAAATGGTCACAATACTAATAACAACCATTATAGAAAACAAGCAACAAGAATTACTAACTTTGAGGTCCAAGGTATATGCTAAAACTACTAGTAAGCAAAAAATCTTTACGGAAACAAAAGATCCATCGAGACTCTTGCAAATTAATGTTACTCAGCTCAATGAATCACTCTTAAATTATTTGTGACTTGCGCACGAAACATCAAATCTAAAAACTCAATGATGCTCAACTATTTTCTAACACTATCATATAAAATAGCTAAATTAAAAGCATAATATACAACTAACATCATAAATCAACATATTTTATCATGGCATAATAATAAAATAAAATAAAATAACAAACTTAGCAACTACTTTATGTGTTAACATATATATAGAGAAAGAGCAAGTTGACAACAATTATTAAAGTGCTTTGTAATGTTATATAACAATGGAGACTTCACTCGTGGTATTTTAGTGTAACAACTCCATAATTAAATAATGTTGTAATTAATAGACAAATATTCAGAACTTAATTATAAATTGTTTGAGTTATAATTATATATGTCCATTCGATTCTTTTGCTAGCTCAACATAACTCAAAATAGATTGTATGTAGAACTAATACTTCATAATGAATGAAAACAATGATTAAGACAAATAGATTGTATGAATCACTATTTGTAGTAAATGTATTCTCTCTCTAAGTACAAAAGATGACTTAGAGATTAAATTAAATTTTCAAATTATTATTTAATTGATTGAAATCAAATAATTGAAATTCAAAGTGAAAATTAAATTAACTACTCATAGAAGGTTTATTGAGCAAGGTAATTAAATATATTTCATCTTATATTCTAATATGGTAAAATTGTCATTACTTTTAACAAATTTTGAATTTGGTTAAGAAAAAAATTAATTGCGAAAATTAATTAATTAATATTTTAGAAAATAGAAAATTGATTAATTGGGTTGGTTAAATTACATGTATTAGTTAAAAGTTCAGATGACACATAAAATCATGTTTAGTACTCAAGACGAGCGCAACAAGCCCATCCCAAATGAGAGGAGCAACAAACCGTAGTGTTTAATAGGGTGTGCGGTCGCCCCTAGTGTTTCCTAAATAGGAAAGTATAATTTTTTCCTATTAAGATATTATTATTTAATTGCTCATTATTTATGTAAAACTCTTGCAACATTTTCCCTACAAATAAAAATTATGAAACGGCTTAAAACACACCAATTATTCATATATTTTGAGTGTTATTACTCTATCAAAGTATAGTGAAAATTTATTTACAAAATAAATTCTATTTTCTTGAAAATTTGAAGTTTTGGTTTCTCATAGAAAGAACTAATTTTCCTACAGAAAATTAATTGAAAGTGTCCATTTTGTGCGGTTGATTCATAAAGTTAAAGCTCACACTCTAAGCAAGTCGGAGTTTAAGAATAACAAAGAGGATTGTTTGATAGAAAGTTAATAAGTAACTTAGATCGCCTCGCACCAAGTATATATACTAATTCAATCTAGAGTTTATTACTATAAATTTCACAATACTCGAGTTTAAAAAAAAATTAAACTTCCACAATGCTACAAACATTGTTTTCTTAACCCGCTTTCCAAAAATATGTTGTGGAAATGAGAGGTAATGATGGAAGAAATACCTACACATGTATGCTTTATTCTAAAGTTGTTAAAGTGGAGGTATACACAAAACGAAAATCCATCTTATTAGCAAAATGGGTGATGTTAAGCCATGCAAGCAAGTGCTTTCAAATGTTCGGTTTTGAATGCAAGAAAACTTGGCTAAATTTGAAGATTAGAAAAGAGACTGCACATTGACGAGAGAAGTAATGAATTCATTAGGGTGTAGTGTGCATTAATTTGAAGATGGTGTGCCACAGGAGCAAGATGTTAGAGTTATTGGTGATGGAAGTGGCCCATCAAGAAAAAGAAAAGTAGTTCAAATATTACTTCTTATTTTCCTAGTAGGACAAGTGTCGAATCACAACTCATTATCAAGGTTACATTACTAATTGTGTCAAGATATTCATGAAGCTGCATATTGATCGAGTTCGACATTATATATAGCATGAGACTAGGAACCATTGTCAAGACACATTTTCCATGGAAGGATTTTCGTCCATTCTTGCAAACAAACATATTTCAAAAGGTAGAAGATTGGTTAAAGAATGTTCTCTTTATCGAAAGTCTAATGATAGCTTAGGAAGTGAGTTAGCTCTTACTTTTAACAAAATTAGAAGACTAGGAATTTATCTAATATGTTACTTCTCTGTTTATAAAATTATAATATATTATTTCCTAGATAAGGGATGGAGGTTCTTTGGTTATGGTGCTCTTGATTTTCAAAAGTTGCCGATAAAACATTTCAGTCAAATAGCTTCGTCCTTCAGTTGTGAACGAAATTGGAGTGTGTTTGAAATAATACACAAAACGAAGAAATAAATTAGAGCTTCAAATGTTAAATAAAATTGTCTTTGTGCATTGTAATCTTGGTTTGATGAATAGGTAAGTACTAATATATTATTAATTTTGTTTAATTATATTGAATGAAACATTAAACTAAACTAATCTTTGTGCATTGTAATCTTCGTTTGAATCAAACATTAAAACTTAAACTATATTGCATTAGTTCATAGAACTTTGAACAAGAACATCTCTTTGGATCCTATTGATGTTTATATTATTGATGTTGGTTTCGTTGGTTCAATTTCAAATTTTCAATATTTAAAATATGATTTAAGAATGATAATGTTAATATTTTAATTGCATTTTAAATGTTTAATTGATGTTTACGTCGTTATTATTATTTATTTTGCTAATTTTTTTCTATTTATTTTGATTTTCAAAATTTTGAGCGTTGAATTAATGGTCCAACCGATTGAACTAAAATTTTGTTACATGGCTAGTTTAACTACTAGTCCATTATATAAAATTGTTCGAATAAAATATATTAATTTCAAAAATAACTTTATTTTTTAAGAAAATTATTGCTTACTATTCATTTTGACTTAATGTATCAGTCATTAATATAATGATTTAAAAAGTTAAAAACCAATTAAATTAAATTACTACTAGAATTCAACTTATTTAAAATTAAACATTGCAATATGAGTAATTCTAAGAAACACTTATACTATATTTCATTCACTAGAATAGAACAAAGTAAAAACGTACTAGCTATTCGTTGAAAAAAAAATTACATCTTTTGGTTGACTAAATAGGAATAGACAAATAATAATATAACATTGTTTAGTTGGATAAAATGATATTAAAAATACACAAGTAATAAGTGTAAATTACTAGTTTTCCCTTCAAGTAAATAATAATAATAATTAGTTTATTAAAAATATACATATTTTTATTTAGTATTAATAGTATTACTTCATCAAAAAGTAATATTAATAATAATGTTTAGTAAACCTTTTAAAAAACATAATGTTTAGTAAAAATATTAAAATATAATTTTAAAATAAAATGTAAGATGTTATACTTAAAAATATATTTATAAGTAATATTTTATATAAACGTATAAAACAATATAGCCAAAATAAATAAAATATAATTAAAATTAATATCTTTTTTTTAGTTTTTTTTAAAGATAAAATGCATCATTTCATTAAAGAAAGCAAAATCAGTACAAAATATAATCAAACGACATCTTTTACAAAAAGGGCTTATCAACTTTTAAAATACTTCAAAAAAAAGTTCTTGAATCCTTTCAATTCAGATAGTCTCTTTAACTTAGTTCTTTCGCCCTCTTGAGCAAATCCATTTCGAGTCTGCTCACATGCGAGAAAGAGCAACAATGGAATCTAATTCCCTCCCATTTCATAAATATGCAATTGTCGAGATTACTGGTGATCGATTATAAGTATGTTCCTAAAGTTTCCTAATAATTGAGGTTGACTCACCTTCAATAATAATTCGAAGAAGACTTAATTCACATGCAAATTTGAAAGTTCGGAGTCTTGCAATGGCTTTAACCATGAACGGCGAAGCTGCATGGTGTTTGACGTGTTATGAATTTAAGTTTTCATCACAAATAGTTTTTCACCTTCTCTTTATTTTTTTCCTTTTAGATTTTTTTTTAATTTTTCTTTTGAACTTTGTAACTAATTTTTGGTTTATGTTGAAGATGTAGACATTGGGTTTTTTGATACGTTAAATTTGTTTTTCATATTCCAATCAAGTTCTACTGATTAGTCGGTTGAAAAGAGGGTCGACTCTCTTTCCTTCCCTCCTTTTTCTCCCCTCCCCTCGCATTGTCCTTTACTTTTAAGGGTACATCTAAAAATTTTATTTCTATTGCTATTTTGTGTTGCATGTAATAGTTATTCTTTGATATCACTAAAGAATATCTATTTAAGAACAGATAGGAATAGACAAGAAATAACATTCGAATGACCAATTCTTCCAACCAAACCGTTGCATTATCAGACGTTATTGAATAAGAGGGAAATGATTGTTTAGTTCCTCCCAACCAAACGTGCCATTATTGGTGTCGAAACCATTTTTAAAAGGGAGGTTTGAAAAACGGGGTTCGACTTTTTGACAAATAAAAATGGGAGTCGCCACCAACCTTTTTAGGTGTGATTGGATCACCTTTATAAAACATTTTGGTCTACGAAATTCAAGAAAATAGGTTCGGGAGTCGGTTACGCACAAGGAAGGATTAGCACCCTCATAACGCCCAAAATTAGTACCGAATTGATTATTTATTGTCCTAATGTCGAAAATTTGAAAAGATTTTAAAACTTGAACAATTTAAAGTTGAAACTTGAGATTCCTTTGTTCCGAAAGTATACAAACATTACATCCAGCATGTTAGGACACGATGTTTTAAATCCTCGTAACTAAAATTATCTCATGATTTTGAAAATTTATTAAAAGGATATTTGGTTATTTAGTCAAACGAAAAATCGCAACCCAGCATGTTAGGGCACTATTTCCCGAATTTCTAAACACCAAACATTGCCTTATTTAAGAAAAACTTTTTCAATTAAATGAAATATATTTTTTTAAAACAATGAATAATATAGAATTTAATAAAAAATAGTTTGATATAATACTAAAATTATTAAAAAAATAAAATATAAAAGAGAATTAAAAATCAAGGAAATAGGGATTAAATCAAAATAAAAAAAGGTTGAAAACGAAAATGAACAAAGAATAAATAAGAACAAACCGTAGAAAATAAGAACGCAAGAGGGAGAGAAATTTGAGTGAATGCTCTTAAGAATTCTTATTGCTTCCCAAAACTCAAGTGATTTACAATGAAGGGAGAGGCCTCTATTTATAGTTGAGCCTCCCCAAATCCAACTGTACAAATCAATTACATCAATGGTTAAGATTAAAGGATATCTACAAGTTAAATCTCCAAGATTACAAGATCATATCTTCAGGATTGCATATCATATCTAAGATTGTATCATATCTAAGATTGCATATCCTTAAAGATTATATTTCCATATGAGTCAAGCTTATAGATGGACCTTAAATCTTTTCAAGTAATGGGCCATTCCGATTGGGCCAAATTATATGTTTGTAATTTTGGACTGAACTTGGACTTTATTTTTTTTGGGTTTATTATTTTTATTTTTGGACTTATTTCTGGGCCCCGGCAAAATTGAGTGTCTACGGCTACCCCTCTTTGCTCATTGCTGTGTAACAGGAATATAGCAAAGACTATAAAATGACCAATTTTGCCCGGGCTCGCCGAGTCTTAAGTTCTTGATCCTTGATCTTCTTTAAATGGCCTCTTGACGGCTTCAATCTGCTTCACTGCAACTCAGAAAGGCGATATCTGCTATCTTTGATCTGCTCCCCGTCTAATACAGAGACTCCAAATTTGCTTCTTCAATCTGCTCCCCGTCTAATACAGAGATGCCAAATCTGTTATCTCCGATTTGTTCCCCGTCTAATACAAAGATGCCAAATCTATCATCTTGGATCTGCTTCGATGTAAACACATGAAGGTCAGATCTACTATGTATTTAATCTATTCCCCATCGAATATGAAGATGCCAAATCTACTATCTTCAACTTGTTCCCTATAAACACAGGGATGCCATGCTGAAATCTTTAATCTGCTTCGCTGTAAGCACAGGAATGTCAAATCTGCTATGTTTTCGATCTGTTCCCTGTAAACACAGGGATGCCAAATCTGCTATCTTCAACTTGTTCCCTATAAACACAGGGATGCCATGTTAAAATCTTTGATCTGCTTCGTTGTAAGCACAGGAATGTCAGATCTGCTATGTCTTCGATCTGTTCCCTGTAAACACAGGAATGCCAAATCATCTTGGATCTGTTCCCCGTCGAATACGGAGATGCCAAATCTGTTGTTCTTCTCTTCGATATACTCTCTGACAATACAGAGACGCCAAATCTTCTATCTTCGATCTGCTCTCTGCCAATACAGAGACGCCAAATCTATTATCTTCAATCTGCTCTCTGCCAATACAGAGATGTCAAATCTGTTATCTTCGATCTGCTCTCTACCAATACAGAGATGCCAAATCATCTTAGACTTGCTTCAACGTAAACACGTGGAAGCCAAATCAGCTATGTCTTCGATATGCTATCCGCCGAATACAGAGATGCCAAACCTGTCATCTTTGATCTCCTCTCTGCCAATACAGAGATGCCAAATCTGCTATCTTCGATCTGCTCTCTACCAATACAGAGATACCAAATCATCTTAGACTTGCTTCAACGTAAACACGTAGAAGCCAAATCAGCTGTCTTCGATCTGCTCTCCGCTGAATATAGAGATGCCAAATCTGTCATCTTTGATCTGCTCTCTGCCAATACAGAGATGCCAAATCTATTATCTTCGATCTGCTCTCTGCCAATACAAAGATGCCAAATCATTTTAGACTTGCTTCAACGTAAACACGTGGAAGCCAAATCAGCTATGTCTTCGATCTGCTCTCCGTCAAATATAGAGATGCCAAATCTGTCATCTTTGATCTGCTCTCTGCCAATATCAGAGATGCCAAATCTGTTATCTTCGATCTGCTCTCTGTCAATACAGAGATGCCAATTCATCTTTGATTTGCTTCAACGTAAACACATGAAAGCCAAATCAGCTATGTCTTCGATCTGCTCTTTGCCGAATACAGAGATGCCAAATCAGTCATCTTTGATCTACTCTCTGCCAATACAGAGACGCTAAATCATCTTATATTTGCTTCAATGTAAACACGTGAAAGCCAAATCAGCTATGTCTTCGATCTACTCCCTGCCAATACAGAGACGCCAAATCTGGTATCTTCGATCTGCTCCTTAACAATATAGAGACACCAAATCATCTTGGATCTGCTTTAGTGTAAATACTTGAAGGTTAGATCTGCTATGCTTTAGCCTATTACCTTACTGCTTGGGGGGTTAAGGTGCACCAATCTTTATTATCTCTTTGAAGGATATGAACTGTATAATGTGTATGAGTTCATGCCTAATGATTAGGATGCTATGATCGAAATGAGTCAAATGCTCCTAATTAAACCTGTTATAATGCAAAATGTTTATGAATATGACCCCTATTCTAGACGTCACTACTCATTCCTTCGTAGTAGCTCATCATTGTTTCTCTCAAAATATCACTCCTACTCAGCCTCCAAATATTATGACCCACCGAAAATGTCTGTAAAATGATCCTCTGATCGAATCATTTGATTTATCCAATCATCATTTAGACTAAAGAAGAAATTTCAATTTCCCCGAGTATATCCGACCCTCACATATAGGAATTTCTTAAACAATTGTCCTGTTTCAGTTTCTTGTATTATCTAGAAATTTCCAGAGTAATATGCAAAACTTTGTTTGTAAAGATATTTAGTTCATCAATCATTATTTCTATGCAACACACTTTATGAATAATAGAGGACGAATAAATAGATCCAGAGGATAATTAAATTTGAATAAATTTGTCTAAAAATACAAAGGAAATTAATCTGATAGCTTATCTTTGAGAAGAAAGAGAATCTAAAGATACCAAGTAGGATAAAAGTTAGATGCCCTAGATATCGCCGCTTGAGCGTCTATACACCAGCTCCATGAAGACTTTTTTTTTTGAGTCTTGATAAAAGTTAGATGCCCTAGATATCGCCGCTTGAGCGTCTATACACCAGCTCCATGAAGAACTTTTTTTTTGAGTTCAACATGTGTTTAAAAGATCTAAAGTAATTCGTTGATGCCTCGATATGTAACATACTTCACTTCTCACCGAATCCGGTATAACAAAGTTACTGCATGACTTTCCAAATTTGAGCTGCCCTTTCGGGTTTTCAACTCAAAACCCCTTTGATCTCAAGGCGCCCTTTGCGGGTTTTCACCTCGGCCTCTCTATTTTTTCTTTTTTCTTTTTTTTCTCTTTTTTTTCTTTTTTTCTTTTTTTTAAATAGAAGTCCCAAAGTGCCCTTTGCGGGTTTTCACCTTAGCTTCCTTTCTCCTTCAGACAAAGTACTCCTTGACCGAGTCCGAATTCACTGGATCAGATAAATTTTTCCTATCCATTTCTTGTCAAAATCAGTGCACCTCTAGAGAAAGCCCTCTTCGCAACATATGGCCCTTTCCAATTCGGTATCCTTTTACATGGAAAGGATATCTTTCAGCACAATGTTTCCTTTATGAAATTCTTTTGGACGAACCTTCTTTGTCATAAGTCTGTGTCATCCATTTTTGGTACATTTGCTTAGGATGAATACTTTCAAGTTAAGTTTACTAGAGGTATTCAATTCTTGACTCTATCAAAGCTTGGAGGAAAAATCTTGATTCATAAACCCATGAGAAAGGGATTGCCCCAGCAGCAGTCCTGGCTGTTGTTTGTCAAACCCTACAAAAAGATGGTTCAATGATTCTCAGCAGACAAGAATGAAGTTGCTGACTTCATCCTTCAACTTGGAAAGCTGAGGTACAGAGATTACTCCCAGAGCATACATCCCACCATAACTCGATGATGTTTCTGAAGCATCCCTAATCTTCATAAATTGCCCCCAACTGTGAAGCTGCCAAATGAGTGTAGCAAATAGGAGCCACAACAAATATGGCTGTGGTGCTCCTTTGATACATATAGGATAGAGAATGAACAAACTCTTGCAGATCATCAGCCAAAAACCCAGCCTGGTCTAAGAGAACATGATAGTGAGTCTGCCTCGTGATTCCAATCATTCCAGCATGGGTACCAAGGTAAAAATCATTGTTCTTTGGATGGCATACTTTGTTGTCAATGACAGTACTATGTAGCACATTGTCAGGAGATCCCTACTGAAAAGAAACTTGGTATGATGGTTTTTCATACAACAATAACCACAATATTTAGGGTTCCACTTCTCGTTAAGGAACTTGCAAGCCTCAACAACTTAATCAAAACTTGATTGAATTGAGACTCGCTAACCCCATTCCTAAAAATAATGATTTGATCAGGTTTTCTCTTCCCTAAACTTGTATAGAAGTCTAAGAGAGCTTCCTTCATGATACCGTCATCCACTTTGTTAGAAATTGGTTTTGAAGAAAGAATCTATCATTTTAAGCTTCAGAGACTGCGTACGGCCTGATGCTCCATAGCTGGAAATCAATGGCCACCGCCTGGAGCCAACCATCGCAGCTATTGACGGCACATCAGACTGCTCAGGAAAGCCAAACAATGCACCCATTCCAAGGATGATGGTTGGAACCTTTGAAACAACTGAAATTGAAGTTGTTTGCCCCAGCGTAAGCATAGAGAGTAGGCGGTAGTTTCTTATGTAAATTTTTATCAGTCTCGGTCATCTTCTGTAATTTGTTTTTTCTTCTTTTTCTTTTCTTTTGGCAACCTTTGTTGTACTGTGGTATGGCGCATTATCTTTGAAAAGACTGCAAACTTTTGGCATTGTGCAGTTATATATAATCTTTTTTTTTTTTGAAATGGATGACTTTTGACTTTGGAATATTGGCATATGAAGCTATCTACCCTCTTAATGGAGCAGTTGACGTCCACAAAGATGAGTCATTGTCAGCTTGAAACTTTTGACGAGCTCGGGCCCATAACATACATGCCCCATAAGTCTTGACTCCCTTAAATTTGGCATTCATTGTACAACTAATGCGATCCCTTTTCATGGTGGACCAACAGTGCCCCAAAACCTTATGTTTATTCTGGCAATTGCAAATCCTCCTGCATGCGTTTTTGGACCACATTTTTGAATTCCCATAATAGTCTCAACAAGGTCTTGTCTTGTCTTGTCTCCTCAGCTAATTCTAATTTTGCAATCTTTCCTTCCTCTAAGGCTATATTTCCTACCACCACTTCATGGGGTATAAACCATTTTCAACAAATTCAGAAACAAGTCACAATTTCTGTCACCTTCAAAGTACTGAGATTCCTCTAAACACATATCGCACTCAAAAGGAACTCTAAATCTGTAGTATCGTTGCCCGTGTCATTGATATCTAGGGATCTATGATAGGCACACAAAAGAATATACAAGGAATAAATGAATTCAAGAATGACTATTTACATGAAATGAAAATTTATAAAGAATGCCAAAGGTCAAAAGAATCAGAATGAAAGAGTATTTACTCGGATAAATAATAAAAGTATGTTTTATTGAAAATAAAAATGTCTGAACATGAGTCCACTTCTCAAAAGAAATCTCATTACTCCTTGGCTTTAGAGCAATAAGAGTCTTCTAAATATTACTCCGTAAAATTCCTAAAGATTACAGGAAGTTCTTCTGCAGTCCAATTGTTTAAAGAACTTCCCGGTTCGTAAGGGTGAATGCCCTCAAGGTTTCTTTGTTCAGTCCCTTCCTCATTGATGATTTTCATTTCTAAACACCCCCTTCTCCGGGTAAGCTATCCCTCCTGACACAAAAGTCGGGGATATGTAAGGGAACATCGTTAATTCCTATTCAACTTCTTTTTCACTCAGCCGTGACCCTGTTCTCTCTCTCTCTCTCTTTCTTTCTCTTTTTGATAACTTTAACTAATTAGAGTCTTTTTATAATTTTGAATGCAAATGATGTGATAAGATGCTATTAGATGCAAATACATGAATGCAAAAGGATATCGATTCTGATTCAATTTCATTTTAGAAAACATTATTTAAGGAACAAAAATCTTTTCATAAAACGAATTACAAATACACTAACGCTCGTAGGCCCAGAGTCTTAACCTTATCTAATAACAAAGCTAACTTTCGACCACGATCTGACTGTAGCTCATATTGGTGCTCAACGTGCTTGCCCTTTCTACCAGTATCTATAAATGATCAGCTATCTCTTGAATTTGAATTACGGCTTCACCTATGAAGTAAGCTTTACAGCCAAAGACACATTCTCCAATATCTATGAAGTTGCTCTGATTACCTTGAAAGAAAGATTGGCGAACAAGTAGGCATTCCAGCTTCGCAGCATACTGCCTTAAAATGATATCAAACATCCTCAGTGCTTTTTTAGAGTCTTTAAATTTCTGCCTCCACAGAACATTTCGAATTGCTTGCATGAGTATCTTTGCAGCATAGCTAATCTCCACTTTAAAGGTCTTTAAATGATACGATCTTCTTTAATCTCTTTCTTTCATGCTCATTTGGGTTGTCTCGGCCATCAGGGCTTGCATTTCCATTATTTCTGATAAGTACAACATCCTAAAGTACCACAGTAAATTTCAGCTTGTTGTTTGGTAGTGGTCCTATAGTAAGTGAGCCTTTTTACCATCATAAGCAAAATTCTTTCCATTCAATTCAATTTTGTAGGTCTTAAACCCTTACCATCCACGAGGTGACTATCTTCATCTGTAATGGTAGAAGTGTCCATCAGTACTCCCCACGCTCACCTTGAATTGTTCATCTATCTTCATGTCAAGCAAATACTGCAATTCCCCATAACAGTTGTAGAACAACTGCTTGGCTTCGTTACTCCATTAATCCCATATTTCCTTTAACTCTTGGAGGTTATTTTGCATCACACTAATGAGAGTGTAGTCCCATAATTCTAATGTGTATCCTTCGATGACACTATTTCCTTTTTCTATCTGGGTTTTCTCTGACCAAGCACAAATGAAAGAGTTGTCCTCCACTTTATTAAGATATTCGTTCCCCATTACAAAAATTTCTAACTCAAAAATCGAACCTTGAATCGACACATTTTAATGATAAATGACATGCAATGATAGCAAAATAAGAAAAACAAGTCACTATCACATATATAAAAAAATATATAATAAATAAGAACTTATAAATGTAGGCACTAAAGGTCATCATCATACTACCTGGGGCAAGCACTTAAAGTTCACTATATGTAGTTCGGTTCTAAAGGGTACCTGAACCAGCAGATTCCTCAATCCTCGCCAATTATAGGCTCATATGGACCAAGTTCGGTTCAGGGGGACACATTTTCCTATAGCCATGCGGAGATGAAAATCTCACGAAGACATAGGTACAGATGTATCCCGGAAGCAATCCACTAGCCCATGCGGAGGTGAAAACCTCACGAAAGCATAGCTTCTCACTTCCACTTAAGGGTGTGACCACAACGGTCATGCAAATGCAATGTGTGCGTAAACAATAACAAACATATGCAACTAACACATGTAAAAATGACATATTTTAAAAATTTTCCAAATTTCCGACATTAAGATAGAAAATAATCAATTTTCAGCTTGACTCTCTTATAGGTCCCCAGTGGAGTCGCCAAGCTGTCGAAACCATTTTTAAAAGGGAGGTTTGAAAACGAGGTTCGACTTTTTGAAAAATGAAAATGAGAGTCGCCACCAGCCTTTTTAGGTGTGATTGGATCACCTTTATAAAACATTTTGGTCTACGAAATTCAAGAAAATAGATTCGGAAGTTGGTTACGCACAAGGAAGGATTAGCACCCTCGTAACGCCCAAAATTGGTACCGAATTGATTATTTATTGTCCTAATGTCGAAAATTTGAAAAGATTTTAAAACTTGAACAATTTAAAGTTGAAACTTGAGATTCCTTTCTTCCGAAAGTATACAAACATTACATCAGCATGTTAGAACACGATATTTTAAATCCTTGTAACTAAAATTATCTCATGATTTTGAAAATTTATTAAAATGATATTTGGTTATTTAGTCAAACGAAAAATCGCAACCTAGCATGTTAGGGCACTATTTCCCGAATTTCTAAACACCAAACATTGCCTTATTTAAGAAAAACTTTTTCAATTAAATGAAATATATTTTTTAAAACAATGAATAATATAGAATTTAATAAAAAAATAGTTTGATATAATACTAAAATTATTAAAAAAATAAAATATAAAAGAGAATTAAAAATAAAGGAAATAGGGATTAAATCAAAATAAAAAAGGTTGAAAACGAAAATGAACAAAGAATAAATAAGAACAAACCGTAGAAAATAAGAACGCAAGAGGGAGAGAAATTTGAGTGAATGCTCTTAAGAATTCTTATTGCTTCCCAAAACTCAAGTGATTTACAATGAAGGGAGAGGCCTCTATTTATAGTTGAGCCTCCCCAAATCCAACTGTACAAATCAATTACATCAATGGTTAAGATTAAAGGATATCTACAAGTTAAATCTCCAAGATTACAAGATCATATCTTCAAGATTGCATATCATATCTAAGATTGCATATCATATCTAAGATTGTATATCCTTAAAGATTATATTTCCATATGAGTCAAGCTTATAGATGGACCTTAAATCTTTTCAAGTAATGGGCCATTCCAATTGGGCCATTCCAATTGGGCCAAATTATATGTTTGTAATTTTAGACTGAACTTGGACTTCATTTTTTTTGGGTTTATTATTTTTGTTTTAGGACTTATTTCTAGGCCCGGGCAAAATTGAGTGTCTACAATTGGTAATAATTGAGACAACGTTAAAGTTTTAGGTTCAAGTCTTGTGGATGGTGAAATAGATGTTGAAAGAGTTTTATGGGGTTTAAGGATTTGATTTAACTCGACTTCAAATTTAGTTGGGCTCAAAATGACTATAAGATGTAGAGTCTAAAAAAATTGTCTTTTCTATTGGTCCGTGAAGAATAAATATAGTTGGATTGAACAAGAAACTTGAAAAATACAAAATCAATTTGAGTAGTAAGATTCAAATATGTTTTGATTTTATTGTTTATTTAAATATATTTGATTCGATTTGATTCATCAAATGAGCTCGCAAGAACTCAGGGAAGTCGTCGGCTCGCATACATCCAATGAGCTCACAGAAATGATTGCGTGCTCTGCAGGCCACCCAGTCACATGTCTAATAGGTGCAGAGCCTACCCAAAATGTCAAACCTAGGAACAGAAAGGACTGCGTGCTCTATAGACATGTGCCCAGTAGATCTGGAGTTCACAAAGAATGTCAGTACAAGGGACAGAGAATGTTAGTACTAGAGGCAACGGAGTCAAGACAAAATAGTGGAGCCCTATCATGAGCTGTAATAGTATCTGTAACAACATATGTAAATACCTGAACATTCCTATCAATAAGATATGAGAAAATATTACTCAATAATATTGTAATTTCTTATGTCATGTTTATAGTGCAAATTGTAGTTACATGATTAAATAATTTATATTTTCTAAATATTAATTATTATAAAAATATTACTATAATAACAATAATTTCTAAACAAGTAAAAAAATTAAAATAAAATCATCATATGTACTATGTTAGTCTAAAAAAGTAATGATAATATGATTACTAATAAAAAAAACAAGAAAAGTAAAACATTATATGCAATTTTATCTAATTGTTCTAGTGCATATTTGTTAGGTTATTCCCTCTTTAATATTTAACATATGCTCATTACCATCATTTGCATTTGAATCTGAATCATTAAAATTATCAAGATGCACTATTCGAAATATGGAACATCTTAATTTCACCTATGATTGAAGTTATGAAATATGAAATATGCTAATATGAGTCAATCTTATTATTTTATATTATACTAAGGTGATGTTGTTAATATAGGAAAATATTTTTTTAAAGCAATAAATGTCTTCTCAACCATATTTCAAAACCTCGAATGTTATAAATTAAATAGTTCACTAGCTGTCTATGGTGCTTATGTCTAACATCATTTTCTCAAATAGTATTATATCTCATGATATAGTTTAAGAAAACCTTTAATATTTGCATAATTAGCATTGACCTTATAATATTTGTATTCACAGTCCAAATAGCCTGTATCTTTAATTATAAAAATTTATATAAACTTAACTTGGAGAAAGATTTATGTTAAGTTATATCCCTTTTTATAATACTAAATTAAGTGAAAAAATAGCATAAAATTTATAATATATAACCTTTATAAATAAGGTTTTATAAATTATCCAATAATTTTCATAACACTTTTTATAAATAATATAATTTTTTGCCATAATTTTAGAAAGCTATTTTTTATAAATAAATTGTGATAAAAAATTATAACATTTTTTATAAATAAAATTTTTATTATAATATATAGCATTAGCATATAATTAAGTACTTCTTAGCCATAATTTGTATAAAAATAAATTTTTAAAATTAAACTAATATACTTACCCATATAATTACTCAAGTTTTCACCCTCTCGAATAATTAAAAATTGTTATTGAGATAATCTAATTACACCAATTCATTGAGACCCACTAATTACAATGGTTACTTAAACATGTTATCTTTGTGTAATTATAAATCATTACACCTAAAAATGACTTTTCAAGCACTACCCAAGAAACTTGATAACTTTTTTCAATTTGATCCTTTTAACTATTAAATCTAGAAGTAAAAAAGAAACTATAAATAAATTATAATATTTTAAAAAAAATTTAAAAATTTATAGGTAACTACATGATACTTTGTTACACGATTATACCTTAACACAATCTGAATTCAAAGATGAAGTTGAAAAAAATTGCGAAATTCCAAAGGAAAAAATTGTAAGGACTGCTCGTTTTTTTTCAAAACCAAACTGAGATACATCAATAACGACACGTGCTTAGGCCATCTCACGAAGCACCAAATCCAGTAATAAAACGATAGCAGCCCTTCGATATAACTGGTCAGCGAAACCATCGACTGACACGTGGTTGATTTTGGTTGGTCTTTTATTTTTTTAATCACCTCCCAAATAATTGAAATAAAGAAGCTAATAAAGGAAAAAGGAAGTGAAGCGAAAGGAATATATATATATATATTTATTTATTTTTATTTTTATTTTTATTTTTTTTTCTCAACGGAAAAAGAAGAGACTATTCGATTTAATCTCAGAAACAAAAGGCGAGAGAAGCGAGGAAGAAAAGGGGGGGAGAGAGAGAGAGAGAGAGCTGAAGATTTTGGACTGTTTGGTTTACTTGATAAAGTTAGATTGGGTGTGCCGGAGGAGTCTCCGGAATATTCTGCCGTTAGTCGCGATCGCGCCGGGCGGTGATCGGAATCTGATTGGTTTTTTGTTCTTCTTTTTACTTTTTTGGTGTGTGCGAATCCTTTATTTTTTGTCAGCGAAGATGGTGAACTCTATGGTAGAGAGAGCTACGAGTGACTTGCTGATCGGGCCTGATTGGGCTAGGAATATCGAGATCTGCGATATGCTTAATCACGACCCTGGGTATTCGTCGCTCTGGATTCCAATTTCTCCTCTCTTCTAAGAAGTTGTTATTGCTCTTATGATTCTATTGATGATTGTGTTCAATTTGATTATAAAAAATGAATATGAAGATTGTGAATCTAGTCTTCTTTCTTGTTTCGGTGTTGGACTTGCTTTTACTTCTTCTTTTTTTGAATTTTTCTCCTCTTGTTTTCTATTATTTGTAAAATTGAGAGAAGATAAATATTTTTTTTTCTCTTTTATAGCACGCAAGTTTAATGGGCGAGATTTGGTTCAGGAAATTTATTAGATCGATCACTTTGCTTTGCTTTTTCTCTCTTTGTTCAACATGTAATTTCAATCATGGATGTATTTGATTATAAGGGTTTTAAATGTGGCTTTTGTTGATTGATAGAGGATTTAATTTCATATAAAAACTTCGACTGGTTATAGAGAGTCAACTACCTTTCTCAAAGTGAAAGATAACCGTATGGCTTTATCTTGCTAATATTAAGTTTATTTTTCTCAAATATGAGCTGTATTTTTGTTAGCTTTAGATGAGCAGCTTCATGGTAATTAAGTTTAATACTGTTTTTTTTTGTTGATTAATTTTGGTCACTTTTGCCGGTTTTCTTTTTAGTTCTTGTGATTTATAGAAAGTAGAAAGGACTGAAGGTATGAACAAAAAAAAAAAAAAAGAAAGAAAGAAAGAAAGAAAGGACTGAAGGTTCAGTTTTCTAATTTTCTGGTTAACTCCAGAAGCTGACTGGATTTATATCTTTTAACTTTGAATAATTTTTGCTTTCTTAATCTAGTAGTGAAATGTTATGGTTATTATCAGGCAAGCAAAAGATGTTGTGAAAGGCATAAAGAAGAAGCTTGGAAGTAAAAATCCTAAAGTTCAACTTCTTGCACTAACTGTAAGCCGCTAGTAACTTTTACGTTGGTTTCTACTAATGCCTGGATATAATGATCACTTTTGTTGCCTGTTTTATTACCTGTTGCTTACATTGAGCTAAGCTTGTTTAAATTTGGTTTACTTCCCATGTTCTAGCTGCTAGAAACTATCATAAAAAACTGTGGGGACATTGTCCACATGCACGTTACAGAGAGGGATGTTCTTCATGAGATGGTTAGAATAGTCAAGAAAAAGGTAGGGAGTCCCATTTTGTAGTTATTTTTTTCTAGTAAAAACTTCTCAATTTTTGTACTGCTCAATTGTAGCCCGACTTTAATGTTAAAGAGAAGATATTGATTCTGATTGACACTTGGCAAGAAGCTTTTGGAGGTGCGAGGGCAAGATATCCACAATATTATGTTGCCTACCAAGAGTTGTTGGTATGTCTGCTAAGGACTCATCTCAAATTGTACAAGACATGCTTTGTATTTCTTGGGATCCAAGTCTTCATATGCTATCCTTCATTCATGATCTTAATTTGTATTCTTCATATGCTATCCTTCCACATAGTGTGGCCTTTTCCCCTTTCCTTTTTTCTCTCTGAGGCAAATTGGTTTGTTGTTCAGCGTCTTGGTGCAGTATTCCCACCAAGATCTGAGAGGTCTGCGCCCGTACTTACTCCTCCTCAAACACAACCCTTGTCTTCTTATCCTCCAAATATTCGCAATTCTGATCGGCAAGACACAGCTGAGTCTTCTGCGGAGTCAGAGTTTCCAACCCTGAGGTATTATTTTTGTTCCTTAGTTGTTTGAGTCGTAAAAGCATGGTTGTTTTTTTTAATGTTTTCCATTGTTCCCAGTCAAATTCATGATGGCCTAGTCTGTTTTTTCAGAAATTTCTGAATAATGTCTTTGTAGAAGTTGTGCTGCAGTAATATGGTTATGCAGAAGGCTGCTGCCCACAATAAGTTCTTTTAATGATTGTCTAATAAAAAATTACAGAGCTTATTGAAATATTTTTTGATATGGGCTTCACAGTGAGTTTTCATTTGCTTCGGAAGGATAATATTTCATTCTGTTTGTGTGTATGAACTATTTAATATTTTCTCTGTATTAAAATAAGAGTAATTGTCAAAACAAACTCTTTGTTCACTCCTTAATGTATTTTTTAAAGAGATCAATGTGAGTTGTTGGGTAAAAACTTTCCTATTTGTTTTTAACTTCAGTTTTAGTCAGCACATCAGTGTTCCCTGTCCTTAGCTGGTAACCATGACTGGTGTTGTCACACCAATGATTATCCTTGTCTCCTAGAAATAGAGTAGTTGTTATAGTTGAAGCAATGTGAATGGTTTGTTCTATAATATTATTGATGGTGAAATTACATTGCTATACATATTGTTTTTTAACAGAAGTCTCATTTATCAGTTTGACAGAAATTCAGAATGCGCGTGGTATTATGGATGTTCTATCAGAAATGCTAAATGCAATAGATCCCGGAAACAAGGAGGTATTTGTTTGCATTTTGATACGTATAGGAATGAAGACATTTTGTTTACTTGCTAAATTAATTGTGTTCTGGCAAGTGCATGGTAATGTAGTTTCTAAGTGGCAAGTCATTAATTGGATTTAAGGTGACTACCTAAGTCTTAATATAACTGGCGTTTGCAAAAAAATCTGGTTGGCAATGCTCAAATTCATTAGATGGTGAACCAGTTTTTTTGTGTAAACTTATGTTTTTCCAGCTCTCATAATGAAAAATCTTTTCGAAAGTTTATGAAGTTTCACGCTGCTAAATCCTCTACTAAAGATATAATGCAAGTTGTGGTTTCTTTATGTTCAGTTTCTATTTGCATATTTACTGATCTTTTTTCATCTACCGTTTCAGGGACTTAGGCAAGAGGTGATTGTTGATTTGGTGGAGCAGTGCCGTACTTACAAACAAAGAGTTGTACACCTTGTTAATTCAACATCGTAAGGAAACAATCTTTTACTACAACTTTCCTGGGCCCTTCATACTCTCTATAAGTTGATGACTTGATGGTATCATCTGTTTTCATGAATGTGTCATGCTTTTCTGCATGGCATTCTCTTTTTATTTCATGGTCCTTAAGGTGATTTTGCTAGTATCACTATAAGTTGAAGACTTGATGTTATCATCTGTTTTCATGAATGTGTCATGCTTTTCTGCATGGCATTCTCTTTTTATTTCATGGTCCTTAAGGTGATTTTGCTAGTATCACTTATTAAAAATACATACCGAGAAGAGGAGTGATATCCTGAGTTGAGATCAAAGGGACATCATTATTTATTCAATTAAATCTTGTTGCTATGGTGACTAGGAGCTGGAGCAACCTGTGAAGGAATTGATTTATGTATCAATTTTTTCCCCTAACCTATGCCAGTGAATATCTTTTTTGCATTTATATAAATTTGTGTGATATTTCACTTATTATGGCATGTTAGCTTACAACCTCTATGGATTGTTACAAGAAATTGTGTGAAATGCTTTTAACGTTTAAGACACATATCACCTTTGGTTATCTATCTCTTGCAGGGATGAGTCACTTTTATGTCAAGGTTTAGCATTGAATGATGATTTGCAACGCGTACTAGCAAGGCATGAAGCAATAGCTTCAGGAACTCCTTCTCAAGCAAACAAACCTAAGCCTGAACCTGCAAAAGAACTTGTGAATGTCGGTAGTCCACTAATTGATACTGGAGACAGTAGCAAGCAGTCTGAGGGGAGGTAATTAGGCTTCTTTGAACTGGATTCCATATGCAGGGATCTTGTGATTAAAATTATTGGTGTTTTGTATTTTAATCTTTTTATTACAACTAACGTAGGAATATGCTTAGAATTGCAAGTTCTCTTTGTTACATATGCTGCATTATACTTCTTTTCCTAAGCAATACTGGTGGTAGCCATACACTTCTCCTCGCATCTTGGAACTTAATTACAAGTTTCTTTCATCTATTTGGTTCATTGAATCCTTGGTACAATTTGGTTCCTGGGTTTTTTGAAACAAATTGCTTATTGCAGATGCATGGTTATGTTGAAGTGGCAGTCTCTTTAACATTTTAGATCTAGGGATTAGTAGCGAATTTACCTCTACAAGGAGTGGCTGAGTTGCTTATAAAATGTTATGTTGCTAGGATTAACATTTAAATTTATTTAATTTTGGGTTATCTAAAACCCTTCATCTTATATTTCCAGTAGCTTGAGCTTTAACTAACGGGGTTTTTTCGCAGATCCACTTCAAGCACTGTTACAAGTTCACCATTTAATCAGTTACTGCTTCCTGCTCCTCCTGCAACTAATGGTTCAACTCCTCCACCAGCTGCCAATCCCAAAATGGACTTGCTTAGTGGTGATGACTTCAATTCACCTAAGGCAGATAATTCACTGGCCCTTGTTTCTTTGGGTGAACCACAACAAGCACCTCCTGCATCACAGCAGAATGCCCTCGTTCTCTTTGATATGTTCTCTGATGGTAGCAACACCTCCAATTCTGTTAACACACAGTCTTCAGGTTTGGCTGGACAAACCAACCCTTTGACTCCTCAAATTCAGCAGCAGCACCAGCAGCAGCACAATTTTCATGCAAATGGAACTGCACCAAACATGGGAACACCTCCTCAATATGAGCAGCCATATGCTCAAGGCACCGTTCCTGCCTGGAATGGTCAGCTGGTTCAGCAGCAACAGCCACCCTCACCAGTCAATGGTTCGATTCTGATTACAATAGATTTCTGATGCACAAGTAGATCATTTTACTTTTGGCACAGCTCCCTAGGGATAGGCACATGTAAGCACGGCATGCCACGTACCATTCTAGGAAATTAATAATAAATAATCATGGTCTTCCTCTCAAGAAATTTATGTAGTGACATTCTAGGCTTCTTTGGCAGGCTGAATTTGTATTCTTGCTTCCACTACATCTAAAATTAATGAACCTTTCTTTTTGCATGTGGAGGAGGTGCTGAGAGCAGTGGCTCACTACCACCACCACCCTGGGAAGCACAGGCAGCAGACTCTAGCCCAGTTGCAGGTGCTCAGCATCCCCAGTATGTGGGAAGTGATCAAACGGCGGGTGTGTACATTCAGCCAACCACAACTGGTCATTTACCAACGACTAATAATCATGTGGCTCTGGGAAACCAGTTTGCTGGTTATCATGCACAGCCAATCCAGGGAGCACCACAGTATACAGGCATGGTTCCACAGCAAATGCCTGTGGGCCAGATGAGTTCCATGTATCCTCATCAAATGCCAACGGGCCAGATGGGTTCAATGTATCCTCAGCAAGTGCTGGGGGCCCAGATGGGTTCAATGTATCCTCAGCAAATGCCAGCTGGCCAGATGGGTTCGATGTATCCTCAGCAAATGTATGGCAACCAAATGGGAGCATATGGGTATGGTCAGCAACAGTATCTCAATCAGCAAATGTATGGGCTATCCATCCGAGATGACAATGCCCTGAGAAACTCTTCCTACCAGGTTTCCACTTCATCTTACGTTCCGCCTAGTAAGCCTTCAAAACCTGAGGATAAGCTGTTTGGGGACCTTGTTGACATGGCTAAAATTAAATCAACAAAAACCACTCCTGGAAGAGCTGGTAGCATGTGAACCTGGATTTGGTTTTTCTTTTTTACATATTTTTTTTTGGTGGCTAACTTGTTTCTTATTTTATCTCATTGTCCTTCGTTAGATATTTTTCTCGACTCATATTTGGTGTTGAATGTTTGGTATTGGAATCATGTACACTCCCTGTAGAGAAAATAGAAAGATCTCGCTTTCGGTTATAGGTTGAGTTTATAGATTTGATTCTCTCTGTTTTTTTCAGACCTGTGGAAATTTTTATTGTAATAAATAATATAATGTACATGTCGGAATTTTCTTTCCCAAGTTTTAAGGCACTATTAGACATTAGGCATTTTGAAATGCATGTTGCAATGATTTTACTTTTTCTGGAATTTTACCTTTGACTTTATTAAATTAGAGGATTGGTCCAGATTTCTATGCAAATTTGTCCTTCTACCTTTTTGGGATAATGTTTTGTTGTATCCATGTGTAACAATTTGCCTTGGAGAAGGCGAAACTCTTTATCTTTTGTTGTTAACTATCAGAATCCACCTTTATTTTCCCAACATAGTCCGTCCTTCCTAAGTTGATGAAGATGCAAGCAACCTTATAAAGTTAAACTAAAAACAATGGGTTTCTTAATAACCTAGTCAAAAAGTCAGGCTATGACTATCATTCAGTTTAGTTGGTTTGGTTCGTAGGGACTCAGCCTAAAGTGGGGCTATGCGTCTTATTTAGTTGGTTTGTTTCATACGGGTCAAATCTTGAATTGAAGTTTTATGAATTCATATTTGGTAACATAAATATCTTTAATTTGATTTTAAGTTGTTTCAACTTCGGTTTCCTTATAAAAAATCAATATAAATATTTAATATTATTTTAAAAAATAAATTTAATTCTGGATTCGGTTTATAATCCATGCCATGAATTTTTTTAAAATTTTAAGATGTTGCTAGTTAACTGAATTTTAATTTGATTGACATCATTATTGGAATATTTTGGAGAGTGTAAATTCGGAAATCCTTTAGGGATTTAGGATGGTTTAGGTTGATCAATTTAGAAAAAGTAATAATTTTTTTTAATATTTATGTTTTTCTAATAATTTTTTAATCAAACCCAACATATCAATAAATAGTAACCTGAACAATTAAATAGTATAAAAAGAATCTCTAATCTATTGATTTGGGGTGGACGTGGAGCGGCAAAACGAACTGGCATGAATCAGCCCAATATGACCCAAGATTTGGTCCAGTTTGGATTAAATCCTGCCAGCCCAGTCCACTGCCAGCCGTGCTTAGATTCTTAAAACTCTTACAACCACAACCCATGACCCGACGGTTTTTTTTCTCACATCACCAAAATCAGACCACGACCAAAATAAGCTTCCTTTTCCTATCATTTCAGGGATCTTCCCCAGGTCAGATTCTTAAGCTCGTCCTTTTCTTTTTTGTCCTTTTTTTTTAATTATCAATTATTGCTCTAATTGATTTCTATATCCCACATCTTAATTGATCCGATCTCTAACAAAACCTGGACAATTAATTCTTTTCATAAATAATAAAAACCTTAGTGGAAATTCTTAACAAAGCTGCTTTTTTGTTTTCAATTTTACAGCTATTTTTCACTCTGATACAGAATTATATAATTTGTTTTGAAGTATTTTGAATTTCCTACAAGCAACGAGAGATGCAGGTTAGTTGATATTTATATAGATGGTATAGATGGCTTTTAAAAAAATCTTGCGTATTTAATAAAATACATGTAGATCGCCGAAGAAGTTAGTTTGGGTTTTCGTTAAAAAAAAAACGATTATCCCCTTGATTAATATAGTTGAAATCTTTATATGAAGGCATCAAGGGCAAGGTTGTTTAAGGAATACAAAGAGGTGCAGCGAGAAAAGACGGCGGATCCCGATATTCAGCTTGTTTGTGATGATTCCAACATATTTAAATGGACTGCTCTAATCAAGGTTGTTTCTAAACTAAAAAATGGAGGAAAAAAGAAAATTGTAGACATTATTTATTGTCTATGTCATCTAGAGTTTTTTTTTTTTCCTCGATACATATTGGGGGTATGGGTATATGTGAATGATTCTCCAAGAAGAAAACTTAGAGAAAGTTGAATATGCTCATATTCAGACACATACCCATATCCGGATTTCACCATTGAATCCTGGTTATATAGAATTTTATTTTGATTTTGTCTAAATTATATGATTATATATATAGGGACCATCTGAGACACCTTATGAAGGTGGAGTGTTTCAGCTTGCATTCGCTGTTCCTGAGCAGTACCCTTTGCAACCCCCTCAAGTGCGGTTCTTGACAAAAATATTTCACCCCAATGTGCATTTTAAGGTATGATTTCCTTGCCTTGATAGCTGTATATTATCTACCGGAATATTTGACTGCATAAAATGGAATGAAGGAAAGATGTTTTGATTCTTAAAGATAGCAATTGCATCTTAGCATCTGATTTATATATGATGAACTTTCCATTCCTTTTTGGGGAATTTTGGGTACTTGGGGTTTTTCAACTAGGCAGCCATGAGCCTATGACTGCAAAACAGAAGGGATTTTTACACAGTATTCAAGGCTTTTCACCATAATATCTCTTAGGAGGCATATGGATCTAGAAATATTTAGATTACTCATCATGTTATCAGATATGATACATTATCAGACTTTGTTCATTTGATTGTAATCTAAGATTTTACTGTTGATGAAGGAATCTAAGAATACCTGAAAACATATTTTACTAAATTGTCTTTAATCATAAATAGGATGAAAGAAGTTATTAAACTATGCTAAAAGTGAAATGACTGAAAATAAAGGAAAATTTTAATATAATAGTAATATACAAAATGCTAAAATCTTCAACTAACTAATAATTGAATAATGGAAAAAACTAAATAATACTAATATTAATTGTAATGTAATAAACAAAATATAGGGTGTGTTTAGCATTCCTTTTCAAAAACATTTTTCAAGCCAAACCAATTTTTTAAATCATAAGCAATGTTAAACAAATAGCTTTTCAAGCCAAAAGTACTTTCAAACTGGGTTTTTAACCCAACCTAGAATGCTAAAAAGAAAATTTTCTTTAGCTTTCGAAACCTTTGGCTTTTGAAAAATCACATTTGTGCTAAATTATCTATTCGGCCTCAGTATTTAACTTCTAGCTCCTGGAAACTTATTTTTTAGTTTATAACATAAACATTTTCTTTTTAAAAGAACTTTTGGACAACAATGTTAAACATTTGAATCTTAAACCAAAATTTTCAAAAACATTTAATTAATTATCCCATAATATAATCGGCAAATGTTAAAAATTTCTTAACAAACAATAATAGACAAAATTCACTCATTATAAATAAATATAGTTTAAATGTTACTTAAAAAGAAAAAAACATGGAGAGTTTGATTCACTAGTATTTATTTTTTTTTTCTTGATTTTAATGAAAATGGATCATCGTCATCAAGAATGGGCTAAAGTTGTCACAAATTCTACATATTCTACACTAGCAAAGTAATGTAAAAGTACCTAAGAAACTTAACTGAGTCTTGGTACTATTGGTAATATCATATTATTGGCATAAAGTAATGTTGTTGAACCAAATGTGTTTATGCTATTACATATTGTAAGATTCTCACCGGGAACCTTACATTCCATGATCCAAACTGCTCTTTAGTTTTTGCAAAATGCTTTGTTTAGTATGAATGTATATTTTTTTTCCTCTCTTTGCAATGTAGTATTTAAGATTGGCAATTCTTATGGCTAGGGGAGTGTAGGTTAGGAGAGATTTGTGAGAACCCTTTCCACCAAAAGATTGCATGAGACTGAGGAAGATTTTATTTTAATTCCATCTTCTCCAAGTTGGAGCAAAACTTTAGTCTCCGTCTATGGACTTTATTTTAATTACCAGATTTCCAGGAAGGAGCAATTGGGTCATAATGTCAGAAGATGAGAACAAAAGTTAACATTACAATCTTGTTTGTAAACTTGTACTCTGCTCTAGAACATGTTTTACTGGTGGAAAAAGGTAGAGCTTTGTCATCCATTCTATTGGCTTACATATTATAGGAATCCAACTTCTAACAAGTCTACGGATCATTAACATTTGAAACGTAACAATTCCATGATATTCAATTAAGAATTTAATCTGTATTTATTAATTATGTCTTGTACAGACAGGAGAGATCTGCCTTGATATATTGAAGAATGCATGGAGTCCTGCTTGGACACTTCAATCTGTTTGTAGGGCTATAATAGCCTTAATGGCTCATCCAGAACCCGATAGCCCTCTTAATTGTGATTCTGGTAAGTTGGTGTATTTGATGCTTTTCTTTTCTGTTTCTTAATATTATGAATTTACCTAGTATTGTAAAGATTATATAAAATATAAACATGAATCAAGAGTGTTCTTCATTTACTACTTAATACAGATATGTATTTATATTGTCATGGGTGAAAAGTCTTATATATCTAAGAATTTATAAATTCTATCGAACTTTAAGCTACTTCTATGTTTGATATCATCCTTGATGGACACTTTTCCTACTTGTGGGCAGGCAATCTTTTAAGGTCTGGTGATATGAGGGGATTCCAGTCCATGGCAAGAATGTACACCAGACTTGCAGCCATGCCTAAAAAAGGGTGAACTTAAATGGTGTAATGAACAGTCTTAAACTGTAAGCGATTCACTTGTTGTGCTTTCCAAATAACATTCAAGAATGTCTCCAGTTTTTCTGATCCAACATATAGATTATAGAACAACATTGATGTTTATGTATCTAGATTACCAATAAATCATTATCCTAAAGAAATTGAATTGTGTTTAAAAGCACTAAATAACATTATTGCAATTTCTATTCTAGTTTGTTGATATGTTTTTTCAGTAAAATGGTTTAATTATGAATTTCATCTCTCTACTGTCGAAAATTGAGTAGTCCAATTAGGCGATACTATTAGGCCTTGCAATTAATTGTTGTTTGAAAATTCTTTAATTCAGTAACTTAAATGCATGTGTCAGTCTAGCAAACTATGCGGTTTTAAGCAATTTTTTTTTTCAAATTCGCCTAAATCAACCTTATTTTTAAAAAATGAGAATTATTACAGAAATTCTCTAAGGCATCAAAGTAAGTGGAAGTAAAATCAAAAGAGAAATAAGTTACAGACGAATAGAAAAACCACAAGAAAAATAGTGCACGCTAAGTGGTTGAGTAAATGCTCTCAAAAGTATTAAGATTTACAACTAAGTAATTATAACCAAGGAGGAAGGCATTTATCTATATTTGAGCTTTGCCTATTTACAATTATAGGCCATAAGGACTTAAACTATATACATCTTTATCTTTTAGGATTTACATTAACTACCTTGGTAACTCTAGTTTTATCGGAGTGTTTCACTGGGCCACAACAGTTCAAGTAGACGGGCTTCTCCATATGTTCCACAAGTCAGGTTAATTCGAGTGGATTAAATAAGTCTCATTTGATCAATAGACTATAATGAGATGTTTCATGCGCAATGGTCACGAGCTTTAATCCACGGCCTTTAACATTTTCCCCCACCCATTCTCGCAACGCTCTCGTCCCGTACTCGAACTGACACTGGTTTGACTCATTTGCCTCTTAACTAGTCTTTCTGTCGGGTTGTTCCGTTCTTTGAAACATTTACCTCGGCTTATGTTTCTGTCATCGCCTAACTTGAACTGTATTTCTCTATTATACATCTTGATCGTAAGAGGTCATCGCACTTACTTACCCCTATTTTGACTTACCTCGACCGGGATCTTGTTGATCCATATAAAAAGACTTTGGTATACTCACATTGAACACCGAGTTAACCTTGAGTATTGTATTTAACTTTGGTTTGTAAACCCCTTGGCTTATCCACTTTAGAACTTTGAAAGAGTCATTGTGTATTTACCAAGCCAACGGTCAATTATAATATAAAACACTAGATAAGTGTTTAAACTATACTTCGTTCGTAACATTTACTCAATTTGAATGCTTGGGTTATCACTGCTTTTCCTACAAAGTCTGATGCAAAACCCATCTCTCCCATAGGTGGTAGCCGCACTAATAACTAAAGAAGCATCATATTGATTTTCTATCCCTCTAGCATTTCCAAAGAAGTCTTTGTAGCACTCCGATCTGGAAAGTCAATATTCCCACCACATAGAACATCCTTGGCTAGTTGGATTGCTGACAATACAATGGTTCCATCTCTCGTGTCTCGACTCATCGACACAATGCATTGTTGTTGTCGAGTATCCAAGATACAATCGGTAAAAGGAACCAAAAGAGGATTAATATTGTTAAGAAAATTCAAGTCAAGCACAAAGTCGTAATCATCTAAGTGAATTACCTTGAAGTCTTCGCCTTTCCATTTATCGATTTGCAGTTTCACTCTTTGTGCTTCTCTCATAGTTGAGACCTTTTTGGAATTAACAGTATCGATCTTTTTGGCTAATTTGCTAACCAATAGACCAAGTTTACCCACAACTTTCTCTGATATAAACAAATCAGATATCCCGTATTGACAAAAGCACTTCTCCTTCAGCCTGTGATGTTGGTATCCATGATAAACCGTAATTTATACATATTTTTACCCAATGTTTAATGCATTTTATGGATGATTTCTCATTAGAATTGGTGAATTCGATGCTCCTAATGCTTTAATTTCATGTTTTATACTTAAGAGAGCATAGGAGAGCGAAAGGAACGAGAAACGGGCCAAAAATAGAGAAAATGGGCCAAAGTACGAAATCAACACGGCTTGGACCTCCTCACACGGGCAGACCACACGGCCGTGTCAATTTGGCAGGCTCGAACATGGCCTGAAGAAATCGAACACGGGAGTGTGCCACGGGCGTGTCACTGCCGAGCCCAAGTTGAATCCAGTTTGGAAAAGGCCAATTTTGAGGGTTTTTAGGCATTCCAAAGCCTATAAATACACCCTATAGGAGGAGGAAAAGGGAGACGGAGAATAGGGGGTAAGGAATTACTCCAAGGAAGCCGATTGATCCATCTTAGAAGTCGGATTCATCATCAAGACTGAAGATCTCTCCTCAATTTCCCCTCAAGAGATTTAGGTTTTCTTTATGTTTTGTATTCTTTATAATTCTGAGATTTTTTCTTATTTAGTTATGAACTAAATCCCCTAAATACCTAAGGGGAATGAAACCTAAGACGAATCTTGTTATTATTTTCTGAATCGTATGATAAATATTTTAACTTGTTCTTAATTATATGTTCTTAATTCTTGTTTTGATATCCCAGGATACTGATTCAAGACATGCTCTTATACAGAGGGGGAATAGACCCTGTCTAATAGTAAATTTGTCATAATTAAGCGGAGTTGATTGCGCGCCTAGAAATAGGGTGACAAGATTTTGCCGGATTAGGGTGAAACCTAATAAGGGGATCCACAGATCGAGTTAATGCAACCCTAGAGTGTTAATTAGAGAAAAGTCTCGGTTATTCAATCTAGGGATTAGACGTTATTAGTCTTGAATAGAGATAATAACATAACTTAGGGATCTCTACGGAACAAGTTGAATGAATAAATCGTCCAATTCGGAGCCAGAATAATAAGTAAAGTCTATGTGGATTTTTCCTTAGGTATTGTCTTCATTCAATCTATTTTCCCAAAAGCAATTCCCCAATTCTATTCTTTGTGCGTTTTTAGTTTAGATCATTAGTTAATTAAAACAAAACCTCTTTATTCTTAGGCTAGATAATAAAAAGACAGTCATTACTAGTACTTTTAGTTCCTTTGGATTCGACAATCCAGTCTTGCTAAAACTATACTACTGTTCGATAGGTACACTTGCCTACATCGCGATAATAGTTAGTCCAAGAACGAGTAATTATAAATATTTAAAACCTATCACGAAATCACGCGATCAGTCCACAAACATTATCCCTTTTTACTTGTGATCCCTCTTCGTCTTCGTAGAATTGAGTATCATCGACCCAAGCTTTAAAGTTTCTTTCTAGCTTCGCTTCATCTTCTTTAGTGACTACAAATAGCTTAGATCACTCTAGACAACCCCACATCTTATGCAAACCACAATATAATAAGCATTTCACTGGCTTCTTCTCATTCTTTTTGACCCTATTGGCTTTTACAGAATGCACAATCGAACTAAGTCGCATCATTGCCTTGTTTGGCTCATCATCCCCTTCGATGGCATAAAACACTGACTTTTTTGAACAGTCTCTCACCATATGTGGATCATCACAAATGAAACATTTCACTGGCCCTCTCGGTTTGTTGTTGGGTTTTCACTTCCTATTATGTGGTCTTACATTACCATCATTCTTATCATTTCCACCATTGTCATTTATGTCTAGGTCTCCCTCTTGGTCTTCCCCGCCCTTGCCTATCTCTTTAGGCTTGGAAGACTCAAACTTACCTTAGTGAACCAACGATGCAAAGTGTAAGGATTGTCGCTCAAAGGATAATTGAGAATAAAATAAAAGAAAAGGGAAATAAGGAAAAAAATAAAAAAATCTAAAATTACTTAAAAATCATAAAAACATAAAAAAAATTATATAAATTCGTAGAAATTAAAAAAGATATTTATTTTTTATTTTTAAAAACATATAAAATCTTAGAAAGAGTGAAAATAAAAAGTAAAAAAATTCAGAAAAATCTCAAAAAATTTAAAAAATTAGAAAAAAAATATAGATATGCATATAAAATTTCAAGAAATTTTAAAATACACTTCTAAAATATATATAATATAAAAAAGAACCAAATATAAAAATGTAAAAAGAAATAAAAGTAAAAAAGTAAAGGACAGTTAAGATATTTGTATAAAACAATGCAACCTTCCATATTTATATCTTAAATTTGCCAATAAACTCCCACCATCAAACAATTGCAACCTTTGTCCTTTCGCATAATGTTATATATATATATATATCTTAATTCACAATTAAAAAATTATTTATATGAAGGAAATATTGTTTTTCGTGCTCAATTTTACTAGACTTTAATTTCCTCTATACAAAATATACATAAAATTAGAAATAAAAGTAAAATAGAACTAAATGATATATTACATTGAACATATTATCTACTCAAAAAAAGTTTTTTTTTTGAATTTCCAGTCTTTCTTTGAATTTGATGTATCTTTTTACAAAAGGAAAAGTATAACTTATAATTTCCGGAAAATTTTTTATTTTTTTTTCTGAGTTTAAAAAAAACTTGAATTTTCTTCCTGAATTTTTTTTCTATTTTTGAATTTTCTTATTTTTATTTGATTTCGAAAAAAATAAATTTAAAAAATAGAAAAATATTCAAAGTTATTAAAAAGTAGTATAAATATTTATATATCTATACTATTTTTTATTTTTTATATCTTTTTGAAAATTTCTCTTTATTTTGTATCTCTTTATTTGTATTTTATGTAATTTTTAAAAATAAAGTAAATATTTTTAATTTCTGAAAATTTTAAATAATTTTAATTTTAAATTCTTTGATATCTTTCCTAAATTATTTGTTTTTATTTTTTTAACTTTTTGCCCTTTTTTTGAATTTATTCTATCAAGTAGAAACATAGTGATTTGGCACACTGAAAGCACACCACATCAACCTTTTTTTTTTTTTTAACGCCATTAACGGTTGGGGCAAAGTGCATCATGATTTGACATTTCAGTACTAAATTTGTATAAAAAATTCTTTAAGTAACAAAGTGATAATTGGTGGCAACTTTTGGGGTAAATAATGCATTAACCCTATTATATATTAACTATAAATTTTATTTTTGTATGTACTAATTATATAGTATATAAAAATACCATAATATAATATAATATATGAATAAATATCAAAATTATATATGAATTTTGATACAATTTATAATGTTATATATCAACTTTAATTTGGTGCATTTGTATACATCAAACTTTAATTTTGATTTAATTTTCATATTTCACTAACTCCATTATCTATGTGACAAAATTTTTCATTAAATCATGAGTATGTCCGACATGACATTTTATTAGGTTAAAAAACAAATAAGCAAATTTAAATTATTTCTACTTAGATTAAAAAAAATAAACACACTTGAGTAAAATATTTCTTATTTCCCCTAGGAAATCTTTTATTTATTTATTTTAAATCTAGGTAGAAATAATTTAAATTTATTTATTATTATTAAACCTAATAAAATGTCGTTTCAGCAATTTACATATAACTTAACGAAAAATAATGTCACGTAGATAAGCAAGGTTAATGAAATGTGAAAATTGAACTAAAATTAAAGTTTGATGTATATAAATGCACCGATTTAAAGTTAACATTGCAAACTCGTATAAAAATTCATGTATACTTTTTGGTATTTGTCCTTATAATATATTAGAAACTTTGAAACGACTTAAGTCAGATTTGAGCTTTGAATATTCGAACTCAAATCCAATCCATATTTTAAATGGGCTTAACTTTTTTTAAACTTATTTTACGAGTTAAACTCTTTCAAAATTTAGACAAACCTTCGAGTTTAAAAAAATAACCCAAATTAATCTATTTCACATAGAATTAAAAAAATAAATTTTTTTTCCACGAAATAGAAATCTGTTTAGTTAAATCCAAATGTTTCCTTTAAGCAATAATCAAATAAAATCTAATGTTTTACTTGTGCTTATTGCATCCTCGACTACAATATAATTTATTTATTTTAATTTGTTTAAGACTTAAAAATACCAATTAATATTTAAAGTTTTGATTGAGTTTGTGTCACTCTCAATTAGGTTTTAACTCAGTTGTGAATTTTTTAAAAATCTTTTATTTTTACAAGGGATAAATATTATTTCGAAGGTATTTTTTTCTTTTTATATAAATCTAAAAAATACTTACATAGAATATAAAATCAAAACATCACAAAATTTTATTTATCCAATTTTATCATCTAAACTAAAACATATTTATTTTTTAATCAAACTTTTATAAATTTATTAGATATGTTGGGGATAAATCCGTTTAAACAATGAACAAGTAAAATAACAAAGAAATTGAAAATACCGGACACAAATATTTTTTATGAAAAAATCATTCTTAAGAGGATAAAAAAACTACAGGTAAAGATAATTTCACTATAACGATAAAAATAAAGAGTAAAAAAATAGAGATAAAACTAAACCCCGAAACCTGAAATAAGAACTCTTGAAACGTAAACAGAAAATTCTCTAAAAACTTATAAAAATAAATAGTTTTATTATTATTATCAAAAACAGTCCAAAAAGGCCTAACTTCCATTAATAACGTTCTGGATAACAAGCTCATGGATCTCACTAGGATAGTTTACATCAAGTCCCCACTTGCAATTGTTTTTAAGAACAAACTTACAAATGAAATCAGCAATCCTATTACTGCTTCTAGGAGCCCACGTGACAGCCGCAGCCTCAAAAGACTTCAATTGCAGGTGTATATCATTCGCACGCTGCCCAATAAATGTAATATCCTGCCCCTTACTATTAATGTTGTTCACAATGTTGGCATTGTCAGATTCAAAGAGAACTTTTTTTATGTTCATCTTCTTCGCTAAAAAAATTCCTTCCACAATAGCCATGATTTCGGCCCAGTCGCTATTAAAAGACTTCTATTTAGTGCACCCATAACCTCCCAGCACAAAGCCATATTCGTCCCTCACAATAATCCCCAGTCCCATTTGTTCTTTATCACAAGCCGCATCCACACGTTAATTTTCACAACCCCCATGCCGGCTTCTTCCATTACGAATAGTAGGCTAAGGAGGAATCATCGGCTTTTCTCTAAGGTTATAAATCCAGAAGTCATTCCTTAGGATCAAAGCTCTGTTCCAAATCGTGGCCGCATTCTCCTTTTTGCCTTGGAAGGTGAAGTTGTTTCTATTATTCCACAAATTTCAGATAAGGGTGATGTAGTCCTCCATAGCTTTTTTATCAAGGATTCTCATAGCAGCTTCAAGCCAATCAATATATCATCAATCCCACCATATATCAAGGATCCACACCGTTCGAACTCATTTCGCACTAGTCTATCATCAATCCCACCATATATCAGAGTCCCCCTAGCTGTGGGACACTCCTTGATGGCATGAATAGGAGTCTCCCTGTCGGCACCACATCGTTAGCATTCCGAGTTCACCATAGACCAAATGGAAGTCATTTTTGTATTTGTAAGTAGAATCTCATGTCCTAGTCTCCAGGCAAAAACTCAAATTTTAGGCCGAATATTCAACTTCCAAATCATCTTCCAATACATCCTATGCGGACCCATACCCATCTTTTTGAGAATAAGCCAAGAATAAGTTGATTTTGTAGTAAAAAGGCCACACACACCATGACATCTTTTGAAGAATGGCTAAGAATGGGAATATCACAAATTTGGTCCCCTATATTTTCACCATAAATGTGCCTTACCCTATTCCTGTCCCACCACATGCTATTTTGGATCCACAACTCATTTACCTTTCTCTCGCCCACTTGCTCCCTTTGGCAGGTAAAAGAGTCCCCATTCAACCCCTCAAACCCCCAGTTGTCTTTGTGTATATCCACACTTTTGCCATCACCCACCAACCACCCAAAGCCTTCTTTTAATCTCCTTGCCGCTGTAATAATATTTCTCCAAAGTGAACGATGGTTTATCCACTTTTTTAGGATAGAACAGCTTTCCATCAGGAAAATATTTAGAGTTAAGAACTTTATAACAGAGTGTGTCCGTCTTAGTGAGGAGCCTCCACACTTGTCTACCAAGAAGCGCCAAGTTAAATAAGTGAAAATCTCTAAACCTCGAGACCTCCCATTCCTTTTGGAGCACAAACATTATTCCATGCGAGCATAGCCCATCCCCTAAAAATGAATAGTTAAATGTGTAGTGAATTATTTTTTTTAGGGTGGAAAAAAATACTTATTTATAAGTTAAAATTTGTAGATCAAATAATATTAAAATAAAGAGTTTAATTGAGAGAAAAAAAATAAAAAAAATAATGTAATATTTTCACCTACATTATAAATGTGCTATAAATATAATATTTATAAAATAATAATTACCCACCTTAATTCATAAAATATTCAGTTTCTCTTTACCGATAAGTGTTATGGATGACATCATTCTTTGCTAAATGGCGTTTGATAATTAATTTTAAAATTGAGTTAAATTGTAAATTAAGAGTAATTTTTTTAATATTATTTTTTCTTTACTATTAAAGGATCTATTTTTTTTTTCATTCACAAAATTCAAAGTTAATACCTTACTTTAAAAAATTGAATTTTTACCAATAAACCAGACATTCATTTAGTGCCATCATCGTTTCATGTATAGGTTGCTGTCCCTTTCTCAAATTACAAACCCCCAAGCTGGATGAACCTAAAGACAATTGTCTTTCCAAACGGTTTAATGCCCAGAGGGCATTAATTAATGTATCTCGACCAAACATTATTACATAACTTACAGCTATATATCCTCAAAAAAAATTTTTTACTTCAGATTACATTTTAGTTATTTATGTTTAAAATATTACGTTTTAGTTATTCACGTTACCATTTTGTTATGAAATGATCACTCTACCGTTAAACTCCGTTACCTTCCTAATGGCAATCCTATGTAGCAGTCCAAATGAATTTTAAATGTCAACTTGAATGTCCTATGTGGCAGTCCAAATTAAATTTATTTAATTAAAAACTTATTTTCATCTCAGCAACCGAATATCCAAGTTGACATTTAAAACCCATTTGGACTGCAACGTAGGATTACCGATAGGTAACGGTAGCAATAACGGAAATAACTAAAACGTAACATTTTAAACATAAGTGACTAAAATATAATATGAGACAAACAAAAATTACTATTTTTATAATTTACCAAAAAAAAACAGATATTTATACGAATTCGCTCAGATTTTTTTACCCATTATGAACAAATCATAAATATTTACAAAATAATATCTAATATAAAAAATTCTTTAATTTGACTTCCTTTGTGTATAAATTAAAAAGAAAAAGAAAAGTTATTTTTGAGTGATAAAAGAATCACATTCAAAAATAAGGATCTGGATTTAATATTCTAAAATATAAAGTCGTAGTTTGATTTTTTTAAAAAATTAAAGCAAATATATTCAGTATTTTTTTTAGTGTTAAAGCAGATATACAAAATGACATTTTTTAATTTTAAACTAAACATATTTAATAATATTTTGAAATACAACATATTCATTTTTTATACAATATTAAAATGTAAATTTAAACCGTTTAATCATAGCCTCCTATGGTCTAATAGATCAAATTTATAAAAGAAAAAAAACCTTGGAATATTATTATTTACAAAAGCAAAGATGCGGACGCATGCATGCATAAAAGAAGACAAAGTCACTAGAATTGGCAGAAAGCTATAAAACTAAGTTTTATACCTTAATCATAAGTATAATCAGATCTTAGCGCAGATTTATATGTATTTATAAGAGATCTGGTAGGAAGATGATGAGTAGATACATATACACTACACAGTGATATATATATATAAATAATATACACTTGTCTTTTTTCTTAGGAAATTTTTAATTCAGCTTTGAACTGGGTTTTTTCTTTTTCTAAAAGAAATTGAGCACAGAAAAAGTTCTGGGTTTTTGTCCCAAAGCGTTTCAAAATAAAATCAATTACCATTTTGCCAGCATAAAAGAAACTCATCATTGATAATATCTTTCCCTTTATATAATCAACTAACCTTTTTGCTGATGAGCTGACATCTTACCCAGATTACATATACAGGAAAATGAATCCCTATATATATATATTCCTTTAAATTGAGATAAATCGAGAGCAAAGAGATATCCATGAAAATTATAACCAGGATTTTGTGAGATTTACAACTTTTTCGACAAGATTTTTGTTTTAAAGTTTATGCTTTCTTTCTTACCCAAAATCTGAAGTGAGATTTTTGAGTCATAATTTAGTACCCTAATTGTAATCTGGCAGATTGGGTGGGTTCTCATTGTCCAAACGATTGGGCTACTGCCCCTCTTAAGGAGTTTCCGGGTCTTCTTTCTTTTTAATCTTGTGTCATGACACTTTTCCATTAAAAAAAGAAAAACAATCAGATCCACCAAATATAGTGCATCAGAGAGAATTAACCAAACTATCTTTATATATTCTGAATCAAACTTAGTTTTTTGGATGAGAACTGCAAATAATAATGGAGCCATTTCAGATATTTTCAGGAAGAGGCAGCTATGATTTTGGGAACTTAGGTCATCAAAAGAAACATTTCTAATTTCCCCTGAAAAAAAGAAAAAGAAAATGAAGGAATTTTTTTTTTAACTAATAATTGTTTGTTGGTGTTGGTCTATATGCCTATAATGGCAGAAACATTATGAAAGAGGGCCCTCTCCACATGAAGGGTGATGTATTTTTCAGTCTTTAGACCAACAAATCTTCAATATCTATGACACTTTTTTAAAATTTTTCTGAAATTCAACACAAATATCAATGGGTTCACTGACCCCTAAGTTCAGACTCAGAAACTCCTCCTATATATATATATATATAAAGAGGATACCGTGTAATGTGTACTGGATCCATCTTAGCCACCCACTTTCACTCTTTCACTATTTCGGCACTAAATATAAAAAATAAGAGAAGGGATTTTAGATTTTAAGATTCTGAATCTAAAACAGTATAAAGTGCCCATTGGGAGAGCATTCATTATCAATGGAAAACAATTGATACCGGCCTTGATTTTTTCTTTGACATTAAAGTGAGTTGGGTATTTTTAATTTGATGTAGGACGGAACATATGGTTGATATGATTTTGTCCATCCATATCATATGCATGGTTTCTTTTAAATAAGTGTTACACATTTTAGTTGGCAACATGTGCTAGTAGTGCCACCACAACCCCGAAATCAACTAAACTAATAGCTTCAAATATCTTATTTGTCTTACTTTTGTTTTAGTATAAACTAAGAAAAACCATGAGATTAGAACTAGATGAAAATGGCCAAATTCACATACATTCATTAAACTAATTAATATCGTTAATTTGTGTGGTAAGGATTTAGATTTCTTAGGCAGGATTCAAGTTTCAACATTTGTAAAATAGTGTTGAAAGATTTTTTTTTTAAAAAGAATTCTGACCTAATTCAATTTTACATATAATAAAAAATTCAATTAGCTATCAACATATGATAAAGCCATGCACACTTTGCCCTCAAAATTTCGATCAGCTGACAAAGATCGTGGATGGAGCTTGCCACCGCCAAGGTGGGTTAATTAAACACTTATAGGGCGGTGGACCAGATCACAAGGAAAGCTGCAGTTGAAGAGGGGTTTTAACCGCAACATTAGGATAGCTTCAGTTTTGGAAGCAGAGTTGTGGGCTGCTCTTGACGGTCTCGCCATTGATTGGAAGAGGGGACATGACAAGGTGATTTTTGAAAGTGATGATAATCAGATTTTGAAGCAATTGTTGAACAATTACAGAGATGAAGATTACTCCAATTCGCTGATTCACAACATCAAAACGTTGCTGCAAAGGAATTGAGGTTCGCATATAGCACATCTCACATCCCATGTGAAGCCAATACAAATAAAATCTGACCTATATTAATTTTGTACATAACCAAAATTCTTATGATTATTCGAAGCCTAGATATGTAAAAAAGAAACACAATTCGATTAGCTATGAACATTGTATATTATAGGGAAAGATGTTTACTTACGTGTGTATATATATATATCATGCATATTTTTGGACACTCTTTCCAGATGGATTCATGATTTCTTTTAATTTGGAAAAATTCAACAACCAAATTGAATTTAATATACTTAATCTATAAGTAAAGATTTCAACTTTTTTTTTTCTCGTCCAATACGTCATAATTAACAAAAGTGAGCACATATTTCTTTTTTCTTTTTGAAAGTCGATATGAGCTTGCACACATATATCTATATATATATTCTTCGAAATATTTCACTATCAATGTATTATGGAGATTGAATGGAAGGCGATTTAAATGTCCCAAACCCAAATGTATGTGATTCACACCCTAAATGCCATAAATTTAGTAACTAGTTCAGTAGGCCAGCCAAGGGTTTGGGGGGTTCGGCATTTTTAATGTGAAGATGGGCTAGCTAGGGTTAAACACTTACCCATTAAATTTATCATGGAAATTAAAAAAATGAAATTAAACCTTAGGGTTTTCATCTCAAACAAACTCCACGCTCTTTGAGGCGTATACGATTACACGCTCCAATGAAAGGTTATTTACGTGCTAAGGCATCTTTGAGACCGTAGATACGACAAGTATTAAAAGGTTTTTAGGTCGAATTCCAAATAAAATCCTTGTATTGTGCATTGGTGATAGATTTAACGTTACTATTATAATTTGATCATCTATAGTTTTCTATTTTTAAAATGTGTATTTTCAATATTAAAGTTAAAATTTTTTAATCCAGTCAAATTAATTGATGTGGTTTATTTTTTAAAATATATGATAACATGATTTTTTTTGTATAATTGGATAAATTTTTTTCATATTTGAAATAAAAAAAGAAAATAATCTATAATATTTATCCAATTGTACAAAAAATACAAAGATATATATGAAAATGATATAAAAAAATACACATTTTGAAAAGGAGAGATGCTAGAAATAATTAAATTATAATAAAGAGACTAATCTAAGAAAACATAGTAAAGGGACTTTATATGAAAATTTACCAATTTTTAATGCTCGGGAACAGGAGCGTGCCCCAACGCGTTCTAACAGTGAGCTTCTTTTTCACTATTCCGATCTAGGGAAACACCCATAATGGAATTGTGAAAAGAAACCGAATCTCACTTCCACGTGGGTAAAACCCATTGGTTCTTTTTCACTAGCATTTGTTTTCTCTCTCTTAAACTTTCTGTATAAATAAAATAAAATAAAATTTAATTTAATACAACAACAACAAAGACCCTCCTTTCAAGGACAAAAGATTAAAAACACTTTCTTGTCTACTCGCCTCTCTCTCTCTAAAGGAATCGAAAAACCTCTCCTTTGTTTAAGCTAGGGTTTCTCATAACTTCGCACTCAAATTATACTCGACGAGCTTCAGATCTCTTCATAAAGTTTCAACCTTCTATTTGGTCGATCAATGTTCTTTCTTTTCATACCATTTTCTCGACTGGCCGTGAAGAATCGAAGCTGGGTGGGTTTGAGATTCTCTTAAGAGGTACCTAACTCAAATAAAGGTATTTCTTTTCTGATCTAATTACAATTTAAAGCTCTGGATTTGTTTTGTTATTGATTTGTTTCCTTTTGATTAATACGAGTTTAAGCTGCGCTGCAGCTTTTTGTTTATTTCAGTTTTCTTGGGTTAGTTTACTGTGTTTAGTACGTTAAGTTTAGACTTTGATCGACATTTTGGCATCTGGGTTTTGCTTTATGAGTTTATACATTTACCTTTTTAATGGATATTTTATGTATTTTTTTATCGGTTTTGTGGTGGTAGAAATGATGTTCACTGTTCACTAGCTTGTGAATTATGATAGTTATAAAACACTAGATAATTTTTTACATTTTGTGGATTATTTTAATATCAACCTCGAAGGCTTGGAGGTGAGTTTTAAAGTTTATATTTTTTGCTTTGATATAAGGGGAGATGAACAATACAATTTTTTTCATCGAAAACTTTGGTTCCTATTATCTGATAAAACCCTAACATGTTGTTTACCTTATTGGTGTAATTTGATGATTTACTTTGTATCATAAATGGATGGGTTTTGCCATATAATTTATTAGGATGTTATTAAAACATTAATGCAGTAACTGCGAACACATTTATGTGTGATTTCATAGGAACTAGGGTTTCCAATTTTGTTCCCTTTGAATAGTATTCAGTCGTCTACTGCTATAAGTTATTATTTTATGTAATAAATCACCACATATAGAGGCTTTCCAGCTTCTCATCTTACTATATTGCTGTTATTTCATCTTGAATTCCTAGGAATCTTTAAGTGCGTGCTTAAGTTCTTGTGATATACTTAATATCTTAGAGCTTCATGCATATCGATTACATAGCTTATGGATATGGTCACACTGTTACCATGTATTGTTATCAATGCTCATGGCATATCTAATTGTTGCACGTTGGTGTTATCAAGTAGTTACTCATATCACGGAGACAACTATTGTGGTCGAGGAAACTCATCACGGTTGCTGTTCTAATCTTGTCGCCAAGTTCATGGAATCACCCATAAAGATTGACTCAATATCCATAGATCTTATCAAAGCTAATGGTGACATTGATACTTGGAAGTGTGAACATTTTTCTATTCGGTAAGCCATGATCTTTAATATTCAGTGCTCTTGTATACTTGTTGGACTTCCTCAACCTCTCTATATACTGCCATTGTTGTTGAAAATGGGTTTGTGGTAGCTGCAGTTTGAGTGCGGGCTATATGCAGTAAGTTTACCTATGTGAGGGAGGTATCTTTCCTTAGTGGAACCATTTGATACGGGAGGGTATAGCATCTACTTACTAACAAATGCTTTTAAAATTATTTATCAAAATGAGAATTATTGAAAGAATTAATTAACTTATTTCTTTCCTTCTGTTGTTCGTCCTTCGTCACTATCTTCATTGCTTGCTTGTTTGTGTGAGTGCACGATGACTTTTCTCCACATTTTTGGGAATGGATTAAAATGTTTTGGATATTCTAGTTATAAATTAGTTCATTAGCTGAGGTATTTTATTCTTTATCAATATATTGTTTGAGATAGAATGGAATGTTGAGACCATATCTCCAACAAATATGAAAGTATAGTAAACATCTAATTTATGTAATGGCATCTAATAAAGGGATTACAGTTATAAATTGAGGTAAACTTATTGCAAGATTTGATATCTATAAATGGTTTCTGCTGATACATAGTTCTTTGAACACTACTTTCAGACTTGCTAGTTGCTATATGCAGCGCGTTAATGGTCATATTGAAAGTCTTCCTCATAAATTCCCTTTGATTTAAATGCAGTGGATATGCATCTGAGATGCGCATGAAGGACTGGAAGAAAAGTTGGCCATTTGCATCAGATGGTGGCCAGAATATATTTAAAGAACAAAACTGTAAGCTTCCTCCTTTACTTGTCCCGAAGTTCAGATGGTGGTGTTGCCAGAACTGTCAGCAGGAGACTGGGGCTGAAGGCAGTATAAATGAAGAAAGAAATGTTAATAATAATAGTAGCAAATTGAAATCCTTCGGCTCTTGTCCCCTTGGGGATTCTTTGGCGTCTTCATCAGGTTTGCTGCAGGCTGGAAAGATTAATGTTGACTCAAGAAAATGTGACGCCATTGCTTGTTTGAATGTTAATACCAGTGCCTGTCATCCTTTAGTTAGTGGTAAAAGTAACAGGAAAGTGGAAAATGCAGACAAACGAGTTATAGGTATATTTCTACCCTAGCTCATTCTTCATGTCGTTACCACTAAATTAGAACATTAGCTGTTTTGGTTATTTTTCCAGGGCAAGCAGATATCTTAGAAAATAACATTAATAAGGAAATTCCAAATTATGCTGGATTGGAAGTTATTGCTAGCCTTATGAAGCAAGCACTTCGTTTAGATGAAAAAGGTATGTCTACCATGAGTAAAAGACCCTATAAATAAGCTTAAGCATTTTCCTGCATTGCAACTGAAACTGGAACAACAGTAGCTGCAATAACAATGCTTCTTCTGCAACAGCGGCTTCTCTGCAACTTCATAATCCTGATTTAGAAGAAAATGAAATTTCCGGTGTCAAGCTTCTTGAATCAAATGTGGAATGCACAGTTAAGGATGCCACTGCAACACGTGAAACTGGAAAATCTGCTTGCAATCAACGCATGGCGTTGGTGAAAGGTCGCGGATCCCATGGGATAGTGAGTACGGTTCATAGGGTTCCTGATGCTATCAAGATTCGTATAGATGAGCATTCTTCTTTGGAATTTGATGATTGTGATTATGCATCATCTGAAAGTGATGAGGTATTACCTGGAACTGAGTCTGGAAGCTTGCATCGAAGAAAAAACCGTAAGGTTCGTCTGTTGACTGAATTGTTGGTTAAAAATGAAGATGAAAAAACTAATCTCACGAATACAGAGGATTGTCCTTCTAGTACCATTCCTGATGCGTCAATACACATGGATTCAACATCTGCTTCCCAAGGTCAGGTTGCTTTCCAAGGAAATGTCACGAGTAGTTTGGCTCGAAGAAGGAAAAGAAAGATGCCTCAGGATGAAGAATGGATGTCTGGGGAATTGATGAGCTCTCCAAATAATGGCCATAAAAACCTTAGGACCTTCAACAGAGATGCAGAAACTGCCTATGGAATCACAAGTTCTGATTCAGAAGGTACAATTAACAGGACCAGCTCACAGACTCCAGCAAAGAGCAATTTGGTCAACCTTAAAGTTGATAGAAGTCCTATTCTAGGAAAGAAGAAAAACAAAAAGACCCAGAGTATTGATGAATGTCTATCCTTGCGTCTGTCTCGAGAAGATCTGCAGAAGGAAAGACAGAAGAAGCCTGGAGATCCCACTAAGAGTGATGCCACTGATATTATTTTGTACAAATCAAATGATGCATCTGCAGGCAGTGGGTTCAATCCCTTTACTGAATCGGTTGCAAAGGCAGAGAAAAAATCTAATTTGTTGAGGAAAAAGAGCAAGATGCATCAAGATCATTCTCAGCGAACTTCTCCAGTTCCTTGGAACAATGGCATTCTCAGAGAAGGTCCGACTTCAAGGGAAAATGTAGAGATAAGACAAATTGGGAATGTAGCTGTTCCGCTTGAAGTAACCGATGATGCATCACCTGAAAAAGGATTGCAATTTTCCTTTAGTAATTGCTTTCCTGCTAAAAGATATGATACAAAATGTAGCACTCCAATAAGAGATGGGCTACGATCTTTATCATCTTGCCAAGGGCGTGTTCTCAGTGAATATGATACTGGGAGGAAAGATCTAAACATGAACCATGCTGGAGAATCTACTTTTCCAACTAAATCTCAAGTTGATGCCTACCTTGGGAAGGGAATGCGTGTTGATCTCAACAGTAATCAAAACACATACAGAATTCCATTCCTGAATGAGAGGCAGAAGCACAGATCTCCTGCTGAAGTTGGGAGTTGTTCTATGAAGCAGCAAATGGTATGAGCTTTTCTTCTGTTACTCAAGTAGTGAACTGGCTTTTGTAATGGAAAAGAGAATAAGTTCATAAGATATTGTTGCAGAATCATTTGTGTGATCTTTCCCTGAATTTGGTCATTCTTTCTTTGTAACCAAGTTTCTTTTTACATTCAGTTTTGGTATACATGAATTATTCAAGTTATGATTAGCGTTTAGAATAAAGTTTCTGGAACTTTCAGATCAACTATATCCTTGCTTTTGAGCCAGAAACATTCCCTTTTCCTCAACCATTTATAAAACTTCAAAAAGATACATACATCTTTTGCTTCCTTAGTCCTTGCTCCAAAATGTAGATCTCTTGGAATTTTTTAAAACACTAATGACTCTTCTGGTTCTGATATAAGCTCTTGTCATCTTATATATGAAAGGTTAGAACTAGCATTTTTATTTACAACTTTGAAGATGGCATATATACGTAGCATTGATTAACATAAGCTTGTGAACTTTATGGCATACGTTTCCCAAGTAACGAGGAATAATTCTGCTCGTTAATGCATCTGTTTTCCCCATGTTGTTTCTGTGAAATTGAGAAGTTGTTCTCTTTCCATCTTATCTCTTTTGCAGGATTTCAGTGGTATAAGCAACAATGGGAGAACTGAGTTTCTGGACCATGCCACAGTTGCTAGGAAACATTATGATCAACGTGTTGAAATGGTGTCTGAGCAAGGAGCTGCAGATGACATAATGGAAATTGCTGAACTCATGGTAAAGAATCAGTATGAATGGTGTCTTCCTGATACTGAAATTGATAAACAGCTTCCAGAAACCAGTAACACCAAAATTCAGAGGGTGGATCTTAATAAAGTATATGGAAATGAAGAGATGAACCTGTTTCAAGAGACCACAGATAAACCGAAAGCTCAAGCTAAAAACAGAAGAATTGGCAAGTTTGAAAGAGGCGATAATGTAGGATCCAGCAAACAGAAGTCAGTGGATTATTTCTCTCATATAGACCGAAACCAGTACAAGATAAGCCAATTGGAACAAAGTTACCCCCCTGCAGGCTTTAGGCCTTTTCCTCTATGTGGAGAGAAGCCATTGAATGGAGTCCAATTTGCTGCCACCAATTCCATCAGGCAAAACAGCGCTCAAAATTGCCAGCGGCTCGGGAACATGATCGGGCAAAGGTCCTCTCATGCTACTGTGCAGGCACTGGGAGTTTGTAACACATGCCAGAGTGCTCCGCAGCAGAATAAAGAAGTAGCTCACCTATGGTCATCCATGATATCGAATAGCATGTCGTATGTGCACAGCATCCCTCAAAAGTGTGCAGATCAGATTGCAAGGTTAGATGTGCTTTCACATTGCCCCAGCAGTCTACCTAAGGGAAATATGAGCCGAAATGATGATCAGAACTTCTTGAATGTGGCTTCAAATTATGAGAAGCATTGTAGGAAGTTTGATTCTGATGCCCTTAGAAGGACACATGCAGATTACTCATTTTCTTGCAAACATAATGGGGCGGGGTCATTAGATTTGTATTCGAACGAAACGATACCAGCCATGCATTTACTCAGCCTTATGGATGCAGGGTTACAGTCAGGGGCACCGGTTGATGTTGATGGAAACCAAAGATTTGTTAAGAAAACTTCTTTTGTTCCTGGTCATCGTCCTAAAGAGCTTTCGAGCATGGCATCGGGGGGATATAGAACCAATTCAATGAAACATCTATCCTTTGATTGCTATGGTAAAAGTCACCAACCTGAGAGTTTTTGTGAGTGTATGTCAGCCGCTGCAGCAGGCAGTCCTACTTCATTCCAGCATGGTAAAAGTTTCAAGAAAGCACCTGATTTTGCGGGTCAATTTTCAATTAAGTCTCAAGAAAAAGAGAAAAACAAATGCCCAGACTCACAAAGGCAGAGTAAAAGCCACAGATCACAAAAAACTATATCTTCAAATAGTGGCTTAAACACAACTTGTGGATCTATTCCTGTTCATAGTATGTCAAAATTGGCGCTTGGAACTTCAGATTTTACGATGTTTCCCATGACGCTTCATCCAAAGGAAAGTGCAACAAAACAAAAGCATAAGGCTCGTACTATGATTGGCACTCTCTTCCATCCAAAAAGTGGTTCAGAGAGTGGTATCTGCCTCATTAATAGAAACCCTGCTGATTTTACTGTGCCCGAAGCTGGAAATATGTACATGATTGGTGGTGAAGACCTGAAATTTGGAAGGGAAAAAGCTCCCTCTTCTGGATTGAGAAAATTGGTTGGGCACAAGCATGAGAGGAAGCTTACAGTTAGGAAAGAGCATTCACGACGTACTTCATGAGACTGTTAAAATTATATTTTCTGGTAGCATCTCAAATCCCCTTTCATCTTCATTCTGGTTTCAAACTGATCTCATCTCTTGCCACTTCCGCTACCTGAATTCTTCAATCAGAAATTGACTTGTCTAATTTTCTGCAGGCAAAACCCGAAGCACCTTCTTTGATGCCCAGAACACCCCCCCCCAAAAAAAAAAAAACAGGCTTAAAAGCTTTATCAAGTGCCTGGCTTCAAACCGGTCATATTTACTACACAAGTTGAATTTTTTGTTCTTGTACTTGCACTGGCACTTTCCATTTCAAGCCTTGAAAAATGAAAAAGGTAGGTGCACGGTAAGGCCTGTAAATATTTGCATATGCCTCGACCCATGCACACTCACCCTTACATTACTTTACCAACTGAAATTATTCAATGTTGTATGCTGTTATTGTCCCGAACAAGTGTGTAAAACCTAATTACTGTCCTTAATTTGTACTTCAAAGTGCTTGTTTGTCACTTAAGTTGGTTTATGCTCCATTCTTGAGCCAGTTATTGGGAGTGGAAACAGAACAGGCAATTAGTCAATGAAAGAGCCTTATAGGTTAACTCTATACCTGTATTGTTAGTTATTATTCAGTTGTAATTTACAGCTCTTAAGGTTTTGAGAAAAAGAGATAAACATGGATGGTATCGTATGAAGCCTGTAGGATATACATATTTACCATCCCAAGTCCTTTTGCTGTTTTATAGTGTATGTTGTTCTTTCCCTTGTTGATTACTAAACTAACTTTTGTGGCCAACATGATTCCTCTTATTATGAGTGGCTAAATCCTGAGATGATTATTATCTAAGTTGCATGAGAAGCTATATTATTCTGATTTGAAGCGAGTGTTGGTGGTTCATATCAATATGAATCTATTGTATATAGTATAATATATATATATATAAATCAGATCAGATCACTTGGTTTAGATTTGATCATGATTCGGTCAACCTGCCCAGTTCTTGTTTAAAAAGTGTAAGAGTCTAAACAAAAATATAGGTGTGAAAAATGGGCTTGATCAAAAAATAAAATTCGCTTTTTAAATGGGCCAGGCTTTGGGTAATATTATTTTGGCCCGGGTTTGGCCCGAGTTTGTCTAAAATCTTTTGTCCTTGCTGTTGTTTACAGCTATTTTGCTGTAGTTTGTTATTGTTTTCTTGTTGGTTACTTTTGTTTTGTTGTAATTTTGTTATTATATGGTTATTATTTTGTTGTTATTATATGGATATTGTATAACTCTTGTTTTATTAAATTGCAACTATTTTAGTATTATTTAAATATAAAGACTTTTTAAATTATATTTTTAATTTGTTGGGAAAAATTTGTTTTAATATTTTATTGTATTCAATGTATTATATTTTTAAAATTTATTTTTTTATAAAAAAAATTAATGTAGGCTGAACTGGGCTCGAGTTTAGTATTTTTTATCTGGGCTGTACTTGGATAAAATTTTAGGCTCATTTTTTAAATTGAGACTAAAACTTTATATCGGCTTGACCTGACTCGTGATAAAGTCTAATTTAGTTGAATCAAGAAATAATTTATTTATCTTTTTATATTTTTTTCATGTTTTTTTAATGATATATATTCAAAATTCTTGATTTTCCCTTTCAATATGTTCTAACCTGCCTTTTCCTTTAACAATGCAATCTTTGTATTTATAACATCCTAACCTAAAACCTCTCGAATTAGTAAAAAAAAAAATCGTTAATCATGCAATTTGACTATCTCGTGAATATATTATCCTAATGATTCATGCAATTGCTTCCAGAATCTCAAGGTAAAACGAGGGTCCACAGGCACATTGTGCAATCTAACTATCTCGTGAATATAAACTCTAGCTAACTTCAGAAGTGACCAATCAGTTCTCACAGTAAGAAAATAAATATATTTTGTTAGTCGATCCGCTATTACACAAATCACATTCGTTTTACTCAGAGATAATGGTAAACCAACTATAAAATTCATAACAATCCTTCCTAATTCTATTTTGGAATAAAAATAGGCTAAAGTAACCCGACAAAAACTTGATGTTTAGCTTTTACGTGTTGACAAGTCAAGCATTTAGCAAAATAATCAACAATCTCTCTTTTCATTCCAGGCCACTAGTATGATTCTCGCAAATCACAATACATTTTCGCACTACTAGGAAGCATAGCAAAAGGACTATCGTGAGTTTCTCGTAAAATCATAATTTTCAGATCAACATTATTAAGGACACAGATTTGATTGACAATCATTCATATCAATGTTGGAACTCTCGATATTAACTTGTTGAACAAGCTTCATTTTCTCCACTAGCTTAGCATCAATAGACTACGTTTCTCTAATCTGATCATGCAATGCGGATTTAACTTTCAACTCAGCCAAAAGGCTACTAATCACAAATGCTAAGATGAGCAAACATTGCTCTCAATTCAATTGTCGACTTATGGGTCAAAGCATCAGTAACAACAGTAGCTTTGCCCTGATGGTAATCAATCACACAATCATAATCTTTTAGCAATTTAATCTAACAGCACTGTCTTAGGTTTAACTCCTTTTGGGAGAGAAGATATTTGAAACTTTTATGATCTAAGTAAATATGACACTTTTCACCAGACAAGTAATGCCTCTAGATCTTTAGAACAAATACCACAACAACAAGCTTTAAATAATGTGTCGGGAAATTACGTTCATATATTTTTAGTTGTCGGGATGCATATGCAATTAGACTAATTGCCATGGAGTTAATAACTAGATTTATTTTTAATAAGTGTTTGTACGTTTTGTACTTTGAAGTGAAAGGGTATGTGAATAATCCAAAGCGAATCCTGTCAATGATTGAACGTTTCTCACCAGTGAACGCTTATATATGTGTTAAATTTACTTTGTGAAATTGATGGAAAGATTTTATATGTGATTATAAAGTTTCTTTTAAATGATTCCTAATGCCGAGGAAAATGTTTCAGAAAACTTTTGGATATAGCCAATGGGACCCCGTATTGTTTATTGTGTTGTACGAATTGTCTTGTGTGTTTGGGAATATTGCTATTGTTGCATTTTGCGCATTGGTATTCAGTTGGTTACTGATTAAATTGCGTACTGAAGTATTGCTATTGTTATATGAAGTGTCTTGTGCCTTCTTCATTGATTGTTTGGTGTTCAGTTGGATCCTTGTCTGTCTGAATGTATTTTTTGCATGTGTTTACTTAGGCTAATTTTATAATGGGTAAACTACATTAGTAGTCACCCAACTATGGTTTTTTTTTTGTCACCCAACTATAAAATATTACAAAATAGTCATACAACTATTAGTAGTTTTCTTTTTTGGTCACCCAATATGAAAAGTTGCAAAATGGTCACTCAACTATTCAATTGTTTTTTTTGCCACCCAATTATATTAGATTTCTGGGTATTTTCATTTTTACGTTGCCAACTAGTGAAAAAAATTGAATTGTTGGGTTATCATTTTATAACTTTTTATAGTTGGGCCAAAAAAGAAAAAAATATATAGTTGAGTGATCTACCGTAATTTACCCTTTTAAAATGAGATTTTTTATGTATCAATTATGAAAATTGACAAATCGTTATTTGCTGTGAAAAATGCGAATTATATTTATGTATTGTGGAAAATCGTTCAATTGTTATTTAATATGACTTCATCCCCAATTTGATCCTTGAACCGTACTTGTCTTCCCACTTTGATACTTAAGACTTTTTTTACCCCATTTTGGAACATAAATGTTATTCTCTCACTTGCTTTGGTATTTAAAAGCTAACGTCACTAAACAAAAATACTTGTTAATGAGAACGTGTCATGTCATCAATGACTAGGCATATTGATTGATGAGTAGGCATGTTGGCCAATGACGTGAAATGTTGACCAATGACGTGCTAGATTGACCAAGTTGACCAAATGTTGACCGGTATTGGTCGGCCGTTGACCAATTAAAAAATCATTGAAATTTATTTAAAAATTGTAAAACTTATTTTAATGTGAAAAAGAACTTGTAAAATTTATTTAAAAACTGTAAAAAAAATTATTTAAAATATTTAAAAGTTGTAAAAATTATATATATATATATTTCCTTTTAGAAGTTCTATATCTGGAACCTTCACTTAATTCTTATCTTCTAAATTTCACCTTTTTGAAAGTTAAATATTACAGCAGAAATTTACTATAGAAAAACGCAATGAAACCAACAAATTACCCTTTCAGCAATGCATACGTACCCCAATAGCGAGGCCCATTTCTCCATCAGATTACTTTGATGTAACAAATATGTATGCAAGACAAAGAGAAAGACAAAAACATTACCAGCAATCCAATTTTTCAGTCCTGTTTCAAGCATTTTTACATATATAAGCAGCAGGATACCCAGCGAGTCAGCAAGTATATTAATTGGTATGGATAAGCATTGAATTTTCGTAAGGAATATTATCCTTCTTTGAGGTTAAAGAAGACAAATGCAACACAAAAAGTAACAACAGCGCTAAATGGTGAGAGTGAAATCAGAAATATGCCACAAATCCACGTGAAAGAGAAAGCAAACCTTTAATTATTACTATTTTTATTTTCAAATACAAGCATTTTCATTTGCACAAAAGAAAAAAAAAAAAAACGTTGGAAGTTCTTGTTATGACAGGCAATGGTTGTACTGCAAAAAAGAAACCCCACAATCTATACAAGCACCTTTTACATCCCTAAGTTGCTATTCTATCTTCATTTTCTATTTCAGAATGTCCAGAAAATTTTCCATAAACCGAAGTAAAAGACAATTGTTTTTAATATTTTTTTACATTTTTTTTACAATTTTCAATAATTTATACAAATTTTTAGATAACTTTTAATGATTTTTTGACCAATCAATGCCGATCAGCAATTGGTCTATGTGGGTCAATACCCGTTCAATTCCCATCAATGATCATCAACATACCATGTCGTTGGTCAATATGCTATGTCATTGATGACGTGACGCGTTCTCATTGGCTAACTCTTTTTATTTTTAACGTTATTAGCTTTTAGCTACCGAAATAACAAATTATGTTGTTGATCAATATGCCATGTCATTGATGATGTGACGAGTTCTCATTAGTTAACTCTTTTTATATTTAACGTTATTAGCTTTTGGCTACCGAAATAATTATAACTAAGCAAAGGTTAAGTACCAAATGGGACAAAATAATTTAGGTACCAAAATGGGAAAACAAGTATAATTTTAGTGTTAAATTATGAATAAAACCCTCTTACTATGGAAATGTATTAAAGACTTTGCTTACGTACTTGCATTGTTAAAATACATTTAAATAACTTTAATATTTAATTAGTAAAGTTAGAATATAGAGATCACCATTCATCTTTGAAAATTTTAGCATTTGGGTTTTTAATTTTTTGTGCAAGTAATAGTTGGATTGAAGAGTTCATGAATAAGTAACATCGCTAAAGAATCTCCACAACCCTTATTTTGTAAACACGATTTTCACTTAATTTAGCCTTAACATGTACTTAGGTCTATATGATTAGTTGGTCACTTTTATATTGATTAATTGTTTGGTTATTTGGTTGAGTTGTGTTAATTGTTTTTTTAATTTTTTTATAAGCATGATATTGCTAAATGATTAATTGTTCGTATATTTAAATTTTATATTTTAATGTGTAATAATTGAATGATTAGTTCAGACAGCTACACTAGCAATCATTATGACATTCTAAATCTAACCAAACTTCTCACCTAAGTTGACAATGTTATAATAATAAAAAGAATTGAAAAGAAAAAAAAAACCATTTTAATAGGCTAAAAGTATCTGAAGTAATCTTTAAATGATTTCATTTAAGTTAATTTTGAGCTTTATATTTTTAAGGGATTCTAATTCTAATTAAGTGTAATTTAATAAATTAAAAAAATAAATATTGAAGTTAAATTATAATTTTTATATATTATTTTAAATTAAATATAAAATTAAATTATTTGATAAATATAAAATTTAAAGTATAATTTTTTTTATTTTACATCTTCATTCTTATTTTTTAAACATTTTGAAATGTAAAATATATGAAGGATAATAAAATGTTAAAATAATAAAACAAAATTAATTAAAAAAATTTCAATATTTTTTAGAGAAAATTTCTATAGTGGTTTTTCATTATGAATTATCAAATTTATAAAAAAAAATTAAATCACTAAAAATATTAATTTCCAATTGATTTAATTATTTTCAACCATTACTCAAATAATGTCCAGATAAAATATTATCTTTTAATTCGTATTACTAAATAAATTTTTAAACAAAATATTAATCCAAAGCTTATTTCAGATTAAAAAAGAAAAATACTAAAACAAAGTTTGGAGATTATTTGAGAATAAAATTCATCAACTTTTCATTTTCTCTTTACCAAACAGTGGTATGGATGAAATTATTCTTTATAATTAAATTTAAAACTGAATTAAATTAAACCTTTAACATTATTTTCTTCAGATTAAAATTTAATACCTTAATTAAAAGACATTAAACTTTTACCAATAAAACAGATATTCATTCAGTGCCATCATTCCTCTTTCACGTATAGCTTGCCGTCCCTTTCACAAACAAACTACAAAACTGGATGGCCCTAATTACATTTGTCTTTCCAAACAATTTAATGTCCACAAGGCATTAATTCATGGATAGGATTTAATGATAAAAATAAACTCATGCAATTTGGATTTGGTCCATAGTTATAAATATTTGGTTTCACGAATATGATTTCTAAAATTTTAAGTTTGCAAAAAAAAAAAATTAAATAAAAAAAAATCACAAAACCCACAATCATGCTATGTACCTAACCAACTCTCTCTAATAAAAATCTTACAATTAAAAATCCGACACTAACACTTAAATCAAATGTCCTATAATCTTTAATCATGACTACTGAATATTCTGAAGAATAAAGTCTTAGTTTGATTTTTATTTATTTATTAAAAACAAATATATATGCAGAAATATTTTCAAATACAATATTAAATAATCAAAGTTTTTACAAGAAATAAAAGACCTTGCAATATTATTATTAACAAAAGCAAAGATACGGACGCATGCATGCATCAAAGAAGACAAAATCACCGGAATTGGCAGAAAGCTATAAAACTGAGTTTTGTAGCTTAATCAAAACTATAATCAGAACTTAGCGCAGATGTATATGTATATATAAGAGATCTGGTAGGAAAATGAGTAGATATGTGTTTATATATATATATACACTACATAGTGACGTGTGTATATATACCATATACTTGTCTTTTCTCTTTTAATTCAGCTTTTAAACTGTTTTTTTTCTTTTTCTTAAAAAAAATGTTTATGTTATTTTAGAGAAAACAAACCTTTTTTAGCACAGAAAAAGTTCTGGGTTTTGTCCCAAAGCGTTTCAAAATAAAATCAATTTCCATTTTTCCAGCATAAAAGAAACTCATCATTGATAATATCTTTCCCTTTATATAATCAACTAACCTTTTTGCTGATGAGCTGACATCTTACCCAGATTATATATACAGGAAAATGAGTCCCTATATATATATTCCTTTAAATTGAGATAAATCGAGAACAAAGAGATATCCATGAAAATTATAACCAGGATAACATTTTTGCTGATGAGCTGACATCTTACCCAGATTATATATACAGGAAAATGAGTCCCTATATATATATATATTCCTTTAAATTGAGATAAATCGAGAACAAAGAGATATCCATGAAAATTATAACCAGGATTTTGTGAGATTTACAGCTTTTACGACAAGATTTTTGTTTTAAAGTTTATGCTTTCTTTCTTACCCAAAATCTGAGGTGAGATTTTCGAGTCATAATTAAGTACCCTAATCGTAATCCGGCTGATTAGGTGGCTTCTCATTGTCCAAGCGATTGGGCGACTGCCCCTCTTAAGGAGTTTTCGGATTTTCTTTCTTGTAATCTTGTGTCGCATGACACAAACTATCAGATCCACCAAATATAATACATCAGATAATTAACCCAAATATCTTTATACATATTCAAAGTCAAACTTAGTTTTTTGTATAAGAACTGCAAATAATGATGGAAGCCATTTCAGATATTTTCAGGAAGCGGTAGCTACGATTTTGGGAACTTAGGTCATCAAAAGAAATAATAATAATAATAAAGAAATTCCTTTTTACTATATAATTGTTTGTTGGTGTTGGGTCTATATGCCTATAATGGCAGAAACATTATAAAGGAGGGCCCTCTCCACAAGAAGAGTGATGTATCTTTCAGTCGTTAGACCCAACAAATCCTCAATATCTATGGCATATTTTTTTCCTTCTCAAATTCAACACAAATATCAATGGGTTCACTGACCCTGAGTTCAGACTGAGAAACTCCTCCACTATATATAAAGAGAGAGGATACTGTGTAATGTGTACTGGATCCATCTTAGCCACCCACTTTCAATCTAACACTATTTCTGTACTAAATATAAATAATAATAAAAATAAGAGAAGGGATTTTAGATTTTAAGATTCTGAATCTAAAACAATATACAGTTGTAAAACCCATTGGGAGAGAGCATTCATTTTCAATGGAAAACAACTGATGCCGGCCTTGTTTTTTTCTTTGACCTGAAAGTGAGTTTGTGTTTCTAAAATGATGTAGGAAGGAACATATGGTTGATATGATTTTGTCGATCCATATCATATGCATGGTTTCTTTTAAATAAGTGTTACACATTCTAGTTGGGAACATGTGCTAGCTAGCAGTGCCACCACGCCCTCGAAACCAACTAAACTAAGAACTCCAATGTCTTATTCATCTCACTGTTGTTTCAATATAAACTAACAAAAACATGAGATTGGAACTAGATGAAAATGGCCAATTCATGTGCATTCAATAAACCAATTAGTATCTGTAGCAAGTAGTTGAATATTTCTCAAGTAATATTTTAAATTTAAAACTTGTAGATAAAAAAGATAATATTAAAAAAATTTATTTCGAAATAAAATCTACTTACAATCGGTAAACATTGAGAAATCTAAAAAAAATTCAATTAGCTATGAACATATATGGGAAAAGATATTTACATACGTGTATATATATACTATATCATGCATGTTTTTGGACACTCTTTCCAAATGGATTCAATGATTTCTTTTAATTTGGAAAAAGATCAACAACCAAATTGAATTTAATATACTTAATCTATAAGTAAAGATCTCAACCTTTTTTTATTTTTCTCATTCAACACGTCATAATTAACAAAAGTGAGCACATATTTCACTTATTTTCGATAGGGGTGTTTTTTTCCCTCTCCTATTTACTACGTTAAACCCCAACCTACCCAATAGGGGATGAACTTCTCTCCCCTAATTTCTTTATATTTTTATGACTTTATTCAAGTTTTTCCCTATTCTTCAAGTAAAGAATCTATCACTTTGGTTTTGGAACATTATCAACTTATACATTTGGATAATGAAAGAATTTATGGTGAGGAGATTGTAAGTTTAAAGCATCAAAGTATGGTACAATTTAGGTGAAAGGTGGGGTGATTTCATGGGTGGAATAAAAGTAAAAGATGCTTTTTTTTACGAGAAATAATTTACAAATGACAAAAATCGTATATCATATATGATTATCATTCTCCGTTATTAAAAACTTCAAATTTTATAAATAAATCAACATAATTGTATATAATTTTCTATATATTTCACTATTAATGTATCAAAAGACGAACATATCATGAAGATTGAAATGTAAATGTCCCCAACCCAAATGTATGTGATCCACACCCTAAATGCCATACATTTAGTAACTAGTTTAGTAGGCCAGCCAAGGGTTCGGGGGTTAGGCATTTTTAACGTGAAAATGGGCTAGCTAGGGTTAAACACTTACCCATTACATTTACATCACGGAAATTAAAAAAAACGAAATTAATCCTTAGGGTTTTCATCTCAAACTAACTCCACGCTCTTTAATGGGTATTCCATTACACGCTCCAATGAAAGGGTGATTACGTGCGAAGGCATCTTTAAGACCGTAGAGACAACGAGTATTAAAAGGTTTTTAGGTCAATTTCTAAATAAAGTCCTTGTACTATGCATTTTTTTACGTATTTAGTTTTTCAACTATAATTTAATAATTTAGAGTAGATTTAAATATCTCAAAGGTCTTGTATTCTCCTAAAATTTAACATTTAGACTTTGAGTCCCTATACTTTTTTTAGTTAGAAATCTTGGTCTTGATGTGCCTGTTATAAAAAGGCAAAACAACTTTTTTATCCTTAACATTTACAATTTTTTGTCAAATTGGTCTTTACTCTTAAAATCACATAAACATTACAAAAATGTTTAAATTTTTTTTTCATATTTTCAATGGAAATATTTTTTTTTGAAATTAAAATCTCTTTGAAATTAATTTTTAAAAAAATAAATTTAAATATTTAATAAAATGAAAAATATAAAAAATTGTGTTATTTACTCCATAAATCGTAATAGAGTCTCTCCAAACTTTGAGCTATTTAGTCAGTCCATATTAAATCAAATTTGATCAAGATTATTTTTATTTTAAATCAAACTAATTATATATAAAAAATATTTGTATGTAAATTTAATTATGAAGTATATTAAATATTAGTATATAATAAATTTTAGGGTTAAATATAAAATTTACACATGAATTTTTGTCTAATGTGCAATTCGATACATGAATTTCGATTTGGTACAATTATACACATGAAATTTGAATTATGGTATATATGCATACTTGAAACTTTGATTTTCATTCAATTGTACACATTTAAAGAAATGAATACATATATTTATTTTCCTGTTCGATTAATATAATTATTTTTGTAAACAATATATCAACGTAAAATTGTACTAATTCAATAATGTTGTTAGTGATTGGGAAAATTGAACCAAATTAAAATTTCATGTAAAAAATTGCACAAGACCAAAGCTTATATATGACATTGCACATTGAATCAAAATTCATGTATAATTTTGATATTTATCTTAATTTTTAAATAATGATACAAATTCTAAATTGATTCAAGTTAAATTTAGAATAATTATATTAACAAAATTATATTATAATTATCTCAATATAATTATATTTAAAATTTATATTAAATTTAATATAAATTGATTTAGAGTTTGTATCATTACTTAAAATATATTTTATTTTAATAATTTGTATACTTTATAATTAAATTTACATAAAAATTATTCTTTATATATAATTAATTTGGTTAAAAAAACTTATTCATTTTGAAAAGGAGAGATATTAGAAATAATTAAATTATAATAGAGAGACTCAATCTAAAAAAAGTGCATAGTACAGGGACGTTATATGAAAATCTACTAATTTTTAATGCTCTGGGAACAGGAGCGTGTACCAACGCGTTCTAATAGTGCGCTTTTTTCATTATTCCAATCTAGGGCAACACCCATAATGGAATTGTGATAAGAACCGAACCTCACTTCCACGTGGGCCAAATCCATTGGTTCTTTTTCCTAGCATTGGTTTTCTCTCTTATACTTTCTAAATAAATAAAATAAAATAATATTTAATTATATAGAAATATTTTTTTTACAGATGATTTTTAATACAACAACAACAAAAGACCCTCCTTTCAAGGACAAAAGATAAAAACTCTTTTCTTGTCTACTCGTCTTTCTCTCTCTCTAAAAGAATCGAAAAACCTCTCCTTTGTTTAAGCTAGGGTTTCTCCAAACTTCGCACTCAAATTATACACGACGAGCTTCAGATCTCTTCAGAAGGACTCAATCTTCTACTTGGTCGATCAATGTTCTTCCTTTTGATACCATTTTCTCGACTGGCCGTGAAGAATCGAAGCTGGGTTGGTTTTAGATTGTCTTAAGAGGTACTAACTCAAATAAAGGTATTTTTTTTCTGATCTAATTACAATTTAAAGCTCTGGGTTTGTTTTGTTATTGATTTGTTTCCTTTTGATTAATACGAGTTTAAGCTGAGCTGGAGCTTTTTGTTTATTTCAGTTATCTTGGGTTAGTTTACTGTGTTTAGTACGTTAAGTTTAGACTTTTATTGACGTTTTGGCATCTGGGTTTTGCTTTATGAGTTAATATATTCACCTTTTTAATGGATATTTTATGTATTCTTTTATCGGTTTTGTGGTCGTAGAAATGATGTTCACTGTTCACTACCTTGTGAATTTTGATAGTTATAAAACCCTAGATAAAATTTTTCATTTTATGGATTATTGTAACATCAAACTCGAAGGCTTGGAGGTGAGTTTTAAAGCTTATTATTTTTGCTTTGATAACAAGACTATTATTCTCATCGAAAACTTTAGTTCGTATTATCTGATAAAACCCTAAATGTTTTTTTACCTTGTTGGTGTAATTTTATGATTTACTTTGTATTCTAAATGGATGGGTTTTGCTATATAATTTATTAGGATGTTATTGAAACATTAATGCTGTAACTGCAATCATATTTATGTTTGGTTTCATGGGAACTAGGGTTTCCAATTTTGTTCCCTTCGAATAGTATTCAGTCGTCTACTGATATAAGTTATTATTTTATGTAATAAATCACCATATATAGGGGCTTTCCAGCTTCTCATCTTTTCTATTGTATCCATCTTACTATATTGCTGTTATTTCATCTTGAATTCCTAGTAATCATTAAGTGCATGCTTAAGTTCTTGTGATATACTTAATATCTTAGAGCTTCTTGCATATTGGTTACATAGCTTATGGATATGGTCACACTGTTACCATGTATTGTTATCAATGCTCATGACAGCTTATGAATATAGTTACACTGTTACTATGTATTGTTATCAATGCTCATGGCAGCTTATGGATATAGTTACACTGTTACTATGTATTTTTATCAATGCTCATGGTAGCTTATGGATATAGTTACACTGTTACTATGTATTGTTATCAATGCTCATGGCAGCTTATGGATATAGTTACACTGTTACTATGTATTGTTATCAATGGTCATGGCATATCTAATTGTTGCACATTGGTGTTATCAATTAGTTACTCATAGCATGGAGACAACTACTGTGGTCAAGGAAACTCATCACAGTTGCAGTTCTAATCTTGTCGCCAAGTCCATGGAATCACCCATAAAGATTGACTCAATATCCATAGATCTTATCAATGCTAATGATGACATTGATACTAGGAAGTGTGAACATTTTTCTATTCGGTAAGCCATGATCCTTAATATTCAGTGCTCTTGTCTACTTGTTGAACTTCCTCAACCTCTCTATATACTACCATTGTTGTTGAAAATGGGTTTATGGTAGCTGAAGTTTGGGTGTGGGCTATATGCAGCGAGTGTACCTATGTGAGAGAGGTATCTTTCCTTAGTGGAATCAATTGATACGTGAGGGTATATCCTAAGAAATGCTTTTGAAATCATCTATCAAAATGAGAATTATTGAAAGAATTAATTAACTTATTTCTTTCCTTCAGTTGTTCATGCTTCCTCACTAACTTCATAGCTTTCTTGTTTGTGTGTGCACGATGACTTTTCTCCACATTTTAGGGAATGGATCAAAATATCTTGGATATTCTATTTATAAATTAGTGCATTAGCTAAGGTATTTTATTCTTTATCAACATATTGTTTGAGATAGAATGGAATGTTGAGATCATATCTCCAACAAATATGAAAGTATACTAAACATCTGATTTATGTAATGGCACCTAATAAAGGGATTACAGTTATAAATTGAGGTAAACTTATTGCAAGATTTGATATCTATAAATGGTTTCTGCTGATACATAGTTCTTTGAGCACTACTTTCAGACTTGCTAGTTGCTATATGCAGTGCATTAATGGTCATGTTGGAAGTCTAACTCATAAATTCCCTTTATAATTTGAGGGAAATTTATTTCAAGATTTGATATCTATAAATGGCTTCTGCAGATGTATAGTTCTTTGAGTACTCCCTTGAAACTTGCTAGTTGCTATTTGTGGTGCATTAATGGTCATGTTGGAAGTCTTCCTCATAAATTCCCTTTGATTTAAATGCAGTGGATATGCATCTGAGATGCGCAGGAAAGACTGGAAGAAAAGTTGGCCATTTGCATTAGATGGTGGCCAGAATATATTTAAAGAACAGAACTGTAAGCTTCCTCCTTTACTTGTTCCAAAGTTCAGATGGTGGTGTTGCCAGAACTGTCTGCGGGACGTTGGGGCTGAAGGCAGTATAAATGAAGAAAGAAACGTTACTACTGATAGTAGCAAATTGAAATCCTTTGGCTCTTGTCCCCTTGTGTCATCCCTTGGGGATTCTGTGGTGTCTTCATCAGGTTTGCTGCAGGCTGGAAAGAGTAATGTTGACACAAGAAAATGTGATGCTATTGCTTGTTTGAATGTTAATAGCAGTCATCCTTTCGTTAGTGGTAAAAGTGACAAGAGAGTGGAAAACACAGATGTACAGGTCATAGGTATATATCTATCCTAGCTCAGTCTTCATGTGGTTACCACTAAATTAGAACTTCAACTGTTTTGGTTGTTTTTCCAGGGCAAACAGATATCTTAGAAAATAACATTAATAAGGAGATTCCGAAATATGCTGGGATAGAAGTTATTGCTAGCCTTATGAAGCAAGCACTTTGTTTAGATGAAAAAGGTATGTTTGCCATGAGTAGAAGACCATATAAATAAACTTAAGCATTTTCCTGCATTGCAACTGAAACTGGAACAACAGTAGCTGCAATAACACTGTTTCTTATTTCTGCAACAGTGGCTTCTCTGCAACATCATAATCCCAATTTAGAAGATAATGAAGTTGCTGGTGTCAAGCTTCCTGAATCAAATGTGGAGCATGCAGTTAAGGATGCCACTGAAATAAGTCAGACAGGAAAATCTGCCTGTGATCAACAGATGGAGTTGGTAAAAGGTTGTGGATCCCATGGGATAGCAAGTACAGTTCATAGGGTTCCTGATGCTTTCAAGATTCATACAGATGGACATTCTTCTTTGGAATTAGATGATTGTGATTATGCATCATCTGATAGTGATGAGGTATTGCCTGGAACTGCATCTGGCAGCGTGCATCGAAGAAAAAACCGTAAGGTTCGTCTGCTGACCGAATTGTTGGGTAAAAACAAAGATGAAAAAACTAATCTCACGAGTACAGAGGATTCTCCTTCTAGTACCAATCCTGATGCGTCTGTACACATAGATTCAGTATCTGCTTCCCAAGGTCAGGTTACTTTCCATGGAAATGTTACGAGTAGTTTGGCTCGTAGAAGGAAAAGAAAGATGCCACAGGATGAAGAATGGATGTCTGGGGAATTGATGAGCTCTCCAAATAATGACCATAAAAACCTTAGGACCTTCAGCAGAGATGCAGAAACTGTTGATGGAATCACAAGTTCTGATTCAGAAGGTACAATTAACAGAAGCAGCTTACAGACTCCAGCAAAGAGCAATTTGGTTAACTTTAAAGTTGATAGAAGTCCTATTCTAGGAAAGAAGAAAAACAAAAAGACCCAGAGTATTGATCAATGTCCATCCTTGCGTCTGTCTCATGAAAATCTGCAGAAGGAAAGACAGAAAAAGCCTGGAGATGCCACTAAGAGTGATGCCACTGATATTGCTTTGTACAAATCAAATGATGTATCTGCAGGCAGTGGGTTCAATCCCTTAACTGTATCTGCCGCAAAGGCGGAAAAAAAGTCTAATTTGTTGAAGAAAAAGAGCAAGATGCATCTAGATCATGATCGGCAAGCTTCTCCAGTTCTTTGGAACAATGGCATTCTCAGAGAAGGTCTGACTTCAAGGGAAGATGTAGAAATAAGACAAATTGGGAATGTAGCTGTTCCTCTTGAAGTAACCCAGGATGCATCACCTGAAAAAGGAGTGCAATTTTCCCTTAGTAATTGCTTTCCTGCTAAAAGATATGATGAAAAATGTGGCACTCCAATAAGGGATGGGCTACAATCTTTATCATCTTGCCAAGGGTGTGTTCTCAGTGAATATGATACTAGGAGGAAAGATTTAAACATGAACCATGTTGGAGAGTCTACTTTTCCAACTAAATCTCAAGTTGATGCCTACCTTTGGAAGGGAATGCATGTTGATCTCAACAGTAATCAAATCACATACGGAATACCGTTCCTAAATGAGAAGCAGAAGCATAGATCTCCTGATGAAGTTGGGAGTTGTTCCACAATGCTGCAAATGGTATGAACTTTTCTTCTGTTGACCAAGTAGTGAACTGGCATTTATAATGAAAAAGAAAATAAATTCATAAGATATTTTTGCAGAATCATTTGTGTGATCTTTCCCCACATTTATTCTTCCTCTGTAACCAAGTTTGTTTTTACATTCAGTTTTGGCATACATGAATTATTCAAGTTATGATTAGCATTTAGAATAAAGTTTCTGGAATTTCCAGATCAACCATTTATATTTTTTTGAGCCAGAAACATTCCCTTTTCTTCAACCAGTTATAAAACTTCAAAGAGGTACATACATCTTTTTCTTTTGCTTTGAAACAACTTTTGCTTCCATCCTTGATCCTTACTCCAAAATACAGATCTCTTGGAATTTTTTAAAACACTAATGACCCTTCTGGTTCTGATATAAGCTCATATTATCTTACATATGAAAGCTTAGATACTAGCATTTTTGTTGATAACTTTGAAGATGGCATATATATGTAGCATTGAGTAACATAAGCAATCATGTGAACTTTATGGCAAACATTTCCAACGTAATGAGGAAAAGTTCTGCTAATTAATGCATCTGTTTTTCCATCATGTTGTTTCTGTGAAATTGAGAAGAGGTTTTCTTTCCATCTTATCTCTGTTGCAGGATTTCAGTGGTACAAGCAACAATGGGAGAACTGTGGAGTTTCCAGACCATGCAACAGTTGCTAGGGAGCACTATGATCAACGTGTTGAAATGGTTTCTGAGCAAGGAGCTGCAGATGACATAATGGAAATTGCTGAACTGATGGCAAAGAATCAGTATGAACGGTGTCTTCCTGATACTGAAATTGATAAACAGCTGCCAGAAACCAATAACACCAAAATTCATCAGCGGGTGGATCTTAATAAAGTATATGAAAATGAAGAGATGATCCTGTTTCAAGAGACCCCAGATAAACTGGAAGCTCAAGCTAAAAATGGAAGAATTGGCAAGTTTGTAAGAGGCGATAATGTGGGATCCAGCAAGCAAAAGTCAGTGGATTATTTCTCTCCTATAGACCGAAACCAGTACAAGATGAGCCAGTTGGAACAAAGTTACCCCCCTGCAGGCTTTAGACCTTTTCCTCTATGTGGAGAGAAGCCATTGAATGGAGTCCAATTTTCTGCCACCAATTCCATCAGGCAAAACAGTGCTCAAAATTGCCAGCAGGTAAGGAACATGACTGGGCAAAGGTCCTCTCATGCTAATGTGCAGGCATTGGGAGTTTGTAACGCATGCCAGAGTACTCCACAGCAGAATAAAGAAGTAGCTCACCCATGGTCATCCATGATACCGAGTAGCATGTCCTATGTGCACAGCATCCCTCAAAAGTGTGCAGATCAGGTTGCAAGGTTAGATGTGCTTTCACATTGCCCCAGCAGTCTACCTAAGGGAAATATGAGCCGAAATGATGACTGGAACTTCTTGAATCTGGCTTCAAACTATGAGAAGCATTGTAGGAAGTTTGATTCTGAAACGCTTAGAAGGACACATACAGATTACTCATTTTCTTGCAAGCATAATGGGACAGGGCCGTTAGATCTGTATTCGAATGAAACAATACCAGCCATGCATTTACTCAGTCTTATGGATGCAGGGTTACAGTCAGGGGCATCAGTTGATGTTGATGGAAACCAAAGATTTGTTAAGAAAACTTCTTTTGTTCCTGGTCATCGTCCTAAGGAGTTTTCAAGCATGCCATCAGGGGGATATAGAACCAATTCAATGAAACATCTATCATTTGATTGCTACAGTAAAAACCACCTACCTGAGAGTTTCTGTGAGTGTATGTCAGCCACTCCAGCAGTCAGTCCTTCTACTTCATTCCAGCATGGTAAAAGTTTCAAGAAAGCACCTGGTTTTGTGGGTCAAATTTCACTGAAGTCTCGAGAAAAAGAGAAAAACAAGTGCTCAGACTCGCAAAGGCAGAGTAAAAACCACAGATCACAAAAAACTTCATCTTCAAATAGTGGCTTAAACACAACTTGTGGATCTATTCCTGTTCATAGTCTGCCAAAATTGGCGCTTGGAACTACAGATTTTCCGATGTTCCCCATGACATTTCATCCAAAGGAGAGTGCAACAAAACAGAAGCATAAAGCTCATTCTATGAGCGGCACTCTCTTCCATCCAAAAAGTGGTTCAGAGACTGGTATCTGCCGCATTAATAGAAACCCTGCTGATTTTACTGTGCCTGAAGCTGGAAATAAGTACATGATTGGTGGTGAAGACCTTAAATTTGGAAGGGAAAAAGCTCCGTCATCTGGATTGGTAAAATTGGTTGGGCACAAGCGTGAGAGGAAGCATGCAGTTAGGAAAGAGCATTCACGAAATCGAGCTTCATGAGACTGTTACAATTATATTTACTGGTAGCATCTCAAATCCCCTTTCATCTTCATTCTGGTTTCAAACTGTTCCCTTCCGTTGCACTTCCTCTACCTGAATTCTTCAATTAGAAATTGACTTGTCTAATTTTCTGCAGGCAAAACCGAAGCACCCTCTTTGATGCCCAGGAACCCCCCCCCCCCCAAAAAAAAAAAAGCTTAAAAGCTTTATCAAATGTCTGACTTCAAACCGGTCATATTTACTACACAAGTTGAATTTTTTGGCCTTGAAAAAAGCTAGGTGCACGGTAAGGCCTGTAAATATTTGCATATGCCTCGACCCTGCACACCCGGCCTTACATTACATGTCAACTGAAATTATTCGATGTTGTATGCTGGCGTTGTCCTGAACAAGTGTTTGTAAAACCTAAATACTGCCCTTAATTTGTACTCAAAAGTGCTTGTTTGTCACTTAAATAAGTTGGTTTATGCTCCATTCTTGAGCCAGTTATTGGGAGTGGAAACAGAACAGGCAATTAGTCAATATAAGAGCCTTATAGGGATACTCTATACCTGTATTTTTAGTAATTATTCAGTTGTAATTTACAGTTCTTAAGGTTTGAGAAAAAGAGATAAACATGGATGGTATCCTATGAAGCCTGTAGGATATACATATATACCTTCCAAAGTCGTTTTGCTGTTTTATCGTGTATGTTGTGCTTTCCCTTTTTGATTACTAAACTAACTTTTATGGATAACATGATTTCTCTTATTATGAGAGTCCTGAGATGAAGATTATCCAAGTTCAAGTGAATTCTCCTTTTTAGCATGAGAAGCTATGTTATTCTGATTTGAAGTGAGTGTTGGAGTATCATGTGCAGAGGAATATATATTGCATATAAATATTAAAATTTTGTACCTATTGATACGGATTAATATGCATTGGTACAAGTTGGTATGGGTTGAAACGAGTTGAAACACATCGAAATCTTAATCATAACTGAACCTATATTATTTGGTATTGACTAAAGGGCAACTCAGCACATATTGACTAATACAGTATCAACTATCATGATCTCTATTGATTATATATAATTTATGTTTTTTTATAAATCGAATTTTAATGGTGCTAATAAATATAAAAATAAAGTGAATTATTACATCCAAAATTAAAATATTCATAAATTTAAAAAATTCAAAATTATTTGTATCTGTCATAATCGAGTTCCAAAAAATTCGAATAAAAAAGAGTTCAAATTCAAAAAAAAAATCGAACTGAGTTAAATATGAATTTATAAAAATTTGAATCCAGAATAAAAAAAAAATCTAAACACATTACCAAACCTGATAAAATTAGAATCTAAAATAAAACTCGATCCGAGCGTTCGAAGTTTCCACCTTCATACATATCTAACTTGACTATATTAAAGTAATAATTCATCTCCCTCATGGTCGTGTGACATAAGAGATGCCCACAGCCAGAGTTAGCCCTTCAATCTAGGGCTGAGAAAAACTTTTTAATTAATTTTTATGAAATAATCTACGTAAATGATGAATGGATTATTAATAAGTTTCTAATTAAATCATTCGTACAAAATTATAACTTAAATTATTAGTTTTATTTTTCTTTGATTCGGGTTTAAATATATATTAACTTGAAGAACATTCCTCAATTTTGTGTTTATATGCGGTGTTGGAATTGTGTTAATCGGAAAGTAATTCCGGAGACCAAGGGGCTAACACTCGAGGGCTACAGACATATCAATGTCTAAAATCTACAATAAAATTATAGTCAATTGAAAGTTGAAACTGATTTTAATAGATCTATTCGATTGACTTGGTGTAATTGAAAGTTGAAAGTTTCCATATAAAGCCCCGGCTTCTTTTTTTTCTCCAGCTTTGGCCCTCTTTACAATGCAAGTAACCTAAACTGGAGCTTTAGTTTTTTTAGGGTTTTAAGGCACCCAAAACGGTTAGTTTTGGGTTTTAATGATTTTATATTTTGTTTAACCTCTAAGTGATATGGATATTATGTAAAATGATTAAAATTTCTTGTCGTACGTGTGGAGCTGAAGTTTGGTGAGAGGTTTGATTTTCCCATCGAGTGGAGCTTGCCTCCCATTGAGCTTTGTAATTATAAGCCTCCATTAAAGGGTTACGATGGGGCTAAGGAGCAATTTAAGATGATGAATAGGAAGTATCTCCTCATAGTTCCCCGGGATATCACCCTTCATAAAATCTTCAAGTACTGCCTGTTTAATAAGGGCGCAAATGGTTATTTCGAGAGTAGTTTCCACATTGGTTTCATTAATGGCGGGAAATTTAAGCTATGGGACCAGTCGTGGCCTTTTGATTTAGAAGATATAGTGGCCTTAATCCTCCACAGGCTAATGGAGGAACCTTTGCAAGACATTGTAAATTACAAGAAATGTTTGGATAAAAAATGAAGGGTTCCAGATGGCATGCATCGTTCCTTACCCGTTATCCCCTCGAAGGGTGAGAAACCTCCTGTTGTTGTGGGGACCAACACAACCATTGTTGTTGGTGCAAGAACTAGCCAATCCATTGCTTCTTGTAGTCAAGCTCAAGCTCCAGGTGAGGAAACATCTTCCAAGCTCCAGGGGATGATGAAGAGGAGGAGGAGGAGGTCCCTTTAGATGTCCCTCTGGTGAACATGGTCATTAGCTTCGAGAGTTCGTTAAACAACGGATGGGGTGGCACAACAGGGTTGGAGGGTCGTCATGATGGGGCCTCCCATTTTCCGTCATACCTTTCCTTTAACCTTGTCAAATTTTTTCTAAGTGCTGATATTGTGGCTTATTTTTATTGATTTTGATAATGTTTTTCCTATGTGCAGTTACTTCAATTACCTAATTTCCTGCAACTAGACAGATAGATTCCAAATCTTGGATGTTGTCCTTGCTACTGCGATAGTCGCTCCTGCCAGGAAAAGACTAAGGAAGCAGTCTGAGAAGCCATCCAAGAGGTAAAAGAAAATAATCGTAGTTAAGGGACAGGGCTAACCAAAGCCTTGAGGGTTGACCATCTGGGAGCCTGCTGCTCCCTCAACAAGTGTTGTTTAAACTTCCACAATGATTAGTGGAAGGTAGTCCAGAGCCTCATCCGGTACCATTTCCCCAACATCAGCTCTAAGAGGGTCCCCTCGGGACTACGTCATAGGCCCCCCCTCTAGGTGTGATTTTTTTTCAATGTTGGCTCAACTTAGGTAAGCTATCTATTGCTCACTGAAATTCCTTCTTCAGGTGTGGTGTCTATGTTTTCTTCACGATTTTGTGAAGTCATTCATTTTTTTTTTATTGACGTCGGTTGTGCTTGTACTTCTAGGTCCTTCAAATACAACTACACCACCCACCCTTTTGGACCTTGTTACTAAAACTGAGTTCTCTGTCCTTGCTACACAGGACTCCATCCTTGTGACTGGTCGGCATATGCAAACAAATATAGACTATATACTTAATTATTATAAAGTCTTAAAAGCAAGTAGCACTGAAGTTTAATGATACATTGAAGAAGGTCAAAGATGAGTTGACCCAGTGATAGTGGGTGGTGGATGAGCTTCCGAAGGCCAAACTCGAGGCGTATACTTTAGCAGGCAGAGCAAAAGATAAGGCCAATCGCTTGCAAACTCAGGTGGGCTTCTTAGAAACTTCTAATGACACCCTGAAGAAGGAACAGGAGACATTGATTCTCTGTTGCGACCAACTTGTGGCTGAGCGTGATAGAGTTCGTGCCTAGGTTGTTGAGTTAGTGGAAGCCCTCCAAAGGAAAGAGGATATCAAGGAGGCCTTGGATGACCTAAAGAAGGATAAGGCCCAGATAGATGAATAAGGGTTGAAGGTCAAATTCAATTCGATTGAGGGTCAAATTTAGTTAAAATAAGAATAAGGATTAAATTGATAAAAAATATAAATGTTGAAGATTAAATTTAAAATTATGATTTTTTTAAATTAAATAGTTATAGGATTTGAAAGTTATTAGTAAAATATTTAAAATTTTATTTTAAATAACATTTATGCTGTTTAACTTTTTATGCTCTCGAAACTCAAAAGGAAAAAAAATGTATTTTCACTAATCAATTTTTGTATGGGAATTTGCAAATTGCACCATTAGAATCAAATATCTAAACCAACATTGTTCTTTTTCTTCTTTAAAAACAATGCTAATTATTATTGTCTCGCTTTGCAAATACTAAGTTGTTTCTTTGAATTTTTTTATTTATTTATTTTTTTAAGAAAAAGGAGAAAACCTGAAGACCAATCCGCTAAAAAATCAAAGATTGGAGGATGATGGTGAATGTCTGCAAACTCTAGCTTCACTGTAAACGAGCCCTGGTTTGCAAAAATACCCTTTACTTGGACTGCAATGTCTATCTTCTGAACATATGCAAAGCCCTTCTAAAGCACATCCATCACTTCCAACACCTTCTTTCCCAAATAATATCTCATCCGACCATTCACTCGACAACATATTTTCTGGGTCTAATTGCTTCTTCACTGCAATAAACTTATTAAAGTTTAGGTACTTACTTTGAACTTTCAAAAACGCCAAGTTCCTGTTTTTAGCCCAATGTGGGCGAGCCCCATACTTGAAAAACGCCATTTGCTCCACTTCTTCCATTACATCTTGGTTCAACCTCGGGGTGGAAGCTTCATCAGCTCGATAATAGTTGAAATCAACAACTATGGAGTCCTCGGATTGGCCTAGATATGCCTTTGAAGCCTTTATGTATCGAATCAAGAACCCATTATAGTGATCGATCCCACAAAAGTTTTCTGGTTTAAGGTCCCTCAATTTTTTAACATCTTTGATGAAGTCTCCAAACTTTGTAGCAGTAAATATTGCAGTTTATTCATAAAAGAATAGTCCTTTGATTCTTGGATCCCAAGCACAGGAGGCATCGATTCTTGTTTTAGGTGAATATAAGCATGAACCTGATGTCTGCCTTTTCCCTTGGCGACCCACTACTGGATAACCTGTGAAAATCTGCCCATTGTTCTTCAATCCATTGCCAATTTGCTTCTTGTACCATAATGTAGTATCCGCCAGCGTGCATTCTCCATTCACACTTTTGGTACTCTCGAATAGTTTTTCTGCAAAATTTTCTCATATTCAAAGACCAAAACGATGCAATGATATACATATTTTTTAAAATGACAATAACCAGAGTTTATACCCACAGGTCAATTGCAGTAAGCGTCCTTAAACTATGATTTAGATTTTAATTTGGTTTCTAAACTATAAGTAACCTAATTGAGTCTTAAGTATCCGTAATGTATTAATCAAGTCATTCTATTAAACTTTAAATGTCAACTCAAATATGATGTATATTTATATAAAAGACTGCTTGAATTAAACCTGATTAGAATAATAATCCCATTAAAATTTAGAACGCTTTTCACTCAACCTAAATAATTCATACCATATGTAAAGATATACTTAAAATTTGATTTACATATTTTAAATATTATATGTCAAATTCAAGTTAACATTTAATTCAAACTAACATATCAATTGGCAAAAAAAAATTAACTAAAATGACACTTATGTTTTTAAGAAACTACAGTTTAAACATTTTGAAGTTAGATAATTATACATTAAAATTTGCAACTATAAAAATTGACCCAAAAATAGAGATTTACTTGATCATGAAATCAATTAATTTGAAATATAGATTAAGAATGTGCAATTAACCCTAAAAAAATTTTACCTGATGCTCTGACCGATTTAGAGATGAGGATTTCATTGGATTGAAAGCCAAAAAAGTCGTTAATTCCATCGCTAGGGGTTTCCATGGGAACTCTACTGTCATATCTATACACTGCCGTATGTTTTGATGGATACCATGTGATGTCTCCGAACTCATATTTCTTTCCATGTTCCATGAAATTGTTTTCAATTGAAGAATCATTTGTGAAATTATATGTAATGCTTCTCTTGAATCCTCTCTTCAGAGACAACTTCACATGTATATATATGTTGTTCAATTTCAGACAACATAATTTTATTGCAAATAAATAAGCAAAAAAACCTCAAGTTGTAGCATGAGTTTATTTTTGCCAACAACCTCTTAATTTAGTGAGAAGAGTGTTATATTGTAGATATGAAAATTTAAATTTGATCCCCTAACAATTTCATTCTCTTCCCTCAACAATTAAAAAAAATTACTTTTGAAATTATAAATAGATAATTTATCTACTCAAATAAATAAATTTGAGGTTAAAAGTCCCTGTAATTGTATAGAATTTGAGATTTGATCTTCGTCTTCTTATTTTTTTCATTTTAAAATTCCTAGTTTAATCATTATCATCGTTTGAAGTTTTTTGTCAAATTTTATCAATTTAACATGTTTATTTTATGTTAATCATCAAATTTCTAATTTGACCGATTTTGATAAAAAAAAATACTTACAATTTTAATGACTGGACTAAGAATTTTAAATTTTAAAAATTAATTTTTAAAATTTTAACTTAAATTTAAATATGTGATTATAAAAATGTTTATACTGATTCCTAATGTAATTTATAGATTAAATTCATATAAAATAATAGGTGAACGTGAACATCATATCCAAAGTTGGGAATCTTTTTTTAATATAAAATTTCAGTTTTTTGATTGAGATAGACACCCTATGTTTCCTTTAGTGCAAAGTTTTCTAATGGCTATTCTTCTTTTTCTAAGAATAATAAAATGTTAATAAAAACAATTAGGAGCATAACATAATACAGACAACTGTAATTATTTAAGACTTACGCCATTGTTAGGTTCTTCGTACTTTTCCTGTCAAAGTTTCTCATTTTTTTAATGTCAAAATTTGCTATTAATGAGTGTATTTTGATAAAATTATAGATTTAGTTTTTCATATTTATTTATAAGTTAAAATAATTTTAATTAAAATTTTCAATTTTCTTTTTTGCGTTGACGCGATTTATGTTTCATATGAAAATTTTTGCATAATCTTAATTAACTGTTAACCATTAAATTAAATGAAAAGAAATTTAAGTTAACTCTTGAGCTAAAATATTACGACGAGGTTATTATAAGTTAAATTATATTTTATTTTTTATTTAAAAGATAAGAAATTAATTTGTATATTAAAGAATAAATTAATTTTTTTATGTTAGAAATTTTATTTATTTGTATTATTAAAAATTGATAAGGCTAATAGGTCACGTGTTTTTAATGTTAATGTACAATGATGGGTTTTTAACGATAAAAATAGATGAAATTTTTAAAAATATGATCTAACTCTTAGTATAATGATTTCTATGGTACTTTTACATATATTTTATTTTTTAAAAAAAATATGAGAATAAATTATATTAGGATCATCCTAAAAAATATAGTTTTTATATACCAATAAAATAGTAACACGTCATTAAATTTTAAAGATAATAAAGTATTATTATACACTCATCTATATCTAATATCTTCTCCAACTTAATTTAACTTTAATTAAATTACTTAAAATAATTAATTTTTTAAATTATAAACAAACATGTTTTATTCTTTTACAAATTCTAATTATTTTGTTTTTCATAAGTTCATTTTTTTGTGCAACCAATTTAAAAGAAATTAGTACTTTTTGTGCATTTTTTTCCATGCCATTGACACATGATTTTGGTAATTATTTTTTCTCCTAAACCCTAAATCTTGAACTCGAATCTTAAATTTTAAACCCTAAACCCCGAGATTTAGGATTTGGGTTTGAGATTTAAGGTTCAGGATTCGGGTTTGGGTTTGTGCTTTGGATTCAAGGATCAAGGTTTAGGTTAAGGGTTCGAAAGTTCGAGGTTACATGTTTTGGTTCAATGTTCAAGGGTTCAATGATATAGATTACGAGTTCGAGATTCAGGATTCAAGTTTAAGGTGCAAGAGTTTGGAGTTCTAAATTTTTAGTTTAGGATTCGAAATTCTAGATTTAAGTTTAGAGTAAAAAAACTATCAAAATTACGTGTGCATAGAAAAAATTGTTGAATATTATTAAATAATTGAAAATGGACCATCACTAATGTGGTGGAAATAGTCTATAAATTAATTTTCATATCTTTAAATTTGGATGATACAACAATTTTATTAATACCTAAAAAACTTAATTTTTAATATCATTCTAATTCTAAAAAAAAATATTCGCCATATTAAAACTTTTCGAAAATCACCCTATTAAGATGGAATTCACAGCAATTCAAACAAGGAAAGAGAAATAGTTACCTTGGAGATGACACCCAAAATTCCTAAAGAAACTTTTGCAGCATTAAGGAGTTGATCTTGTGCTCCAATTTGTTTTACTTTTGCATACCCTTCTGATTCATTACCTGGAACAATCATGCTGAGCCCAATAACATGATCATGAACAGCTCCTCCTTTGCCCACCACGAACTTCCATGTGCCCCGGTGCTTATCATCCCCGCCACGCTCACACCCTCCCAATACGGCGCCGCAGCCAGGCTCAACCCCGCCTCTTCAACCTTATCAATCACATCCCGTAGCGCCACTCCGGCATCGGCCGTCACCGCCAAATTGACCGAATCAATCTCGATACTGGAATCATATTTCGCCGTGCTTATCAACAACGAATCATGATGACCCAGTGATGAAGGGCAAGCTAGTTTGGGGATCGTGTGTGAAAACTGGCTGACTACTTTCACTTTGAGTTTGTTTTTATTGGCGTGAGCGACGGCAGAGCGAAGCTCTTCTTCAGTCGTTGGGTATACAACGCTTTTGACACTGCAGTCCTTTCGATCTCCCCATGCACCATAGGAATTGGAGAGGGTACAGATTGTTCGGTTGCATTGTACCGGATCTGGTGGTGGAATAGCATGGACCAGGATGATTGAGCCCCATACAAGTAGGTGAAGAAAACCTAGGAGCCACCTGAAGTAATACATTTTATTTCTGGATAATTCAATCACTGTTGGCAGATCTGAGCTTTATAGAATGGAGAGTGTTAATTTGGTAAAGAGAAACTGTTAAATTATGGGATTTTTGATAGAATAGAAAGTAATGCTTAGAAGAAACTTTTGAAGAAATAAATTATAAAAAGAGAAGATTTCTTGCATTGAAGCCCAAGATAGACTTTGGAGCATATATAGGATAGAGTAATATACATGGTAATATATGATTTGACACTAATATGACATATAAAATTCCCCACTTTGCACCAAAAAAGACTTTTACCTTCAAAAAGTGTTTGTTTAGGAGGAGATCGGTTTTCTTTTTTATTGTGGTATGAACAACAATAAGACGAAGTTGGATTGAGTTGGGTGCTGTTATAGGCATTTTCGTGCGACTGTGGAACTCTTTCTCATGCGGTTGACGCGTTTATTATTGGGCCAGATGTCTCTCACTCATAATATTTGGCTGAAAGGAAAGCAATAATGAGTCGTGGTCCTGCTGCGGCATGCCACAAAAACAGTTTGTGAGGAAATTGTTTAGTCATTAGTGATTCTTATGAAATTATTTTGGGAGTTAAATCTGTACTTGAGCTTTAATAGTTGTGTAAATGGAACCCTAAAATTTGTTAATCCATTTAATGCTTTTTACTTTTTTTTTGGCTACGTTGACATATAAATTACTAAATTTAACCATCACTAATTTGAGTTTTCTTCCAAAAAAAAAATACATACATGAAAATTAATTATATTACTAAATTAACAAGCTAATCAATTTTAAAATAAGGTAAGTCGATCCCTGTTTTTAATTAGTTTGAGTTTTTGCTTTTAAATTAATATTTTTAATAGTCGATTGAGTCTTAATTCGATTGGTATGAATATTATTGTCAATACAAGAAGACGTGGGTTTAAGTGCGTTGGAACCCATTATCCTTTTATTTATGGATTGAAAAGGAGTTATGAGTAATTTTAAGTATTGTATCAATAATAATAATATTCCTAATAAAAGTCCTATTGCAATTGTTTTTTCTTCTTTTTTTTTTTGTAAAATCATTCTCCATCGATGAGATAAAGATCCAAAAACTTTTGATGAATTCAATTTTTGAGCACTTAAAAAAAGAAAATTCGTAAATCTTAAATCTATGTGACAAGATTAGGACATCAATTTTTTTTATGAATAAAATAAAACACTTTACAAGAAGCTAGAAATAGTCAAAAGAAAAATCTAAGATATAACTGTAAATATTTCTCTCTATCAAAGGCCAACTTGGCAATGAGATCAACTTCAGCATTTTCTTCTCTAGGGACATCTTTAATAGATCATTTCTCTACACTCTGCAAAAGTTATTGAGTTATGCGCCTGAATATTATTGAATTTGACTACTTCGACAATGCTTCCCTCATAGCTCAAATAACTCCCATAGTATTTGTCTATCCCAATATCATGTCATGTTGTCTATCAATATCACACCATCAAGAATGCTCCATAATTAAACCCAAGGATCCAATTCCATGGCATAGGACATCAACTTTTAAGTCTAGCTTATTATATTTTTATTTAGTGAAAAGGACAGCCAAAGAAGAAGGTAATTTCATTTATGGAGGGGGTTTTATTGTAGAAGTCAACCGTTTTTTTTTTCTGTTTAAATTTATAAAGATATCCATAACCTAAATTAAAAGTTATCCCAATCAAGGGGAATGCACAATTTCAATTTTGGGTGCAATTAAGTTAAGCTTGGGCAGGGTTGAAGGAGTATTTAGGGTATTTATTTTTTTCATGAAAAGGAAATAAGAAAAGAAAAAAGAAACAGGGAATAAGAGAAAAGAGAACAAAAAATATTGGTGTCATTTTTTAAGGTAATTAAAATATTGTAATTTTATATTCATTTCATATATTTTTTTTACAGCTTCTTGTAACCATATTGTATTTTAATTATTTTTTTTGTGTGTTATATTTGTATCATGTTTCATTTTATCCAATATTCTGTTTAGGGGGTAAAAATTCTATGTTTATATTTTATCTAAATTTATTTTATATTTTACATAATTTTTTGGTTCAATTTAGAACAAAAATTATATGTTAATGTGTTTTTGTATAATTTTTATGTATTTCAAGTATATATATTACAAGTTTGTATAAAGTTTCAATTATTAATTATCATTGCTATTTATAATTTTTTGTCTTATTTATATTAATTTTTATGCCATTTCATGTTTTTATTCTTTTTCCATGTTATTTTTATATTACTTCTCTATTAGATATTCCAATGGTTTACTATAGTAATTCAAATTTGATTCTAAAATACATTTTAAAAAAAATAAATAATAGTAAAAATATACATTATTTTAAATATTATATTTAAAATTTTAACTTAATTTTTCGGAGTACAGCAATAATCAAAGCAAATTTAAGAGGTAGACAAAAACTTTGGCCCCTGAAAGGGAAAATTTTGTTATGCAATCTATTATGAAATAATTAAATTATAAATTAATATGATTAAATTACATTTCGACTCTTTAAAAAATAAATATAAATTTAAGTTTATTACAATGTTTTTTTTTGTTATATGACTACAGAATGAATATTTATATTTTTTAAAAATATTATGCTAACACATTTAACAAAAAAAATTTAACCGTAATACTTAAATTTTGAAATTTAAAAAAAAATTATTAAAAATAAAAGTTGAAGTGAATTAAAATACAAGAACTTTGGGTAGATTTTAACCTTGAAACATTCTTGGGTTTGAAAAAAATGGAAGGCAAGTGGATAGAGCCCGGTCTTTGTGATATCTTAGACTGTGTAAGGTAGTGAAACTTTAGCCGATAGTAAAAAGATTGTAATGAGAAGTAAGGCCAACTGTTTGTATCTGTATTTAAGCATATATGAATACTAGAACATCATTTAATGGTTCCATATTAAGAGGCTTAAGGCAGCAACTTTTCACTCTTCTATCCTCTAATTTTTTATGATTGATTCTGGAAAAACACCCTGGCTGATTGCAGAAATATGATTTGTCAGATAAGAACTTTGGTTGGAGGAGATTTTACACATTATGTCGCAGCATCTCCTGTCCGAAATAACAAATCAAAAAATTGTCTAGAAAATGCAGTTTGATGTTCTTTCATATGTGATGATTTGTGAAGATTAATTCGACAACAGGGGGCATTTTATGATTTGTGAAGCATTGACCCAAATAAACCCATGAATTACCCATTGAAGCAGTTGGAGATTTGCTTTGAATTTAGTGGAGAGGGACAGGGGGGAAGCAGAGGTGGCTGCAGCGAGAAGCTGCTGTTTCCAATCCAGTGAATTTTTATGTAACTACTTGCGGACATCTCCATTGGCAGCCGAGCTTGGTAACGTAAGCTTGTAACCTAGGTGGGGCACTCAGCGTGGTCTGATTCTGGTTTGTCTGTTCCAAAGCTAAGAGTTGAATTCTGGGTCTCTTGGTTTTTAGAGTTAACACCACATGCTCCACTTGGAACTGTGGAATTGTAGGGATAAAATAACCACGTTTGAATGAAATTACAAATTGAAATGATTTACCCGGGAGTTATTGTAAAGGCTTTTGCTTGATAGCAATGCACCAGTCGGCCATTAGATTCTTCTAGGAAGCCTGATGGCCCCAATGCCCCAGGCCTATATCCATCATTTACCTCTTTTTCAGAAACAACATTAGTTATACAATTAATTAAATACAGTATTTATCATTACCAAGAACACAAGCTCTTAGTCTCTTTATTTCTGTACTATAAAGACCATAGTTTCAGGCTTTCATCATATATGAACACTAGGTTCCATTTTTTAAGAGGCTAAAGGCAGGAAATTTTCAATCCTTCTACCCTCTAATATTGATCATTAATTCTAGAAAAATACTCCACCTGGTTATAGAATTATGATTTGTCAGATAAGAAGAATTTGACCTCTCACTTACTCAAATAACCAAAAGTTTGAAGTGTTTCATATTGGATGGTTTTGTGAAGATTCGATCCGACAACAGGCGGCATTTTTTGTATCATGGTGGGAAGAATTTTCAATTGAAACATAGACCCAATTAAACCCATATATGTCCATCTTTTATTAACAAAAGGAAGGAAAGGAAGTTACCCATTGAAGGAGATGGGGATTCACCATAGATGCGCTTTGAAGTTATCGAGGGGGAAAGAGGGAAGCAGAAGTTTAGGTTGAGCAAAGAGTTTTTGTTTCCAATCCCACATAGATAGAAAACAAGAAGCATTAGTTCTTTATATATCTACTTCCCCAGATGGGTGCTTGCCGAGCTTGGTAACGGAAGCTTGTAACCTGCGTGGGGGCATTAGGGTGATAGAACACGGGTTCGTTTCACTGAGTTGGATCCATCGTGGTCTGTTTCTGGCTGGCCCATTCCAAGCCGAGAAGTTGAGTCAAAGGGAATTGAGTGAAAGCTCGGGTTCTCGTGAGTCTTAGAGCGGAGAGTACTGCGTGAGGCTGGATTCACAGAGCAGCGAGTATCTCCCGCTGTCGGCAGTGGAAGGATAAGAAGTTGGTTCCACTCGGATCCATCATAGCTCAATGAGTTGACCCCTGACCTGAACCATCATTTTTTTTTTCTTTTTCCTCGTATTGTTGGCTTTTTTATAAAAGTAACTTAGAAAAAATAAATTAATTATCAAAATAACTTATTTTTTTAATTATGTACAAAAGTAACTCATTTTCTACAGTAAAAAGTAGTGGAGCCATATGATATGGCGCCACAACTTTGCCACGTCAGCCAGGGGTATTAAAAATTTACTTTTTGGTGGAGCCATGTTGAATGGCGCCACCAGTATAAAATATTAGAAAAATACTAAAAAATCTAAAAAAACGAGGGACTTAAAAAAAATTTCTATTTTTGGGTGGAGCCATTCTAAATGGCGCCACTACTTTTCTGATTTGTCAGGTTCTTATATTTTTTTTACTTTTTTTACTTTTTTTCTTATATTTTGTCTTTTCCTTAGATTTTTTTTCTTTTTTAAGTTTTATATTGTTTTCTTAATTTATTTTGCTTATTTAATTTATATTATTAATTTTAAAAATTTTGTAATATATATTTAAAATGTTTTATAATATTTTTTAAAAATTGTAATTATTATTTTTAAAAATATTTTTTAACTTTATATATATATTTGTGAATTTAATTTTTTATAAATTTTAAAAATGTATATTTCAAATTAGTTTTGAAATTATTAGTTTTATAATATTTGAAATGTATGTTTAATATTTTATTAATTTTACATACAATTTTAAATATTATTTTTAAATTCTTTTTTATATATATTTAAATTTTAAAGTTTAAATTAATATATATATTTATTATAACTAGTCACATGTCAGTGATGTGACTATTAATAAATTTAAATATAAATATAAATTTTAAAAAATATATATTTAATATATTTTTTTTTGACTCTTTATTGTTTTGTTTTTTTCTTTTATGTTTAATTATTATTATTAACTTTAAAAAATTTGAAATATTTTATTAATATATATATATTTGTAAATTTTAGATATGTATTTTGAGATTATTTTTTAAAATTTTAAATACAATTTTTAAATACATTTAAAAAATTATAATTTTTTAATAATATAAGAAATCATAATATTTTAGATATTTTTTTAAAACTTTGTCTTTTTCCTTTTTTTTACTTTTTTGAAATTTTTTTTCTTATTTTATTATTAATTTTAAAAATTTTGTAATGTATATTTAAAATGTTTTATAATATATTTTTTACAATTTTAAATATTATTTTTAAATTCTTTTTTTAACATTAGATATATGTATTTAAATTTTAAAGTTTAAATTAAAATATATATATTTATTATAACTTGTCACATCATGTCAGTGATGTGACCATTAATAAATTTAAATATAAATATAAATATAAATTTAAAAATATATATATATTAAATATATTTTTTTATTATTTTGACTCTTTTTATTGTTTTGTTTTTAAAAAAAATTGTTATATATATGGGTGGGGCTTGGTCCCCCCTTGTATAGATGGAGAAGTTGAGTGAGAGAAAAAAAAAAGGTACGTTTGTTAAAATTTTATTTTTTTGTTTTTATATTTTATAGTTAACGTAATATAAATTACAGATTTGAAGATGTCTTATGGAGCAATTACGAATCATACTTCATCGATGATAGACGAAACAGTAAAATTTATAATAAATTAAAAAAAATTCGGTTTAGTTTCCCAATTTTTTTTTGCTAATATCTACTCTGTTGAACATGTTTTGACTGCTTTAAAATACTTATCTCTAATTAGTTGTTATTTAGCTTCTGTTGAACATTTTAGATTATTAATTTGATTATACTTTGTAATACTTTATTTTTGTTATAATTGATTTAGATATACATTATTTGTAATTGTATTTGTATACTTTAAAAAAAAAAGTTAGTAGCACTCACCTCCAAACATCTAATTTAATCACACAAATTATAATAGAATAGATATATTATAAAAATAAATTAGGATATTTTCATTTTTTTTAAATAACTATCCCTTAAAATCGACTTACTTAAAACTTTACTCTATTTTTACTAATTTCATACTTAATTTATTAGACGGTGTGTAGGGATTAATACGCAAAACTATTACTTGACGAGATCGATTTATGAAAAAAAATTCTTTTAATTTTAATATATATATTATTAAAACAATAATAATAAAAGTGAATATATTTGATTATTTACTAGTTAATTTATAAATAACTAGAAAACATAAGTATTTGTTTAAAAAATACTTTATGTTTTTAAATTTTATCATATAAAAATATATTAGTATTCCTTGAAAAATAATTTTTCGCTATTACTCACTTTAAAATTTGAATAAGATATCATAAAATTTTAAAATTAGAAACATATACGTATTGTAGCCATTGGTGTCAAATTGAACTTGCTTAAACCAATCATCTTCTCTTGGGTTGCTTTCTGGTTTGGACTTATTTTTTACACTGGTGGAGTTTGAGTTGCTGCTTAATGAATTTCTCTTTTCTTGTAATTTTACTAGTCCCCAGTTCATATTCCTGTAATTTCTCCCTGTAACACCCCCATGCCTGAAACCGTCACTGGAGTCAAGCTTGAGGTGTTACTAAACTTATCTTACCTTTTAAACAACTCTAAACCACTTATTTTAATTTTCAGAATAAACTATTTTTCTGCGTCATGGTTGCTTAAAAATTCATTTCTCTAGTTTCAAAACTCAAAATTAAGATCCGTAAATTTTTACTGAAACTAGACTCATATATTTATCTACTAATTTTTTTCTAGAATTTTTTACTTGGCCAATTAGTACAGTTTATTAGTTAAAGTTTCCCCTATTTCAAAACTCGACTGCACTGACCTCTTCTTACTACGAACCATGTTTCTTCCTGTACAAAATTCATATGACTAAGCCGTTTGTTTCTCTTAAAACTAGATTCAACAAGGATTCTAACCATATAAAGTACACCTTCTAATTAGTTTTTTTTACAATTTATGGTGAATTTTCAAAGTTGAAACAGGGGATCCAGAAATCGCTCTGGCCCTGTTTCACTAAAACTCAGATATCTCATAAAATATAATACATTTACCCTTTTTTCTTATTCCATAAGAAAATATACACAATAAGCTTTAATTTCATATATTATTCATCTTCAAACTATGTTTCTACAATTTTTATTGATTTTTCAAAGTTACGTCATTTCTGTTACTTGAATCTGTTTTTAGGTTACTTTCACATTTTTTCATAATTTTCATGTGATAATCACCATTCAAACATACATGTTAATAAACATGTATATCATCGGCTATTTTATTAGCTAATCACTAGCAAGTATTTACACATCATTCATTGTTCATATTATACCAAAAGTAGCTAAGTTTCTATACATGCCATACCCAAAACAAAACGTCTAATTATACTGAGTTATTTCTTTGATAGTGTGATCGGCCTCCGACGTTTCCTTCGATCCCCGAGTGACTAGATAAGTACTATAAGAAGAAGAAAATAAAGAGATTAAGCACTAGGCTTAGTAAGCTTACAAGCAAATAAATCACAACATTCAACATAATGGATAATTATGCATAATATCATCTAACATCATAAATTTCTTTACTTCTCAATTTCTATCTTCTTCTTTATTCCCTTACCTTCTTTCTTACCTGACCTTTCCTTTTTCATAAGTATAATCTACTTTTCCTTTGCTGTTAATTCACTATAATTTAACTCGTATCCTGACCCGTTGAACCACTCAGAATACTAAGGATACTAGGGTCGTTCCTGTCTATCAATATCCTGCCAATGCCATGTCTTTGACATGGACTTACATGAATTATTCCTGTCTCCAATGCCATATATAATATGGACTTACATGGCTCAATCCTGTCTCCAAAGCCATATTTCTAATATGGACTTACATGGCTCATTTCTGTTCTGTCCTGTCAACCCTAATATCCTAACATTCCTAGGGTTCAACCGGGGCTTTCTAACACTTTTCCTTTGTCACTTCACCTTAAATTCGACTTTAAATATTTTCATAACATAAATATATAAATGCTGGAAGTTGAAAATAATAATGTAAAATAAAATAATATTGCATTTATTTACTGTAACTTACCTTGATACAAAATGTGACTAAACTTTACAATTTAGTCCTTTACTTTTTCTTTTCCCCGATCTACTCCCGAATTTCGTTCTTCTTGATCTATAATAGCAAATTTAACTTATTTAATATTCACATGTATTAAAACAGTCCTTGATCCAAACTTTGGCAAAATTATATTTTTACCCCTAAACTTTCACATATTTGCACTTTTGCCCCAAGGCTCGTAAATTAAACTTCATCCTATTTTCTTATATTTTATGACATGCTGATCATTTTTCTCTTCTATGGCAATATCAAAATCACACTCTAACATATACTTATGACTATTGGTATTTTTTTCCAATTTAAGCCCTTTTACTCGTTTTCACTTAAAACCGAGTAGCATAAGTTGTTTAACATAATTTAAAACCTTATATTCTATCATAAAACACCAAAATACACAAATTTCAGCCATGGGTATTTTTCCAAATATGAACCCTAGGTTGAATTATTGCTAGAATAAGCTTAATCAAGTTACTGGGACTCCAAAAACGTAAAGATCATTAAAAACGGGGCTTGGAATCACTTACTATGAAGCTTGAAAGTTGAAGAAAACCTAGCTATGGAGGAGAGCAAAAATCGGCAGAAACTAATTGAGAAGATGACCATTTTTGTGTTATTTTTCCCTTTTTAATTCATTTAATATCCAAATGACCAAATTACCCCTCTTTACTAAACTTTCAAAAATTCCTTCCATGTCCTAATTTTTGTCCATGAACTTAAAATTGGTCAAATTGTTATTTAAACCCTCCTAATTAGTATTCCAAAGTAATTTCATACTAAAAACTTCTAGAATGCAAGTTTTGCAAATTATTCGATTTAGTCCCTAACCTCAACTTAAGCACTTTATGCATAGAATTTCATCACGAAATTTTTACACAATCATGCAATCATACCATGAACCTCAAAATAATAATAAAATAAATTTTTCTACCTCGGATTTGTAGTTTCGCAACCACTATTCCGTTTAGGCCCTATTTCGGGATGTTACACTCCCATTCTTTTATTATTAATATATTTATTTTAATTAATTTAATGCTTAATTATGGTTAGGATATAATAATAACATTTGATTTCTACGTGTTATTATTAATATTTTATGACAAATTTTCATTCTATTATTAATATATTATTACTTATTTAATTTAACTTAACTTAAATAAAAAAAATACTTAGAATGGTTACGTTGGTATAATATAAGTGTGATGTTTTTGTTTTCTCAACCTTTCAATTTTACTCTTGAATATATTTTTTTATGTTTAAATTATATAGATAATTGATTTATCATATTTTTATAAAAAAAATTACCATACAGGATGGTTATCTAGTTTTGAGGTTGCGGTGTCATTTTTCCAAGTACGATCCGGACGAGCGGATCATGCCATACTTACGGTTGGCCGAATTTGGGGACGTCGCATTGATCCGGAGGTTTGACTTGAGGCCAAACTTACTATCCGCCTTGGTTGAGCGGTGGTGTACAGAGACCCACACCTTCATTATGTCGTGCGGGGAGTGCACTATCACATTAGAAGACGTCGCTATGCAACTTGGGTTACGAGTTGACGGTGTTGTGGTCACGGGTCGAAGCAAAGTGTTGGAACCTTCTGTAGTATGCCACAGACTGCCTGGACGGTCCTCTCGTGATGGGGAACAGAATTTCACATGCTTGACACTAGCATGGTTGAGAGTAAATTTTGAGCAGTTATCGAGCACTGCCTGTAATACGCCTAACCCGTATCCGCTGCCAGAACAGGGTTTCAGAGCATTACTACCATTTACAGATCACTAAAAAAAATTTAAATACTTACCGATTCAATGCATCATATAAATAAATATATTACCATTCAATCAACAGTTTGACACTTGTATAAGCATCAAAATGCAACATTGTTAGTATACTTGCACATATCTCATATAAATTCAACATTGATATATCTATTTTCTCGACATATCGCACTTGAGTTTAATAATAGTCTCAACTTACATAATTTCCTTGTATCAACATATCAAAGATAATCATATATGTACATGGCATAAAACATATCATGCTCTTACTGTTTCTTCATAAGCATATATCATTCATTTCATTATATCAATATTTCATGCTCCATCATTTCCATATATTTTATGTATATTTATTCCGGTAATAGCTTATATCAAACTTAACATAAATTATATTCCATGTACTTATACTTATTTCGTTTATCTATCTTCATAATTATTTCATATAACCATTCGTCATCTGATACATATTACCTGAATATCAATTGTTCAACAGATGTTAGAGCGTCTCCCATCCACGGTCTTATTTATCTTTGACATGATGCCATAGTGTCTTTCAACTATGGTCTTACTCATTTTCTGTCATGTTGCCATGGTATCTTTCAACCACGGTCTTGTTCATTTCATATCACGTTGCCATGGTATCTTTCAACCATGGTCTTACACATTTCATATTAGGTTGCCATGGTATCTTTCAACCACGATCTTACACATTTCATATCAGGCTGCCATGGTATCTTTCAACCACGGTCTTACACATTTCATATCAGGCTGCCATGGTATCTTTCAACCATTGTCTTACACATTTCATATCAAGTTGCCATGGTATCTTTCAACCATGGTCTTACACATTTCATATCAGGGACCACACTCCCGCGAACCTCATTCTTACAGTGGGATTACCAATCCAGGCTAAATCCCCTATAATATAAACTCATAGAGTATTGTCGGGATTACCAGTCGAGGCTAAATCCCCTACAACGACAATTACTCTAATGAGGTTGGATCTGAATTACCAGTCCAGGCTAAATTCAGACCCTAATTCGGATTACCCGTCCGGGCTAAATCCATTTTACACGTATTCTTCGGGAGGGCTATATCAGAATAGGATCACTCGTCCAGGCTAGATCCTTTTTACCGTCAATTCCTTTTCAGAGATCCATCGAATTTTCCTTTCATTCAACTGGAATTTATTTTCAATTTATATCGAGTATTATCAATATTTCATCAAATATCATGAATTGAACATTCAAATCATATTTTCATCACATAACCACATATTTCAAGTATTTAAAATACAATTCAAGTTACACAAACTTACCTCATTGCTTGTTTGTGTTTATAATTTCATTAATCCGATATCTTTTCTTTTCCACGATCAAGTCTCATATTTGAGTCGTCCGGATCTTTATAAATAAATTTGATCATCATTTCCATTCATTTCATCTTCTAATGCATTTAATTAATGCTCTAGGCAAAATTACCATTTTGCCCCTAAACTTTTAATTAATGACGATTTCGTCCTTAGGGTCAGGAAAATAAAATTCTTGCAATTTAATCCTTATTTCCAGCTATTATTCTCATATATATTGATAACAGTCCATGAATTCTATAAAATATCAGAATTTTCCATAATTTCAACACTTTTCAATTTAATCCCTAAAACATGTTTTTCCCCCCGATCTTGAACTAAATTAATAATTTCATTCAATTTTGTAATTTAAATAATAAACTAATCCATTTCATGCAATTTGGTCATTTCTGACATGTTTACAAAATTGCCCATAAAGTTTTACTTTTATTCAATTTAGTCCCTGAGCCTAAAATATACAAATTAGCCATGCTAGATGAATATTCATACATATTTTTCCTCCTTCTCCTCTCCATTCCACATGCTTAATGTAGATAACACACTTGTAAGTAACATTATCCATAATTTTTATTATTTACTTTTATGAATATTCAAATTGTCTATCTGCGTCATAGTCACTAAATTATTTATATCTGGGGCTATAGAACTCAAAATTAAGATCCACTAATTTTATCTGAAACTAGACTCATATATATTCTTACCATAAAATTTTCAGAATTTTTGGTTTAGCCAATAAGTACAGTTTATTTTTTAAAGTTACCCCTGTTCTGCTGTCTGACAGTTCTGGCCCTTCTTCACTAAAAATTTATTATCTCCTCGTACAGAATTCGAATGATGTTCCCGTTTATTTCTATTGAAAATATACTAATTAAGGATTTTAAAAATATAAATTTAATCCCATAATTATTTCTATCCAATTTTTTATGATTTTATAAAGTCAGAACAGGGGAACCCGAAGTCATTCTGACCTTGTCTCACAAAATTCATCATGTCTCATGATTTACAATTCCATTGCTTACATAATTTCTTCTATAAGAAACTATACTTAATAAGATTTAATTCCATATTTTTTTCATCTTCTAATTCGATTTCTACAATTTATGGTGATTTTTCAAAGTTAGTCTACTGCTGCTGTCCAAACTGTTTTTGTGCAAGCTATTAATTACCATGTTATAACACTCTTATTTTCTTTTTCTACACCATTTCTCATCACTTTCTCTTATTTTTTTTCTTCACTAACATATCAAGAACATAGGACCTTATGTAAGAAAACTCTACTATAACATTATTTCCATGCTTTATCAATAATAACAAACTTAAAAACATATTGAAATCTTGATGTACTTACCCTTTCTTATTGACTTCAATCTTTAACTTGATTTTTCTCTCTCCTCCAGCTTTGATTTCTTGAATCCAACTTGATATTCTTGCTCCCCATCATCTCCTTGCTATCTTTCTCTCTTGATGGCTATGGAAATTCTTTCAATTTTTAGGTGAAAATAATGAATTTTTGGTGGAACGACCAAATTGTAAAGAAAACAAAATTTCTTTCTTTTCCTTCTCTTCTAACGTTGGTTGCATGGGAAAGGAAATGTGTTGATAATTCTTCATCTTTCCTTCCTTTTATACTAAATAAATAATAATATAATAATAATAAACATCTCATAAAATATTAATAAAATAATATTTATCTAATTAATTAATTTAAAATATCATCAACATAATCATTACATTCTAGAATTCTCTCTCTTACTAATTGACCATTTTGCCCTTCATGATCTTTTAAATTCCATCATTGAGTCATCACTTAATTTGGTAAAATTACGATTTAGTCCCTCATAATTTTTTTACCTATTCAATTTGGTCCTAATTCATCAATTTTTCTTGGTTTCTAGATCATTCCACCCTTAAAATATTTGCACAATTAGTCCTTCAACTTTTTTAATTTACACTTAACCCCTTAAAATTTGAGTATTTACTCTTTGCAACAAGACTTTTCTCATCTTTGCAATTTAGTCCTTTCTTGAATTAATATATCATAATATACTTCTCAATATTGACAGCACTCAAAAATTCCCTTTTTGTTACTTTATTTCCTTATTTTACTATATCACGGATAATATTTTACTGTAAAAATTTTCGGGGTATTACACTGCCACTGAGCAGGAGGTGATGTATGCTACTCGAGCCTATATTATGCAGCTGATTGGGGGGGTACTTCTGCCGAACAAAACGTCTAATAGAGTCCACTTAAAGTACTTGCCTCTATTGGAGGATTTTTCTCGTGCCGGTAGTTACAGCTGGGGATCTGCAGTGTTGGCTGCATTATACTATGAGCTTTGTCGTGCAACAAAACATGGGGTTAGTAATATGGCTGGTTGTCTGGGTTTACTGCTGTCTTGGGCTCTATACAGGATGTCGTTTCTAGCGGATGTTAGGCACCAACCATATTCATGGCCACTTATAAATAGGTAAAAACAAAATTATACTTAACATTTAACGACTCATAAGTGTGGATAATATTTTTCAAAGTTTAACTGCCAACGTGTTTGTTTCGATTTCAGATGGGCGACGTCTCCGGGAATTGGTGCGAGCCAGACATTAATCATTTACAGTCAAATGATAGAGGCGTACGTCGGAGAGAAAGTAATATATATTAATATAATTTAAATAATGTTTATTTAACTTATCCACTTACAGTATGTGATGTGAGTTGACTCATTATGTTATATTGTGCAATTCTTGTAGATGTCGTATTCTGCAGTAAACATTGCAACCCTTATTCCTCAGAGGGTTCACACTGAAGCTCGTATGTGGTGCATTAACACACCGATGCTCAACTTCTCAACCGTTGAATGGTACAACGGTGATCGAGTTATGCGACAATTTGGGTGTAAACAATTTGTGTCGGTCGAGCCACAACAGTTTGCTGATGTCCACGGTAAGACCATGCAGGGGAGACATACATTAGATTGGAGCGTGGAACATCAATGTTATGTAGCACTATGGAATACCCGGTACGACAGGCGGCCTGAGATGCACTCCTGTATGTTTGACTTCAGTCCCTCGACTGAATATATGCAGTGGTACATGAATCGATGGCAAGTTTATTTATATGGTGGACAACTTATGATAGTACCAGGTCATGGCTACAGACGTGGAAATCAACCTACGGTGGAGGTAGAGGATCAACATATGGCGGAGCCCGACTCAGAGGACCAAGTTCTAAACACATCGGAGCAATGGGTTGACACTTTTTGTGATGAGTTCCAGAGCAGTTCATATAACCCGGACATAGGTGGTTCGAGTTCATATCACCCAGACATGGGTGGTTTGAGTTCATATCACCTGGATATAGGCGGTTCAAGTCCATTTGACCTAGAGCAACCACTGACATCAGTTGATATGTTTGGTAATAACATGTACTCCACCCCGCCTCAGGCCACGATCGACTCAGTTGCCAATCCTTCAAATGTGTACAATACACCTCAACGTCCACCCCGTCAACGAAGGCCCATAAACCGTTATACCCCGAACGATGATACCACTCGTGGTTCTTTCCAATTTTAAGTTATGTAAATTTCAAGTATTATGTGATGTTTGTTGTATTGGTTTAAGGTTTTACAACTTATATATTAGTGTTTTTTTATTTAATTTATTATAAAATCTTTTAAAGTATTAAAAGTTGCAACTATTAATTTTAAATATAATTTTAACACTAAATAATACAAACTTTATTTCTAAAAGATCATAATATAGACAGACCTCAGTTACAACATTTAATTTCTTTCAGACGGTGAAGATTGACCAGTGTAGACGTTTCTATGGGGACATTTGCTCCGATTGTGGCCAACTGTTTTACATATGGTGCAACGCTTTGGATCGACTTGTTCTCTTACATCCATGTCGTTTCGAATCCTCGTTATTGTCGGTCTACCTTTGACTCTCCTACGTAGTGACCGATCAGGCAACATCTCAAATGCAGGCGATTGCACTTCCCATGTCGATATATCCCTTAATACAAGGAACTCGTTACCCCAAATACGCAATGTACGTTCAAGTGTGTATACATCATCTATATATTGTTCGACATTCAAACTATAGGTAGCACAAGCTGCAACCACATGCGCACACGGGTTCCGTAGTGCTTGGAACATCCCGCACTCACACCACCTGTTTCGGAGATCAACTCCATAGGACCGTGGCGGGATCCCTGACCGACGACTGATATACTCTGTCACTCGAAAAGTTTCCAAATTTCGAGAATATAGTTCTACATTCATCAACCTAGCCCTTTGAGTGTTATCTTTCATGGCATCTCTGATTTTTTCGACGTACACGTGTCCTGCCTCTAACTGTTTTGCTTGTTTCAACCCCATTTTTGGCATTAAGGTTGCTAACCTGTAAAATGTGGCTGAAAAATAGCTGAAATTGGCAAGTGACGCGTACGCCTTAAGACGGAGTTAACGGCTTCAACAAGGTTAGTTGTCATATGGCCATAACGGTACCCCTCGTCAAAACATTGAGCCCATTGCCACGGCTCCATGCTACTCAACCACTGTGTAAGAGAAGGTTTGCAGCCCGCTATATCAGTTTCTAACCTCGCCAACTTATGTCTAAATCGATGTGGTTCCAGCTCGTGCCCTATGTATATATTCCGATAAAATGCGTTAAAATTAGGAAATGGACTAGAAATAATTACAAATACGAATTTAAATACGATATTTTTACCCATGTTGACAATTCGTTTGTGCCAGCCTTTGTTCTTATACTCATTGTGGAAGTTCACAGCAATGTGAAGAATACAATAGACAGACCTCCACAGAACCTCCGATTGCCGAATTGCAGCAACAAGACCCTTCGATCTGTCAGATATAATGCAAATGTTGTCTTGCCTAACAACATGTCTCCGTAAGTTTCGAATGAAATATGTCCATGATTCAGAGTGTAACAGCCAAATTTTTCAGTGGTATCGAAAAACAGTGATTCGAGATTACAAAATCCAATAAGTAAGTTTAGAAATTTTAATAAATAATAATTATGGGCCAAGCGCGAATTTAAAAGAATTAATCAGGTAAAATGGGTTGAAAACAAGGTATGAGACCTCAAATTCATAAACCGAGCCATAAATTTTTTATAAATATTTATGGAGTGTTAGTAAGTCAGTATTAAAGTTTCGTCAAGAAATTTTAAGGTTTTGGTAGTTAATTAGGTAAAAAGGACTAAATTGAATTAAGTGAAAAATTATGAAATGTGATTAAATAGCTCTAGTAATAATTAAAGGAGAACTAAATAGGCAATTAAACACCCATTATAGGGCTGGACGGCATGTGTGTGTAGCAAAAATAAAAATCAAGTGTGAACAAGGGGCAAAATTGGAAATTTTGCAAATTAAGCATATAAAACAAGACAAAATTGAAAAATCTAGAGATATCATCATTCTTCTTCATCAAAAACGCCATGGGAGGTCTGAAAGTTGCTGTTTTTCATAGTTTGACATATGTGAGTTCAATTCTTGCCCTTTTCTTTGAGATTTTTATGTTTTTGTGACTTGTACAAATAGGTCCAAGTGTTTAATTCATTAGTTTTTTATTTTATGGACAAAATTGAAAGCTACCATTGATAAGTGTTGGCTGTTTATGATGAACTAAAATAGATTTGAAGCTTTTACTTTGTTGTTTGATGATTTTATCAAGTAATTTCAATAGAATTTGATTTTAGAACCTAATTGTGAAAAAGTTGTGAATTAAGGTTTAGTGTTGAAATTATGATTTTTAAAGGTTGTGTAATAGTTGAAATTATGATTTTTAAAGGTTGTGTAATAGTTTAGAATGATGAAATAAAATGTTAATTGAGAAAAATTAGCTTAAGTGATGGGCTAATTGAGCAAGGACTGAATTGTATGACCAGTGAAATTTAGAGGAAAAATGGTAATAAACATCTTGAACTAAAACAGTTTTGGACAGCAGCAGTAGGTTAACTTTGAAAAATCACCATAAATTTTAGAAATTGAATCAGAGGATGAAAAAAATATTGAATTAAAGCTTATTGAGTCTAGTTTCTTATAGAAGAAACAGTGTAAGCAATTGAATTGTAAGTTATGAGATATAATAAATTTTGTGAGACAAGGTCAGAATGAATTTGGGTTCCCCTATTCTAACTTTGGAAAATCACAAAAATTTGGAGAAAAATAATTAGAGGCTCAAAATTATATTTTTAGAATCCTTAATGAGTCTATTTTCAAGATAAACCAATGAGAACATTATCCGAGTTCTGTACTGTGAGATAATTAATTTCAAGTGAAGAGAGGTCAGAACTGTCTGATAGTGAAACAGGGGAAACTTTAATGAATAAACTGTACTAATTGGCTAAACAAAAAATTATGAAAATTTTATGGTGGAAATATGTGTGAGTCAAGTTTCATGGAAAATTTACAGATCTTAATTTGGATCTCTTTAGCTCAAATTAAAAATAATTTAGTGACTATGACACAAATGGACAACTTTAAAAAAATTTATAAGTAAATAGTGAGATCATAGATAATGTTACTTATAAGAATGCTATATACATTTAGGATGTAGAATGGAGAGGAGGAGGAGGAAAATAAATATATAAATTTCCAGCTAGCAAGGGTTTTGTTGGGTTTTTCACACAGGAAGAAAAACATAACTAAGTTATCCGGATAAAATATGAAGCTCTTGTTAAAGCTAGAGCAACAAAGTAATTATTCCGGATGAAATATGAAGCTCTTGTTAAAGTTAGAGCAACAAGCTAATAATTCCGGATGAAGTATGAAGTAAGTTTGAGATTCAAAGACTTAGGAGTTGTAACCAAACGAACAGAAGCAAATGGGATGAAAAATTTAGAGAAGTATTTCATATTTCATCCGGGTAACATACATACTGTTGTTTGTTGCCACCCTTAATAGGTTTACATTTAAAATGGATAATTTGTATGTTTTAGACTCAGGGACTAAATTGAATAGAAGAAAAATTATAGGGGCAATTTTGTAAAAATGTCAAAAATGACCAAAATGAAGGAAATGAATTGTTTTATTATTTAAATTATAAAATTGAATGAAACTATTAATTTAGATCAAGATCGGGTGAAAACATGTTTTAGGAATTAAATTAAAAAGTGTTAAAATTGTAGAAAATTTTGTTATTTTATAGAATTTATGGGGTTTTATCAATATATATAAGAATAATTAGGTTCGAAACAAGGATTTAATTACAAGAACTTTATTTTTCTTTGTCTAAGGATGAAATCGTCATTAATCAAAAGTTTTGAAGTAAAATGATAATTTTGCCTAGAGATTAATTGAATGTATTAGAATATGAAATAAATAAAAATGATGATCAAATTTATTTATAAAGATCTGGGTGGCTCAAATATGAGACTTGAACGTGAAAAAGAAAAAGTTTTCGGATTAGTAAAACTATAAATACGAATAAGCAATGAAGTAAGTTCGTGCAACTTGAATTGAGTTATTGAATGTTTAAATTATACATTTATGTGACATGAATGTGAATTGAATGTTTAAATGTATGTTTTGGACTTTAAGGGCCCAATAGAGGGATATTATGATTATTTTCAGAATATGAATAATAAATTATTCAGAATTATCTGAAAATGCTCAGTAAACTCTGGTAATGCCTCGTACCCTATTCCGGCAACTGATACGGGTAGAAGGTGTTACACAGAGTTCTCTGACTCTACGATGGCAAAAGCGATTGGTAGTACATTTCCATTACCGTCTTGTGCAACCGCAATCAGAAGTATCTGTGTGTATTTTCCATAAAGCCATGTTCCATCAACTTGCACTACCGGTTTGCAGCGGGAGAAGGCCTAACACATGGATCGAAAGTCCAGAACAGTCGACGAAACACTCTTTTTCCCAGTTCCAATTCTCCATTAGGGCCTCTATAAGGCAACGTTTGCAAGTCCACGACAGTTCCTGGGACATACTCTACCATTGCTGAAATCCAACTCTGAATTTCATTGTATGACTCATCCCAGTCGCCGTACAATTGTTGCATGGCCATTTGTTTCGCCCACCACGCTTTCCTGTATGACACTCTCTACTAAAATCGAGCTTGCATGTTTGCAATCAATGTCGACACAAGAATGATTGAGCTATCTTTCACTAGTGACATGATGCAATTGCAAATACTTTTGGCATCCAATTTTCGGTGGTCTTGAGACATGCGTGCAAAAGTACATGTATGACGCCCTTCTAATTTTTGTATTTTCCACTGTTGAGTCCTTTGTATAAATGCAGCACGAACTCGCCAACCACACCCATCGTCAGCTCTCCAACATTCCCCAACGTATAATGTCAGTGTAGATTTGGCAACCTTGTAATCAATCGACAACTTCATGCTGTATTGTTTGATGGTAAACACACAATCCGCCTTGTTCTCGAACTGTTGCCCAACGAACAACTCGTCGAACTGTGAATTTGATGCCAATCTATGAGCAGGTACTATATCAGCGTACTCAGGGAACTCGAATGCATGCGCTGCATCTGGATCTACATTCAACATGTTGCCCCCAGGTTCATTTCGTAAAATAATACCATGACTCAGGTTACAGAATGAAGGGCCGTGAACATCTTCAACCTCCTCCGGGCCTTCATCATCGATATCGTCCGGAACCTCATCAACATCGGGGTCACTAAAATCTTGAACGTCTTGATCAGAATCTTCACCATTATTGGTCATTTCTCTGACATTTGTCTCAGTGCTTATTATCACCTCCGGATGTATTTGTAGACGGTGACCGAGGGTTGTGTTGATGTACGAACTCCCACCATAATTAGAAATTTTGGGTATCTGCGACGTTCCACCGCATTCTAATTGGCCTGTCCATCCAACATTAAGATCAAAATCTAATTCGCGATGTTAACTTATTGGGCTAACATTCTCAACAGGCTCTAAGTCTGCTAACTCAGCAAATAATTCAACTGGTTGGGGGTTCACACTCCCAGTGAACCACCATATTTCCATCATAGTGCCCAAGTCATCATCATCTAACAGTTGCATCGCACAAAATTTGAACGGATCTGTAGAGATTGGAAACTTGTAAAATAATTTGGACATCGCCTTCCACAACGAATAGCTATTTTTGCACTGATCTTCCTTTTCATTTTTGCTAGTTTCACATTTTTTTTGAATCGCAAACCTACTCTTTGTCGGCCTTGAAATACACAGCCAATATCACCTTCTACAATTTCACCATCAAAAACAACATACACCAAAAACACCTCATTATTCATTTTTAACAATTTTTTTAAACTTTTCCACTTAACACAACAACTACACCACTCTATATATAGAAGAGAACCAAGAGGTGGAGCCATAAAGAATGGCTCCACCAAAATACTGTGATTTTTTAGAGTATAGGGGGCCCTGTAGCAATTTTGCCATTTTTTGGTGGAGCCAAATAATTTGGCGCTACCAGTTTTCAAGTCTGACAGCCAACTTATTTGTTTCAACCTTTTTTTTTTATAGTTGTGACTTTCTTTTTTCTTTTTTTTTGGCTATACCAGTTTTCAAGTCTGACAGCCAACTTATTTGTTTCAGTCTTTTTTTTTTAAAGTTTGACTTTCTTTTTTCTTTTTTAAGTCCTTATTTATTTTATTTATTTCGAAAAACTTGAAATGTATTTTTTAAAAAAATTTATAATATATTTTTTATAAATATTAAAAACATAATTTCAAATTATTTTTTAAATATTAAATATATTTTTAATATTATAAAACATTTAAAATGATTTAAAATGATTTAAAATATTTTTTAATATTTTAAATGATTTTAAATATTTTTTAAATTTTACATAGAATTTTGAAATTTATAATTTTTATTTATTTTTAAAAATATTTAACATTTTTTAAATTTTTTATACAAATTTTATTTAAAATTTTAAATGTTTAAATGTTTTATATTATTAAAAAATAAAAACAAATAATAAATTTGAAAGATCATATCTTTAAATTATTTTAATATTTTATATTATTAAAAATATGGTTAATATTTAAAAAATAATATTTATAATTTTCAAAAATTAATTTGAGAAATATACATTTAAAATTTAAAAAAAATCTAAAAATGATATTTAAAATTTTAACTCCACTGAGTTGATCCCTGACTGAACCATCACTTTTTCCGCTCTTGAACAGAAAATTCCTAGAATCTTCATATTATGAATGACGTATGGCATAATTATTTGGAGTTACTGTTTGTTTAGATTAAATTTCGACAACTCTTCCTTAATTTATAAGTTATCTCAAGTAATATATTTTATATGATTTGTCTGAATAATGCTCATGCGTCCAATATATTATGAAATTATATAAAATTTTACATAATAATTTGTTTAATATATATTGACATATTCATGTATTCATGTTGTGTTTATATTATTTTAAAAATATATATCAAGATTATATATAAATTTAATTCTATATGCAATGTTATATATGAACTTTAATTTTATACATAAAATTTTAATTTAATTCGATTTTTAAAAATTATTAATAATATTATTTTACGTTAATATACTGCATATAAAAATAATTATATTAAATTCAATTCCGTCATATTTATGCATTTATATTATATTCATATTTTTTCCTTTTAGTGTTTAAAGGATAATAAATTTGTAAAACTTTTATCTTTTAATGTTCGTATTTATTTTTATTTTGAAGTTACTATCATTTGTATCCACAATTTAAATCAGAATAAAGTATAACATGCACTAAATTAAATAATTTAATTTTAATTAATTAATTAATTAACCTCAATTCAACTAATTAGCTAGCTCGCACGTGATTTTCACAAAATTTATTTCTTTTTTATATTTTATCGACTTCTAATTATTCTTTCTGTTATGTCTGAGTTTATAGTATATTTTGCTTAATTTGTTATTGTACTCTAATTTTATTTACTTAAAAATTTAATCGTTACATTTATCACTAAATATCATATTCAAAGCTCTTTAACAAAATTTTCGAATATTTCTAGTCTTTATATTTTTTAAACTTTTGAAATTAATTCTTCAATTTTTAATTTTAAAAATTTAGTCTGTCTTGCTTATTTGATTTGAAAAAAAATATAGTTAGTTGACTTTTGTTAAATTTAAATATTTTTTTATCATTTAGAGTTTACTTTTGGTTAAATTCTGTTTTTAGTCTTTATGCTTTAATTTGATTAAATTTAATGCTGTACTTTTTGAATTTTAAATTTTTTATCTTAACACAAATAATAGCAGTTAAATCCATTTGATTAAATTCAATTACGAGTTATGTACTATGCATACAATTGTAGATTTAGTCCATATTCTCCAATTAGATCATTCTATGTCCCTATATTTTTTGAATTTTGAAATTTCAATCTTGACGTAAATACATTAACTGGATTTTTTATGAGTACTATGTGAAAATAACAAGTGAACATGGCATTGCACATACGATTATATGTTTGTTGCATCAGATTTTGAAAATAACATAATTTAATTTAATGAATTTAATAATTATAATTTGGTGATGATTGAAATTTTAAAATTTAAAAAATATAAAGACTAAATTTACAACTTTCATAAAATACATAAACCAATAACATAATTTAACCTTTACTTTTTATTCATATCTTTGAATCTTAGAACACATATTCAAATTTAAATGGATTCTATTAATCGTGATATTAATTAAAATTTAATTTTTAAATTAGAAAAATAAAATAATTAAACTCTTGAATTTTAAAATAAAAAAATAAATTTCAAAATTTTAAAAATTATAGAGATTAAGAATAAAGTTAAACCAGTTTCATTTTCCAATCGGTGTTATTTAAATAGGATTTCAATAAATTAAAAAAAAATATTTCAATCACTATCGATTATTAGATAAAAGGGTCCAGCTTAACTCAGAAACTTCCTCGACGTATTAATTCAAAAAAAGGATGGTATGAAACAGGATATTATCCCTCTCCAATAGTTTAATATTATATCAATAATTTTATTCTAAATTTCAAAATTCTCATTTAAATTTGACTGGCATTATACTATTAAAAAATATATATAAATAACGTGGCGTCATTGTTCATACAATCATTTCCCTATTAATTCGTTGGTATAATTTTTATTTTCATTTTAATTTATTAAAATTTAATCTCGAAATTTAACATTTAAGCAAAAAATATCAAAATCAACTAGATTAACTTTGATAAAGCAAAACAGGGGAACTAATTTTTCCAAATTTAAAAATAAACCTAATTTATTTCACCTTATTTTAAGGTAATAATAATAAAGTGAATCGTTGACAAATAAAAATCTCTCCAACATTCTACAATGATCTCTTTATCTAACTCCAGAAATTTCAAGAACACTCTTTCCTATCAAAACCCTACAGTATATATAACATCTAAAGTAACATCATACAGCACAACATAGAAAATGTCTCTGCTTCAAGTCTTAAACCAAAGCAACATCTTTGATCCTTCCCAAGGTTTATTGTGGGCGCCTCCGATGGATTGGAAAGAAACTCCCGACTCCCATGTGTTCGAGATCGATCTTCCCGGGTTCAAAAAAGAGGACGTGAAGCTACAAATCCATCAAGGAAGTGTTGTTTGTATCAGTGCGGAAAGAAAAGAAGATGACGAGGAAGAGGAGAAAGGAGGGAAGTGGCGGTGGCATTGTAGAGAAAGATGGGGTGGTGGTGGCAACTTTTACAGGCAATTCCGTGTGCCCCCAAATGGGAAAGCTGATGAGATGAAGGCTTCAATGCGTGATGGTGTGCTTGTTCTCGTAATACCTAAAATCAATGATGAAGTAAACGTAAAGGGTAAAGAGGAGAGGAAGAAGATGGAGATTGAGATATCAGAAACTCAACCTTCTAAAGGACTTGGTCGTTTCTTATGCTGCAAAGCTTGAACAGGTTGGGAATATGTTCTATTGTACTGTGTGTTTGCCTTGTAAATTATTTTTTCAACAAATTAATTTGATTTAGTAATAATAATAATAAAGTAGTAGGTGTGTAATTAAAGACTATTAGAGTCTGTAAAAAGTAGGCTTGATTTTCAGCTCAATCGTAAGGTTTCAGGTTTCACTTCACATCTTGATGAAAATTTATTTTCATTTTTAGTTTAGTTTCAGATAATAAGCTATTTAGATTAAGCTTAATTAGAAAAAACTATATAATATAATTTTTTTTAAGTTTCATTTTTATTTTTTTGAATTATTTAATGTTTAATTTTTAATTTGTCAAAATGAGCCAAATCTTATTTTAAAGGAAAATACTAAAATAATAATTTTATGAAAATTATAAAGTATTGAAAAGTAAAAACTTTCAAATTCAAAAACTAATTTTAAGAAACTATAAAATAAATCTTATTAAAAAAATAATAATAAAAGCACATAAATATTGAAGGCATAATAATTTATTTAGCCTTTTAATTTTAGAGAAATAATTAATTTATTTTTTTATTTAATTTTTCGTCTCTTTTAACTCTTAAGTTTGCATTCAAAATGAATATAAAAGTTAATTGTTAATTTTATTGACATGATATACATATGGATTACCACCTGTCACGTGCAATTAATTAATTTTTTAAAAGTTTAAAATTTCAAAAAATATATATAAAAAATATTTTTAAAAAAATAAAATTATTAAATAAATATTTTTTTATTTTTGAAAAAATTAATTAATTGCTAACATGATATACATGTAGACTACCACATGGATGTTACGTCAATAAAATTAACAAACGTTAAATTTTTTATCTATTTTGGAGTGATTTATCAAATAATGTAAGTTTAAAGGTTAAAAGAGATGAAAAATTAAATAAAAGGTTAAATAAATTTTTGGTTTAATAATAAATTTAGTCACTAACATTTGCATGTTTTGTCAAAATGGTCTTAATTGTATTTTTGAATCTTTTTTACCATCAACTTTTGATTTTTCTTCAAACTACTTTTCCAACATATTTAATGAAAGTACTGCTAGAAAAGTTAATAAGAATGATGTGAAATTTTATATGTAGAATATTTTTAATGAGATGTAATTTATTATTTAAATAACCTTATAAGATAATTACATGTGAAAAATAATAAAATAAATTAATAATACATGAAATGAATAAAATAACTCTTAATTTAAAAAAAATAAACGTAATTATTTAAAAATATTAATTCAGTAGAAAAACCTCTCACTAAACAAAAATGATAATCGCCTTGAGAGCTCTTCCCAAAATGGACCCTTAACACTAGCGTCACTAAAGGGAATATCCATGTCCGACCTTATTTTCATGAGTGCCAAAATCTTCTGCATTTAAAAGAGCAGTCACCTTCATCAACTCTGCCTTTGTTGTCTTCACTTGAATCGTTACTATTGCCGTTGGAACCAAACATTTTGCTTGCAGTAGCAGCAGCTTCATTCCTTCCATTGCGACCTCCTTCGCTGCTAAATGTGCCTACAGCAGCAGTGACAACGATGTCGCCACCAGTTCCTTTGTCACTTCTGCTTCCAAGAACACTAGCACTTGTGCACCACCACCCAACAAGAGACAGCTATTTACTTACAGGTTTCAATGACAAAAGGGAAAAACAACCCTTATATATATATATTAAAAGAGAAAAGAGGTGATGAACATTTCTCTCTTCTTTCAAAAACCGTTTGTGTGCATATAGGTGATCAATTTGATAATTCATTATGGTGTGTACGACAATTATTTGTTGGATTCCTTCTGGTGGTGTTTGCAGCCGAAACTATATTAGGGGTCCACCGAACCCAGTTTCACCAAATAATCTGCTTCTCTATAAGCAAATTGAAAAAGGAAAATGAATTAGAAAGGAAAAAACGAGTAAGCTTGAAAGTGTTGAAAGGAGGAGGAAGCTGAATTGGAATGGAAATTAAAAGTGAGCATGTAAAATATTATTGTTAGGTGACATTTTATTATTGGATAGGACTTATCCAATAAATTTTGTCTGAGTACTTAAATATTACCAAATAAAATTAATTTATTGCTAATTCATTAGTAAAATATGTTAAAAAACTTATACTTTTATCAAATGTATCATGTGTGTTGAAAATAAACTATATTATTTAATAGTAAAATTTGAGAAGCAATATATCAAACGTCGATATGTCCGAGTGGTTAAGGAGACAGACTCGAAATCTGTTGGGCATTGCCTGCGCAGGTTCGAATCCTGCTGTCGACGATTCTTTTTCTTCGTTCTTTTCAAGAGCCAAGTAGTTTGCGTCCTGGCTTGCTGTTGCTGCTCTGCCGTAAGAAACCTTAAATTGCCTTCAAAGGCATGCCCATCAATCACATCCAAATTAGTATTTATATTATTATCCTTTTCGCGACTTGATACCTATTTTTCGCCCATACATCAATTATTTTTCTGTTATTCAATTTCCGTCAAAATTTTCTGTCCACTAATAATAAATTGTGACATCATATAATTTAAAAAAAATACTTTTTATTTTTTTTTTATTTTTTTTACATTATTTCTCCTTATCCTCATGAATAAGATAATACTATGTTATTTCCTATGCTTATATTTACTTTATTTGTTGGAGCTATAGCAATTTCTTTTAATAAAGAAGGAATGTATTTGGATATATTATCAAAATTATTAATTCCATCTGTAAATCTTTTACATTAAAATTTAAATGATTTTGAGGATTCATATCAATTTTCTTTTCCTTTTCCAATCTTTTTTTCTTCTTTTTTTATTTATAATGTTTTGTAATACTGACAATGCTTAAAATTTACTCTCCCGAAGTCGAGACACTAATGATTAATTCTATCTTGCTCACCCTGATGAGATTAGTAAAATTTTTTCATCGATCAAAACTAATGTTTTCAGAACCAGGCTAGATCGGCATGTCAAACCAGTTAGACTAGGAACTGGCTAGGAAACCGGTTTGAAGATGAATTGAATTGATTGACCCATAAACCGATTGAACCAAGCTAAAAAATTATCAAACCGATTGAACTAAATTTTCTCTTTTTTTAAAATAGTTTTCTATTTATTTTTATGATTTTTTTAATAATTTATTTGATCAAACTTATAACCAATGACTTGATTGGTTTGTTACCAGTTCTGAAAATCTTAATCAAAATCATAAAGCTTAAAATTCTCACATTTCTAATGTTAGAAATTAAAGTATAATAATTAAATTTAAGTATAATAGAAGAAACTAAAATTGAAGTTTGACCCTTTTTATAATGCAAAGACACCCACCATCATAACGGCTGATCATAACATCTAAATATAACTTATTTTAGTCTAAATTTAGTAATAAATTTAATTAATTGATTAATTAGATGCATGGACCTAATTGAATATTTAAAAGCTTCAAATAGGGGCTTAATTTTATAAACAAAAAATGTGAGGGACAAAATCTAGAACTATCTATTATTCATTTCCACCAATTGCTTAAGGCATTTTCCTCCATGGACAGATGTTAGCATGGAAATAGCATGGACACCAAGGTAGTCAGTGTCGTACAGGTAGATATACTTTTTTTTTATTAATATTAGTATGCATTAGTACTGGTCTATTTCGGTATAATATTTCAGATTTATCGCTATTTTTTAACAACATTTTATATACATATATTTAAAGTATTTACAAATATCAAATAGTGAGATTAAATTAATCTCAAATATAAAATACTTATCAAAAATAAAATAGATCCACTTACACAATAGTTTAATAAGTAGTTTTATACACTTTAGTAATATGATTAATAATTTTAATGATACAACCGTCGGATTTATCAATATAATTGTGCTTATCATGAATGTACATTTTTGAATTGATTTGATATCTCTATCATATCGATCTAAAATATTCTATATATTAATATATATATTCAATGGTTGAAATGTGTTTATATAAAACAAATAGTTAGAAGTTTTAAATTTATATCAAATTTGATGTGCATGATCTACATGAATAAATCATAAGATGTAACAGTTGGATGATTAAAATATTAATAATACAAATAGTTACGGAATTGTGTAAAACTAATTTAGTTTTTACACTGTGTAAGTGGATCCCTCCCCTTTTATCATATAGATGGGGTTGAGTTGGTTTTAAATCGACCGAACCAGTCAGACTGTGAATCGGTGGTTTAATCAGTTTGATCACTAGTCCAATTTTAAAAACTAAATCCAATCCCGAAAATATGTTTCTCTAAATGAAATAATCATTATAGATGAACTTAAATAATGTCACAATATTCGCATAACCCAAATATCTTAATTTAATAAATTGTTAATCCTTCAAATATATCAAATTATACTCTATTGCAATAATGATGAAAGTGAGCAATTTTATTGACACATAATTGCAACTTCAAATACTTGCTTCAAAAAGAGTATTTCTTTATTGACAAAGTGCTTTTTTGTTTTGTTTTGTGAATTATAATAATAGGGTAAAGCTCGAATAACAAATGTGATTAGTGCGACTCAAACTCAGATCACACTTGGGATAATAAACCCATACCACATGGGGTTCACATAAGTGCATTCTTCAAATCATAAAAAAAGTAAGTATATTTTATATCCAATATTGGTGTTAGTGTATTTTTTTCCAATAATTTTTAAAAAAATGTTTATTTGGGATCTCCAAATATGAAAATAATAAAAAAGAGATAAATATTAAATTTATATTTAAATTTTGATTTAATGTATAATTTGATACATGAATTTTAATTTGGTGTAATTATATATATAAAATTTTGATTTTGATTCAATTATACACATGTTAAAAAAATAAATACATACATTTATTTTCACATTGGATTAATATAATTATTTGTGTATATAACATATTAACGTAAAATGATACCAATTCAATAATGTCACTAATAATTTGTGAAAATTGTATAAAATTAAAATTTTATGTATAAAATCACACAAAATTAAACTATAATATAATATTAGATATTAAACTAAAATTTATATATAATTTTAATATTTATCCCTAATAAAAACGTTTAAAAATTCATCCTCACAACGTGGTTATAATTTAAACAAATGTTTATTTGGGATCTTCAAAGATGAAAACAATAAAAATGTTTAAAAAAATTATCATAGGTACAACGTGCTTATAAATAAATTCACATATACATATATATTATTATATACATCTTATACCGTGGAAAGCAATAAAGTTAATAAATTTTTATTTTAAAGATTGTATTAGTGAACTAGCCTTCAACTATACTTCGATTTCCAAATTAATAATTTAATTAATTGTGAAAAATACTTTGAGGATTAATATAAAAATTGGGTATAGTAATCAAGGACTTACTAATCAAGGCTATTTTATTTTATTGTTCGAAACCAAGGCTATTTTTTAAGGGATGAGAAGTTGGGTAATTTAATTAAGATATTTAAAAGTAATTTTTTTAAAGAAGTAAATATTTAAAATAAATTATAATATAGAAATTGTAATAACATTATTGGCTAAATTAGCCAAAAAGTCAAAAAAAAAAGTTGTTCAGGTCGATTTCTAATATATTTATTGGAATAGATTAATTTTGAAGAGAGAAATTAAAAACGCGTCTTGAAGAATGAATTTTTGCAAGAAAATGTGTTTTATTGAACACATTTTTCTACCTAATCTGAAGTATCGATACCTTTAAAAAAATATTGATAATTTATATTCTAATGAAAGTTTAAGGTGTCAATACTTTTAAATGATATTTTCTTAAGGATATTAATACTTCTAACTAGGCAAAAAAAGTATGTTTAGCAGAGCGTATTTAATTTCTTACAAAGTCAACTAAAAATGCACTCTCCTAAACATGTTTTCATCTTTTCCCTCTAAAATAATCTATTCTGATAAATATGTCAGAAATCGGCCTAAACAGCCAATTTTTTTCCGGCCTTTTTTTTTATTGCTAATTTAGCCCAACATTATTATCCTTATTTTTTTTCTTGTTTGAGTAATTGTAATAACAGTTGATTTTAGGTTGTTAGCCGTGCGGTCGTATTTTTTGTGAACATTATTTCCATCCCAATGTCTGTTACACGTGTTGCTCAAACTTACACTCCACTTGCTCAAACGTGCACTCAACTTCAGGTCGTTAATGGCACGTTTAATTTGTTACAAGAAAAAAAAGAAAAACGCTTTCAGTTTAAATTCCATTCTTCTCATTTCCATCAAGTTTCAAAATTTTCTCCTCCTCTTTTTTTTCTCTCCACTTATTTCAGATTTTAGAGATATTCCATGGACTCAAACATTTGCTCACTCAACCAGCTTCACCAATTTTCTTCTTGTTTTATTGGACTTCACTCTCAAAACTCCAAATCCACCCTTAAATTCTCTCAATCTTCAACTTTCAATGCATTCTCTCCAAGAGAACTCCGCCCTCTTAGGCTAGGGTTTCGATCGAACTCGCCGGTTGTCGCATGCCGCTCCGTCTCCGAGATTGAAACCGAAACTTCTTCTCCGGCAGCCAAGAGGTCTGTTTCCGTCAGTCCGGTTTATGTCCCCACGCCAGTTAATCGAGACACTCGCACTCCTCACAGCGGGTAATTCGACTCTTCTAAGTTGCCTTTAGTGAATTTGAATAGCTTAAGTTGAACTTGAGTAATTTTCATATTCAAGGTTTGACTTGGCTTTTCCTTTTTGAAACTTTTACCTTTTTTTTTCCTGAAAATGGTTAGACAGTAAAAATCTGAATTGCTATTACTTAAGCTAAATTTATAGTCTTTTCTACATTCGGTAATTTTTTTTGGAAATTATAATTTATAAAGGTTAGAGGTGATAAAATGGTGGATTGGAGAATATTTGATTATTTTGGTATAAGAATGTTAATATTTTTTTGGTTTGGTTTAGTTGGTTGAAATGTAAGATTCTTTTGAGTGGTTTAAAGAATATAAGATAATCTGATAGCATTTTTTACTAAATTGTTCTTAAGGATGAAAAAGCTATTAAATTATACTACAAAATGACAATTATAAATAAATAAAATTAAACTGTTACAAGGGATTCTGTCAAAAAATTGCAAATTTTGATTCATTGATTTTTAAGAAAAATGGACCAAAGTCATTGAAAATGGATGTAAAATTGTCAAAAATTTCTCAGTAATATAAAATGATGGTATTGGGATTACTCTTACATTACCAAAATTTTGACCATGTTCGTAATATCATATGAAAGTTGTTGAATCAAATATGTTAATCTGAGAAGGAATCTCACATTCCTATCAGTAACGTAAGATGACTCAATCCAAACGTTTCTTAAAGTGTTAATATCAGGTTCCTCAAGGCTATCATTCATGGTGATCAGCTAAGCAAAGGGTCAATTTTATATAATTCCAATGGTGAAAAGCTTTAGTTGGATATAGGTACCACTTTGATGGGACTACTCGACAATTTTTTGAGGGTTGGTACTTTAAGGTATCAATCCCAGAACGAAAACAGAGCTTTTGCTTCATGTACTCGGTGGAGAATCCTGCATTTAAGAGGACACTGACACCATTGGAAATGCTGCAGCACGGACCTAGATTTACAGGAGTTGGGGCACAAGTTCTTGGTGCTAAAGGCAAGTATATATGCCAATACAGCGAGGAATCTCAAAACTTTTGGGGAAGTAAGTTCTCTTCGGTACTGGCTTCATGAATTTTTAATCTAAGATCTTATCTCTGACTGGCCACTCGTTGTGCCTGAGTTTTTTTATCATGTAGTAATGGAAGTATGAAACTACATCTATTAGGTCTATATGCCACTTTTTTCTTTATATATATGCATATAGTTGCTGCGGCCCTTTGTTGACTTCAGTGTAAAAGTGTTCTATTTCCTCTATGCTTTTTTGCTAGTTATAACACAATATGAGTTCTTGGGTAGTTCAGCATCGCTGTACCCCTTTGTTATAAACCTTATAAAACTCAATCGTATGAATTTAGTTGTTAGGTAGAGTTGGTCTACTATTCTTGTCATTGTCTTTTGGTGTTTTTCCTTCTTATACCTTAATAGTACAGTGATAAAATATACATGCCTAATTGAAAATTTTAATGCATAGGCAGACATGAGCTAACATTGGGGAATACTTTTGTAGCCAACAAAGCCTCACGACCTCCAAGTAAGGTGGTTCCTCCCCAGGTTAGTCAGCAATATTTGGATTCTACTCTTTGAAGGAAAATGACTGCAAAGCAAACCTTAATGCTGCTGCTTTGATATATTTTATATATTTTTATATATTTTATATATTTTAATCTTGATTCTTTATTAACTTCAAATGTTTTGTATGGTTGTTTCTCGTAGGAATTCAATAGAAAAGTTTTGGAAGGCTTTCAAGTTAGCCCTCTTTGGAATCAGGGCTTTATTTGTGATGATGGCAGGTGCCTCCTCATATTGAACGCATAAGCATGATTTATCAAACATATGAAATAAATTATTTGGTTTTATCTACTGTCGTTTTTGCTTTTCATAGATAAACATAAAGCATTTAACTCTAGCTTTGTGAGAAGTATAAAAGAATTATTATTTTGATGGTTGATGTGCTTGTGCTCCCTTGTAGAATTCCTGCTGCATGGTTATAGTTCTTTCCCTTACAAACATGCCATCAGAACAGAATTGGTGTATCCATGAAGTTCTATTTCCTGTTTTTATTTGAAAGTCTATGCTGTGATAAAGTTACATTTTAGGGTTCATCATTCTTTTTACACGGTTTAGGTTCTAATTGCAGGACATATTATGCAAAAACTGTTAAAACTGCACGTTGGGAGTACAGTACACGCCCCATATATGGATGGGGTGATGTTGGGTCCAAGCAGAAGTCCACAGCTGGCTGGGCTGCAGCTCTTCCCATATTTGAACCCCATTGGCAAATTTGCATGGCCAGTGGACTTTCAACAGGCACTTGCTTTTCTCCTTCCTGTTTTGAAATACTTTGCATTGATTTCCTCTTGGGCTTTTGTAAGTTGTAGCCTGCATCTGTGCTCTGTCTGCTATGTTGTTTCCGATCATCTAGACTGAAATCTGTTCTCTTTAGAAATCCATGTTTTTTTTATTGAGAATATTATCTCGGGGTGTGACTTTGGACTGCAGGCTGGATAGAGTGGGATGGTGAAAGGTTTGAGTTTCAAGATGCCCCTTCATATTCAGAAAAGAATTGGGGTGGAGGCTTCCCTAGAAAATGGTTTTGGGTAATTCTTCATTCCTTCATACTCTTGCATGCTTAGCTAAACTAATTGATGATCTCAAGACATTTTTGTTGTGCTAGGTTTTCCACTGAATAAAACTCAACCATTTTCCCTTTTAACCATGGTGATTTCCTCATTGACATATTACTACAGGCTCAATGTAATGTCTTTGAAGGTGCTAGCGGAAAAATTTCTCTGACTGCTGCTGGTGGATTAAGGCAACTGCCTGGACTGACTGAGACCTTCGAAAATACTGCATTGGTACTTCAGTTCTAGCAACTTTCATGTCTTCTTTGCTTCTCTGATTCTGTTAATGATTCCTGTAGCCTGAAAAGAAGCTTGTATTATTATTATTATTATTATGATGATGATGATGATGTTTATGTTTCAAGAGAGTTGAAAGTTGAAACTGCATCCTCCTTTTTCATGTTTTACTTGTCATGTATAGTGGTTCTTTAATGTTTTAAGAACCAAAGCTGGGTATTGCCACATCATATATGCCTTGCAATCAGAGCAAACTAGATCTTTCGTTGTAAAGTAGTAGTTAATTTTGTACAGCTTGGCATATAAATTAATCTTTTATGGTTGTGCAGATTGGAGTGCACTATGATGGAATTTTCTATGAATTTGTGCCATGGAATGGTGTTGTAACTTGGGAAATTGCCCAGTGGGGTTACTGGAACATTGCTGCAGAAAACAAAACACATACGGTAATTTTTACTTCTCTTGGTGATGTTATCTTCCCTTCATTGTGCTATGTCAAGAGTTTTCATACCGAAAATCAAAATTCTGCAAAGTCTGATACCTATGGATATGTGGACCTGGTAGATTAGAACTTAGAAAGTTGATTTTGATAAGTTGTCTGATTGATTGTTAAACTCTTGAGTTTAATGTATTTATCCTCTTATCAAGTCCTGTTTATGAGCAGGTTGAGTTAGAGGCAACAACAACTGATTCGGGTACGACATTGCGTGCTCCAACAGTAGAGGCTGGTCTTACTCCAGCTTGTTTAGACACTTGTTTAGGTGATCTAACATTGAAGATCTGGGAAAAAAATGTTGGTGGCAGTAAAGGCAAGGTATGCTATTGTTACCTTCTTGACGGTTAAAATGAACACCTTATCATCAATTTAGAGATAGGAGAAACCATCTGAATCAGTTCTTGCCGACCAATTTTGGCTTTTTATACTATTGGAATAAGATCATATGAGAGGTCCCTGTATTATAGGGACTAGATCAAATTAGTCCCTTTGTTATTAAATAGATCAATTTAGTCCTTATACCATTAAAAAAATTAAATAAGTCCAAATTGTAAACAATAAATATTAAATTTTATTCCAATTTGGCCTTATTTGATTCTTTTTAATAGTACAGAAACTAAATTGGGCCCTATAATAAAGGGACATCCCAGGTACATCCACCTATTTTTTAGTATAACCTCAGAGAATTTTGCATCTCAGTCCTATCTATATGGAGGCTTGCTGCTTATCCAAAATTTCATCCAACTGAGATGAGAATCAAGGAACAGATAATCTTGGTGTAACAAAGCCATTATATGTGTAATTGTTACATGCTGTGGGTACACTGTACTCCTCAGGTTAATCCCTATTAGATTGAGCCCTTAACCTGTTATTCGACAAATAAAAATGCTATGGCCTCCCAAAGTTGGTTTTGGCAAATTCAATCAACTAAGATATTTCAAGTGTAGTCCTTACATAATTAATACATTACTTTCCGGTACATCTTTCCGAAATGCAGCTGATCTTGGATGTTAAAAGTGACATGGCGGCACTAGAAGTAGGAGGAGGGCCATGGTTTAACACTTGGAAAGGCAAGACTACAACACCAGAGGTGATTAAAAGTGCACTTCAAGTTCCAATTGATGTGGAAGGTATATTTGGTTTGGCTCCATTTTTAAAACCCCCTGGGCTATAATTAGATAAAAGATCATGGGCAGCATAGGTGTGGAATATACTCTTCAATCTTTATAGTTAAATGAGAAATCATAGGTGATGATCCATATGATTGTAAATGCAAATGCCTTTATATCAATTATTCATATTTTAAATTAATTAATATATTTTAAAAAATTTGATTTGTTTAAAAAAGAATAATTTTCGGTGCAATTGTTTTTATCTCGTTATCTTTTTTCTTAAATTAAAAAATTATTTAATTTATAAACAAAATAATAAATACATACTTTTAGATACATTTTAAAAAATTAAAAAATTAATTTTAATCTCATATGGATTAAAAAATACTCCAATAATTGACATTTACCACAACTAAAAATTTGCTTTAAAATGTACGCAAATTTATTTCAAACGTTTTAAATGGAACGATATATTTATGGAATATATTTAAAAATGTGTAATTTTTTTTATATATATGCATTAAATTTTATTATGCTTAAATATTTTATATATAAAAAATAAAAAATAATTAATTTTTTATATATGCACTAATTTCTATTATGGGTAAATATTTTATATATAAAAATAAAAATTAATTAAATGTATCTTTTAATTTAAATGCAATAAACCTGTACATCCATATATAAAAATTACTTTACACCATTATTAATTAAATGCATATGAATTGGTTTAGAATTATAATCAATATTATCATCTGCATACAATAAGCTTTTGTTCTACAATACAAGTTTTTGGGCCATGGTTTTTGAATAGCTTGGTCGGGTGGCAACTTGGCTTAGGTTGGGTAAACCCGCAAACCAAACTGACCTAAATTATATGAACTTACTCGGGTCGGGTCATGTCGGTAAGAGATAGTGGTCCATATCTGACTTGGATTTCAAATAATTGAGCCGACCTTCATTCATATTTCACCAAACATATTTATGTTTCACTGCCACCTCACGGCTTATCTTTTATTTAGCACCGGGCATTTTGTCATATTTAAAATAATATTTTAAAATATTTATATTATATTTACTGTAAATAATTTATTGATGATGTGTCTTAAACATAATTTATTAACAATATGTCAAATATAAATATGGTGAATTATATGAATATGTTACATGACCATAGTATGAAAAAATAATTAAAATATGATATAGAAACTATACTATGTAATTACCATTAGCATGCCAATTTGTATAATTATATAATTTTTAATTACAATTATAATAAAAATAATATGATGGTATATGACAGAATTTCGAGGGTTAACTTTTTTTAAAAGAGAAAATTTATTAATTCATTACATGAACGAGATTGTACAATATGAATAAAAGAAAAAACAACAAACGCTCGTTATCAACAGTGAAGGACAAGCTCTATCAATACGACAAAATCAATAGAACATTACATCATGTTGATATCCAACTTTGTCACAACTCAGGCACAATATATCTAGACTAATTGCAAGCAAGTTATCACAATAAGAAAATCATCAAAGCAACAGGTGGACAAAATCAATAAAAGAATCAAGTATCCACCAAACTGGAGGGGACGGTGACAAAATAATCCCCCAAATCACTTGCAAAATCAAAATTACATGCGTAAGTAAGACTAAAAAACATACAACAAGAGCAGCCAAAAAATTCTAAAAATGAAAATTATTAAGCAATAAAAGAATAAAAAAAATATAAAACTCAGTACAACACGGATCCAGATTAACTCGTGAAATCATTTATTATTCTAAAATATTCTCAAACAGAAATAGATTAAGAAGTCGACGAAGAGCCACCTACTTTCCAAGAGAAACTACTGGTGGTTGGTGGGTTTTAATGATGACAAACACCGTCATTTATCCATCACAACTTGTAAAGACAACAAAAATACCCACAGAAAATATTTGCAAACTAGAGAAGAGAAAAGACACATGGAGTAAATAAAGAGAAGAAAGAGAGAGAGGGTTGGTGGGATGGAGAAACAAGGTAGACGATAGCCAACCCAAAGACTAGTACCACCGTTAGGAAAAACAAGGGAAAAAAAAAACAAACGGCTTGAAGAAAAGAGGAATTTTTTTAAAGATTTTTCCTATTCAAATGCTATAAAAAAAATCAAATTGAGTTTAGTATTCAACTTACTTTTTTTAATCTATACAAAATTGATGCAGGTAAATGGTATTATTAGTATATTAAATAATAATGTTATTTTATAATACTTTATATCTGTTTTGTAGTAAGATCTCTTTCTATACTGCACTTTTTGTGTTTTTATTGTTTCATAATAAAAATAATATTGGTTTTAAATAAAAAATAATTTAAAGCAATAAAATAGTGTTTATTGATTAAATCTAATAGTCTAAATGTAATTGAAGATGAATTACTTTAACATTTATTATAAGTTTGAATAAAGGTAAAATAATAACTCTATTTTGAAAATTTACTTAAAGATTAAATTTCAAAATATAAAAAAAAAGTATTTTAAGAATTAAGATTAAATCTCGATTTAATTTGGATGTGTACTCTAATAATAGATAAAATTAACTATGATTTTATTGTATTAAAATTATCAAATTAACTATTAATTTTAAAATTAAATTTTAAAACATTAAATTTATTTTGTAATTTAAATATTAAAAAATATTTTTAACATTTTATATTTATTTTTTCTAATTTAAAACCAAGTAGAATATTATTAATTAAAAAGTAAATTCAATTTGAATCTAATATAATCTAATTAAACTTAATCTTGTTCAAAATAAATTACGATGAGATTATCACAATATATTTTCTAATTTTCTAATAATTTATTTTCGTAAGTGAAACAACTATATTATTAAATCATCTATTTGTGTTATAAATAAAATATGAAATAAATAAATAAAATTTAAACAATTTTAGCTTCCTAATTAAAATAAAAGTATATTTAAAGAAATTAAAAAAGTCCAACTTCCAAAAAAAAAATTAAAATAAAATCTAATTTAAAAATAATACTAATAATATTACAAATATAAAATCCATTAATCTCTTTTGTCCATTGCTTTGATCTGTTTTGTTTCCAAATTGTGTTGTAAAACTTGTCTTCCATTTTACTAATGTACCCCCTTATACCACACATTTTTACTAGTTGTATTGCTAAAATAAAATTTGCTCTTTTTCTTCCTTAAAAAAATAATATTACAAATATATAATTTTTTTATTTTAATCTATCATCTTTATTATCATCTTCGATCAATATTGAACTTTTGATATAATTTACTACTTTAAAGTTACAAATTACCTAAGTAATTATAAAATTATAGTAATAAATAAGATTTTATTGTTGTAAATTAGAGATTTTTATAACATTTAAATTAAAACTAAAATTAAAATTAATATCAACGTATAATTATAAAGTGAAACTTTCACATTAGACAATAAAAATAGCAAAAGAAAGTGAATAAGGGTGAATCTAAAATAAATTTACTACAATAAATATATTAAATTAAATAAATGTATGATGAAAGAATATCATAATTTTACCTCGTTATTGATTAAAATAATATTGTTTAAACTGGACGGATTGGCCTATTGGACCAGTTGGATTAGGAACCGATCCAGGGAGGGCTTTGCGGTCGACCTAGGAAACAATATGAGAACTGGTTGAATCAGACAAAAATACTGGTTAAACTAGGCAGTTGAATAGATTCTTTAATTTATCATTATTATTTTTAATTTTTAACTTGTAATCATTAATACATTGTAACTAAAATCAAGTGTGTTACTTGGTTTGCAGCAGGGAAAACTTAGAGGAGAGTGATCTAGATTTTTTAGTGCAAATGTTAGGTAATTAAATTAACGTATGTTAAAACTTAAATCACTTGTTATACGAGATTGAAAGATAATAAATTATTTCTTTGAATAAGTCACCACATACATAAAAAAAAATTAAAACTAGGTAAACAACTTGTTATGTTTCATATTTTTGTATACATATAAATCAATAATTTTGTTTTTTTTTTTAAATGAAAACCAACAACTTCCTCGTGATTTTACTGAAATAAATATTTTGGAAATACCAAGTGGGTGAGAATATGCATGAAAAACGTGCTAGTTCTTTGAAAAGGAAAGGAAAAATAAATGGGTGGTTGGATTTGAATATAAAATATTATAATTTTAAATTATTTTTTAAAGTGTTTAAGTTTTTATTACTTTTTAGTGCTTTTTGAATGTTTGAGGACGTGAGTTCAAATATATAGAGGTGTACTTGAGGATGAGAAATATTAAAGGTGTGTTTGATTAGATAGAAAAATAAAAGAATGAGAGGAGGGAGTTGAAAAGTAGAAGGAAAATAAATTTTAGGTGTACTTGATTGGGAAGAAACGTGAGAGGAAAGAAAGTAAGACGGATGACCGTTTTTCATCCTAATGCATAAAAACCAATGCTTCTAAATTGCAAAGATAAGAGGAGAGAAAATGAGAGAGATGTGTATCTTAGTTCAAAATTATATATTTTTCAAATGCTTTATTTTATTTTCTCCCATTTTTCAACTCTCCAAATAATAGATGGAAAGAAAAATTATGTTTTCCATCCTTTTAATTTTCTACCCCTTTAATTTTCCATCATTCTAATTAATTTTCTTTCTACTTTACCAAACAAAGCTTAAGGGACCTATGAGTGCCTATAAAAAAAAATTTTGGTTTATGTTCCCAAGATACGACCCAAGGGATGACAAAAGATGATTACATGGTATTCATTCTGCAGAGCACACTCCTTTATATTTAATAATGTAAAAGACACATTTAAATATAATAAAACTTTAAGAGATCTATGAATATTTAAAAAAAAAATTTATATATGTTTTCATGCCATGACCGTTGAATTGGATCGTGACAAAAAAATATTGCATGAATTAATAAATTAACTTGAGCATCATATTAAAAAATATAAAATTACACATTAATTTTTTTATCCTTTCTATCCCATTTTGATTTTATAAAAAATTTAAACATAAACTTTGATTATTTTAATTAATTACTTAAAAATTTTATTTTTATCAATAATAAATTTTATCACATTTAGGTACGGTACCTAATTGAATTAAAAAAAAATTTATATAGTCAAGTATCAAAATGTATATTTATCCCATAAAAAGCAACCTATGATTTTGCACCACATATGAATGGCTCTATAATTTGACTCTCTATCATTTCCATGTGGTTTGTGAGTTCCATTACATATATTGCCTCTATAAATAACCCCCTCTCCTCACATTAACTCTCCAACCACTTTATATTCTCTCTGTGTGTGCGCGCGTTCCTTAGAGAGATGGCAGCCGCCATGAAAGTTATATGCATGATGTTTCTTGTTGCCCTGATAACTTTGATATTTCATACACACCATGCCCATGGCGCAATATCAGCAGATACACAAAAACTTATCGATGAAGCCAACATGAATGGACCTTACTTAGGCTTGCTCATTCCAAACCTTTTCGAAATGAACCCTCTTCTTCAACATCCAAACTATACTTCCACCAACTTCACCATTGATATTGCTGGTATATATATATACATATAGTTTTGAATAGGGATAATATATAATTTAGTCCTTGAACTTCTCTATTTTTACCTAGTTGTTCCTTAAATTTTTTCTGGACCTAGTTGGTCCCTGAACTTGGATTCTGTTAATTCCAAGTTGGTCCTTCCACACTAGCACTATTAGTTTGTGCCGGCGTAACATTTTTAGCCAATCTGGTGATGTTATGTGGCAGCCTCTCAGAATGACACGTGGCAAACATAATTTATATATTTTTATTTTTATTCTTTTAATTTATTTTTGTCACGTGGTACATTGAGAGGCTACCATGTAGCACCATCAGATTGGTTAGTAGTGTCACGTTAGTACAACTAACAATGTTAGTGTGAAGGTACCAACTTGATTAATGAATATAAGTTCAAGGACCAATTAGGTAAAAAAAAAGTGACCAACTAAGTACAAATATACAAATTCAAAGGCCAAATTATACATTAACCTTTTGAATAAAACCAATCCTTTTTCTTATTCTTTTCTACATAGTTATATATATTTGTGTTTGTGGGTTTCTTTAGGAAGGAGATTTCGGTTCGGGAAAATTGTTGAGAAAAATGTTATATTAGTCATGACGGGACTGAGCATGGTATAATTACTAATCCATCATGTTGTTTTTCTATTTAGACTAAATTACATTCACTTAATTATGTCCCTTTTTTATTATTTAATTATAAAAATTTACAAAATTATTTTTTAATTATTTTATTTTATTTTTTTAGTCATTAACATATTAATATAAAAAGGAAAATACTCAAAAATTTAAGATAATTAAATGACAAAAAAATTAAACATTTTCATAATTGGGTGACAAAAAAAATAATCCAACGACTACTAATGTAATTTAGTAATTATTTATTGCTATATTTATATGTCTAACTTGTTATATAATAGATAAATGCAGGAATAACCAGTCAGCTACTGTTAACTCTATTCAAGATCGAAGGAGTTGTTCATTATGGAATAGCTGGAAATGCAAACCCCTCCTTGCACATTGGCTTTGTCACTATTCCTCAATATTGGTCACACTCTGCCCTTTGGAGTTGGCAGGTACACTACCTTTGGACCAATTTGAATTTTAAAAAATCTAAATTAAGCCTAATTGTTTCATATTATAACAAATTTTTTAAAAATGTTGACTAAATTCAAATCTATCGGAGTTAGACTCTTTTTCGATTCTATCACATTTTGATCTTTTAATGGAAAGAAAATTCCTTCGAAGAAGGTAGAATTGAATTAAAAAAATTGATTGAATTAATTTTTCTTTATTTTCTAATATTTTTATTTTAAATATTTTTAATAAATTATTTAATCAAATTAGATCAACCATTCAAATCAATCAAATTGCAAATCAGTGATCTAGTTTAACCACTAGTCCAGTTTTGAAAACCTTACATTTCAATTTAATTTTTTTTAATAATCAATTTTTATTCTCTTCTCTACTGCTACATTTGAATTCGAAGATATATTTCAACATAATTTTAAACTCTCTTAAATTTTAAATATACATAAAAACGTATACACGGTTTAAGATATGTAACATAGTGCAGCGATATGGATATGGACCCTCTGACGAGCTTCCCCTTGAAACAAATGGAGACTATACAAGAACCATCGGCTACATAAAATTTGCAGATTATGCCGAAAATGTGACTGCCTGTAACTCACACGACAACCTATTGAACAATGTTTGGTTCCAACCGGAGGAAGTCTTCCCTGTTGACGGTACTCCCGAGCAACGGCAACACGCCTTTTGGATCCCTGTCGATCCTCTTTATTTCAATATTTCTAAATCTCTTGAGGTATGAACATTCGGTACATTGATAAACACAACGCAATCGAAAATACAAATTAAAGTGTATATGTGTGAACAGGACATGGAACTAGAGAACTGCGTAAATGCAACGACATGTTTGGACGAGACACCAAGAGTAGTCCAAGTCCACGGAGGAACAAGCGCAGGCATTTACGTAGACAACGCTGCTTATCGAAGCTTCATTTACAATAAGTTCAACGTAAGCCCGGTCGACATGGAGAGTGCAGCAGTGGCACTGATATGTATGCAACAAAGGGTTCCTTTTATCATCATTAGGGCTCTCTCCGACTTGGCCGGTGGTGGCTCGGCTGAATCGAATGAGATCGATACTTTCATTTCCCTTGCTTCGAACAATTCGGTTAATGTTGTTGTGGAGTTTATCAAGCGCCTTGTTGCCGCACCTCTAGTCAGTGACCATTAATGTAGTATCCGTATGTGGCCTAAAAATTCTAAAAACTTAAATAAAAAGATTGTTCTGAAATGATCTCAAATCATTTTCAGAATTTCCCATTTCCATGCGTTTGATTTTGCTCGTGTAGTTATGCACTTAATTTGGTGAGTTGGGGGGTTTATTGTTATGGTCTCAATGGCACCACTAAAGTAGACAAACTACACAATGGAAGCCATGACATTAATGGAAGATCGTGGTTCGAGATGATGGAAAACTTATTTGCAAGACTCTAACATCATGATTCCAATAATCAATAGATTTAAGATTTAAAATAAACAAAAAGATAGTAATACTTTAATAATAATAATAATAATTTTTACTTGAAAAAAATTGCAAGTGATATTTGGATTATTCTATTGACATTATTCAAAGAGTTTTATTTAAAATACCACTTCGCCTGAACAAAATTAAATATATATATATTCTAGATATCAGGATTTTTAAGCTTTCTTATGTTGTTTCTATAATTCTTATTTCAGATGGGGCATACTGGAAAATTAATATGTAACTAATTAGGGTGAGCAAAATTCGATCCCATTCAAAAAATTAATAAAAAAAATTGAATTTCAAGTTAATCGAATTGAGTCATTCAATTTTTTCGAGTCAAATTGAATAAATAACTCGAGTTTCAAGTTCGAGTCGAGTTGAATTTCACAATTCGAATAACAAGTTTGTGTAAATACCCCTTTAACCCCTATCAATTTAAAAAAAAAAAAGCAATTTGGTCTCTCTCTCAAGAAAAATTACAAAAAAAATATTTATAAAAATTCCAAAATTTATATTTTTTTAAAAAAATCTAAAGAATATATAAAAAAGGTTAAATATTTAAATTTTTTCTAAAATAATAATTTTGGGACCTAAATAAGTTAATTAATGATTCAAGTTTATCATACTAAAGTTTCTCTTCTTCTTCTTTTTTTCTTACTTTGCTTTGAAAATATTTTGAAATATATATAGTTTCAAATTTACGTGCTCTGACATGGAATTAGTCATACTATAACAAAATTTTAATTTGGCATGTTTAATTTTTTAATTTAACTCGAACAATTTCATTCGATTCGACTTGACTCTCATTTCATTCGAATCAATTTAAAAAAAATTAAATAAATTTAGGATGGTAAAATAAGTCTCGTCAACTTAATTAACACAAAAAAAATTATTCAATTTGATCCGACGTTGTCAATTGTGTCTAACATAGAAATTATAACTCTGATGTAATTGGGCTAGCACTATATTTTATGGCCCAATCGGTCATAACTGAAAGGGAATGGGTTTCTACTTTTTAGTATATTGCCAGGCTATTTATTTCAAAGGTTTGATTTGGAATTTAGAAAGATTTAAATAAAAAATATTATGAAAAAAATAGACTTAAAAAAATCATTTAAAATATAGGTAGGAGTCAAGTATTTACTGTTTGAGTTTGATCGATTTTTTAAGTTTGTATTTGTATTATATAATGTTATTTCATACATCAAATAATTTTTAACACATAAAATTTCAATCTATATTAATAAATAATACTAATGTGTAAACATATTAAAAATTTTAAATTGCCTACATATAAAAATTTAATAAATAAAAAATATACATGTTTATTGAATATTAAATTTAAATACTATAGATATTTTTTTAAAAATAATATAGGCAAATTTAGAATGAATTTAGGTTAACTATGGTGAACATAAATAAAAACAGAATGGAGTTAATAAAAACAAAAATATTAATATTATTAATAAACCTGATGGATAAAAACCTCTAGTTTGTTCACATGTCGATGCCATTGACATCGGTGTCTGAAAAATCTAATTACAGAAATGGTGTTTGATGCTTGAATGGGCAAAACAGAGCAAATTTAATTGTTTGAAATTTGCTTTTTTCACATATTTTCTTTTGGTTTCTTCATCAGACTTGAGCTTCCTTGTTATTATTGCATGATAAGTTTTAACGAATTAAGCAAACCCTATGTTGAAACTTCAACATCACCAAAGTGACAAATTATAACATGAAGTTGAGCAACGAATCTATGTGGGCTTATCATCGCCATCTAGATACAGTACAAAAGCTTAAACTTCAGCATCTAGTTCCCATGAAAACCAGACAACTAGTTACATTGTTTCTCTTTCATCATATTCTATTCTTTCAAGGTATATAATTTGGATTTTCAGTACCAGACAAATTACAAACTTTTATATATGTCGATTACAAGAAAACCCAAACTATTTTTCCATTGCTTAGCTTATACATTCGTCATTAACGGTCAGATTTAGTTGAAATATGGAAACTTAGATTATTATATTTGTAAGAACTTTAACCACGATCATCCCTTTCATTTCATATGGTCCACGGATTTGTCCATATTCAATGCTGAAATCGATACAATTATTATTAATGTAGTTGGGGGGTTATGACATGGTGGAGGTTGAATATTTATACCATGGGTTTCATTGCCAACGAGATGTTGTAATTTTGTGTCGGCTAATGGGGCTGATTTATTTATGGTTTGAGCGCCCTAATATGCCCACTCATGATTGGGGATTTCTGTTTGGGTCCTGGGAAGGACGCAAGAAAATTTGGCTTCATTAATAAGTTGTGGTCAAGAATCGACATGATTGGCAGCTTAATTTTCAACACATCACTATCCAATTGTCAAACACTAATTTGCAAATTGCTAGGAAACAAAATGAAACTGACAAGATGTGTAATTATATTACAGGGCATCCATCTTGAACGGCTTAAACCTAGGCTATCATGTTTAATTATATTACAGCGAAAATAGATGTTGCTTCAGTTTATTCTATGTTAGCTCGGGAAGGAGAGGGCCATTGGAAGACATGGGCTGGAGCGGATTTGGTGCCTGTCTTGTCTGGAGCGGGTAAAAATTTTATTTGGTTAATGGCCGATAACCGGCTCAAAACAAATGAGATACGTCGAAGGACGAATATTGCAACTGACGCCGCATGCATGGTTTGTGGAGCGGCGAATAGATCTTATATTACGTCAGTGTATCTTTGCCAGGGGTGTGTGGGCGATTTTAAGGGTGGATTGGGATCATTGCGATTTCTTTGTGTTACCGTTTCGATAGTAGCTTGAGCAGCATTATCGACGGTGACTTGGTGCTGTTTGTTACCATGGGGCACTATATTCACTGTGATCCTCTGGGGCGAAACTCATCGTTGAACTCGATGCTTTGCGGGTTGTTCGGCTGCTGTCTCAGCCAATGAATGATGAACACCCGCTGTATACATATATAAGGGACTGCTCGACGCTGATCGACAGGGAGTGGATTGTGGAGCTGCCACATATCCTCCGGAAATTCAATGGTTTTAATTTATCCAAAAGAAAGCATCGGTCCGCTGCTTCAGGGTGATGCAGAGGGGCGTGGGATGTCGAGGCCGGTTCTCATGTTTCTGTATTTTGTCTATTGTACAGGAAAAAAGAATATAAGCTTTGGTGACCATGATAGCCTAGGATTAAGTCACATTATGGAAGTAGCTTTTTGAATTATTTTGGATTTAAATTAATTTTTATAGGTTTTATATAAAGATAAAAATAGCTAAAATGAAAGTTTTATATTTTAAGTCTCACCATTTCTTTTTTCAAAAAATTCACCAACTTATTAATACGTGAATTAGCTTCAATTTTTTTTTTAACAAAGCCATCAAAGTTGAATATATCATCCCGATGCTTTATTCAAAAATTAAAAAGAAAAACATTTGTCAACGAGGCTTCAGTATTATTAATAAATATTGAGGTTTTGAATTTAAAATATTCAGGTTCGAGTTTCATCATGCGTAATTATACATGTGTGAATCTCTAATCTCATCATCTACAATTGTGAATAAATAATTGTGAAAGTTCTTCCCTACATATTTTGACCGAGTTTGATTCTTGAAGTCTACATTGTTAAGATGATTTATTTGAATATCACCTTTGACTTAAACAAAAATTAAACTTAGTTTATACAAAAAAATTACATGATTTATTTATGATATATAAATTTATCATATTTACTACATATGAAATATATATTATATTTTTATTTAAATCATTATTTTTTTATACTTAAAAGTATTTATTTGTTATAATTTTTAGTATTAAAATGGAAAAAAGATAAGTATGAAAAAAAATGAATATACTCCAAAAAATCAAATCATAAATCATATACAATATTTTTAATCATCATACCAACATTAGGAGCTGCCAAAAAAAAAGTTGCAACAAATGTGAATAAGCACTGCTTGAAATGGATCCTCATTGCAATCATTAAAATTGGACCCTCCAGTCCCCACTAATTAACAAAAATTATTAACCCTTAATTAAAATATAATGGACTTGCTTTTGTTGTGGGGAAACCCTAATTTTGTCTGCCACAAAAAATGAATGAAATAAATACTATATTATAAATGTAGGAATCAGGAGAGACAAGAAGAGACCGTAGCAATTACGAGGGTGTTGATTTCTTAGTGCAATTGAAACAGTAATCCCTCTTATGCCAAACATGAGACCACCTTAATATATAAACTTAGGGCAAGTGGGTCGTCCATATTTTCTTTAACCAATTTCACCCATTGCGTTTTGTATAATCTTGTTCATAATTTTTCAAGTAAGGTCCCTATATTAGGTTGAAGTGCCCATTGCAGCAGCCTTTGCTATTAATCTTGTTGTTTTCAACAATAGGATGATTAATCACTTCTTTTCTGTTATTGATTCACACAACCACATCATTGAAAAGCTTCGAGCTGAGATTAAGCTGATTCAACATATTAGGGATTGAAGGATTAACTTTCTGACTTGTATGATTTTGTTAAAAAAATTTTGATAATTTTTTAAACAAAATCTTTGGACTATAATAGATGTTAATATTGTGAAAATAATTAAGTCTATCAATAAAGATCAATTCATTTGGAGGAACATATTTTAAGGATTGGATCGAATCGAATTTTACAAATCAAATCCCTCGGATTAAGAATGTTGAATTGAGATAAACTTTGAAAACTTATCTCCAACAGCCCACCTTATATTGGTCTTTATTATTATATTGCATTTGTGCTATTTTAGCTGGCGTTAATAAGGGATTGAATTGTAATCGGTCTCTAGTATACTAGCAAATCTCGAATTTTTATATATTTGAAAAACTTGTATAGGTTTTGTCGCTAAGCATTTAGAGCACTTACCTATTCATCAAGGAACATTTTTGTGAGAGTATATTTGATACAGTAAAACCAATTTGTTGTTTGGTTTAACAAAACTTAGAAGTGAGAGGTCTAGTCTTTAGATATAAAAGTGTGATAGAACTTAGATCACTTGTTGTATTGGGATTAAAGACAATGAATTCTTCTCATCGAGCTAAACTTTATAGACGTAGGGAATTGAATTGTCTAAACAATTTCTCATCTCCTATATATTTTTATTATGTTTTACACAGTGCCATTGGAAGTGCCCACTTCCATTGTCACTTTCATTCATATTCTATTTTACTCAACAAATTAACAAATGTTTGAATTTACAAAATTTATATCGAGTTTACTTGTAACGTTAACTCAACCAGTTATTTTATATTATATATATTTCATTAATTGTTTATAAATCAAATGCAAAATATTTTAAAAAATATTTTTTTGATATTAGTAGGGCTACATGTGTGTATACATATGCATGTATATTTGGACCAAAATCAGAAGGATCCTGAAAGCAAATTGATTTATGATTTTATGTATAATTAAGCATATGCATGGTCCCAAGTCTTTTCTTTACACAGAAGCAATAACTATAATTAAAAATTACATATTGAGACGACAAAAGTGAAATGCTTGCCATTTCGAGGCAGATTGAAAGTTTTTCAAAAATGTATTAATTTTTCAATTTTATGGGACTTTGGTACTGGCCAACACATGGACCCCCAATCACACTTGTAGTCAACCTTACTCGTACTCTCTAATTATTATAAAGTATGCAACTTGGGAGTGACTTGATATACCCACTTTCCCAAAGGGGTATGGACTATGAATTCATGATACACAAGGCAGAATCATCGAATTTTGGGGTTTTCCTTTAAGAAAATTTGTTCATGGAATAAATCATTGTGGCTTTGGAATTCAAAGGGAAGCTTTAATTTGTTTAATATTCCACTTTGGACGGTAACATATTCCAATTGGTGCTGCAATATCGATATTATTGACGTAAGAATTGCTAGGTCTGAGTTCATAATAAGGTATTAAATGTTTTTAGAAATTTAGAGATCCTATTTTTTTTTTCGTTTCTCATAAAACCCTCAATCATGCATTCATGATTTCAAATATACAAGATATGTCAACTAAAGTTTATTTTATTAGGAATATTTTAATTTTTATATATTTGAAAAGCTGACATTAACAGTGTTGTTAACGGGTATTAAATCAATTATTAAATCAAATTAAAAAAATTACGAGTCTTGGAAAAATTGAAATAACATGGTTTAATGGTAACTAAGGTAGACCAAGCTACAAATAATTTAAACGCAATAAAAAACAAATTGGGGTAAAAGAAAAATCAATTTTTTACTTTTAATCATTCTTTGAAAATGTTGTTTAGCCTTTTAATTTAATATTTGATGCCTCGTTAGTCATTGTTAAGTCATGTCATTCCATTAACAATAAAGTTAATGTGCAGGGAGTAAAATATTAATTTGTCAACGTACAAGGACAAAAATATTCCTTTTAATAGTAGAGGGATTAAAATGAACTTTATGATATGGTAAAGAGACTTGTGATAAACTTTAACCATTAGTTATTAGCATCTATATTATATCTAAATTTGCGATTGAGTTGGTATTGATATTGTAGTCTCCAAAGCTTTAAATTTACCATTTCAATTAAAGCTTTATTTTTTATATGATAACTCAATTGAAAAAAAACAAATAAACGAAATTTATAAAACAAAACTATTAAGGTAAATTTTTGAAGTGATTGTCTATGTGTCAATAGAAATGGCCACTATGATCATCACCGTGACAGACAACTTACTATATATGCTAATAGTGTGGGAGTATGCAAGCTTGTCTACAAAGATCAATCTATTTGAAGAAAATTATTTTGAAGATTGGATTGGATCTAATCATACAAATCGAATCCCTTAGATTATGGAAGTTGGATCAAGATAGACATTGAAGACTTATCTCCAACCATCCACCTTACTTTGGTCTTTATTATTATATCATATTTATGCTATTTTAGCTACTAAGAAGAGGGGATTGGATTGTAATTGATCTTTTAGTATGTTAGCAAGTCTCAACTATTATTTATATTGATAGACTTGTATAGATTTTGTAACAGGGTATTGAGAGCACTTATCTATTCATAGCGGAATGTATTTTGTGAATGCATTTGAAAGAGTAAACAAGTTTTATTTACTACCTAAGTTTTTAAGAGTAACCTAGATTTTTAAGTACAAAAGTAAGGTTACTATACTGGAGTGTGATAGAAGTTGAATCACTTTTTTTATTGGGATTAAAGATATCACTAAATTAAGTTACACAGATATCGAAAAATCGAACTACATAAACAACCCTATATGTTTTTTTCCTTTGTTTTATTACAATGACGATTAAAGTGACTATTACAATCAACACTTCCATTCAAACACTCTACTTTACTTAATAATTAATGGTGACTCATTAGTAGGGTTATATAAATAATTTAATTTTTAAAATAACATTAAAAATCAACTTAAAACGTGGATACTAAAAAACTTAAAAGGTCCCAATATTATCAACAAAACAAAAATATCATTTATAAAAATTATTTACAATTTTCATTATCTTATTAATGATTAAAATAATTATTTAAATATTTTTATATTATATCTATTACTTCCATCCATATAATATAAATAGACGTAGCATAGAATAATTATAAGTCTTTAGCTTTTTATGATTATGTATCTCTCTTTAACAAGTTTAATGTACTGGCCAAAGAAAAAAAAAACGAGTTGAATGTAAAGTATGTTAAAATCTTTTCTCCAAAGCAATCAATTGGAGCCAAAATACCCTAATTCCACTGTTGCTTCTTGTTAGAGATTGTGTGAATCGAATTTCGTCACTTATTGAATCTGTATAGTATTATTTTTCTTTTATTTGACTTTGATTAGATCAAGAATTTTTAACCTTTGAATAGATGTAGTTGAAACTCTTCTTGTATAATTCGTTTTTCAATATTAATAAATTTCTCTTCCTCTACCCATGATCTTTTTCTGATAAAGTTTTCACATAAAATGTGTGTGTTCTTGTTTTTCTTTTTTATTGTTTTACCGCCATTATCGACGTTTATTATAAGATCTCCTAATTACCTTCTTCCATTTCATGGCATTTGAACTTAAAATTTGAGAAAATACATATATTATTAAGAAGATACAAATTTATGTAAGCTGGTTTTACGGACGTAGCTCTTAGTTTAGCAGCACTAAGTGTATACCCTAAACACTTACATTAAGTATTCAAATTACAAAGCCCTATTTGTAGTGTATAGATTGACAGTAATTTACTCATCGTAAAAGAAGTGCAAAAAAAGATATTATCATGAAATTAATCAATGTCCCCTCATTGTATTGAAAATATGTAACTTGGTCATTGTTATTTTATGTTGGTAAATATGGAGACAGATAGAGGGTGTTGACTGGCAAACCCAAAGCCGCAATCGTAGTCTAGCTTTGACCTATATACCTTGTTGGTATTTGGTTAAAAGGCTACCAGGACTTGTAAAGTTACAATTCATTGGGTTAGCTCGAAATCACCATGAAAGACGACGATGTCGACACTACATCATGCATGCTTTTCCCTCTTTCAGTATCTTTTCCAATATTCATCTCCTTTCTTCAAATATGTTTGACTCATTACGGAATCTTCAGTCAATGTACATGTATGTGTATATATACATGCAAGATTTATAACACTGAAAGTATCGTAGAGATTTTTGTATTAAAAGTTTGATTATATTTTTTATTAAAAATGAGAAAAATAATCGTTGTAAGTTAAATCAAATATCAATATTAACACCTCTATTAAAGAAATTACTGAATTCAGTCATTCTTCACAAAATCCTATTCGTCTCATTACTTCTTTTATAAATTTAAGTTTAAAGAAATTAATGAAATTACATAGTTAAATAGTGTTAGAACTTCGATTTTTTCTCTGTTAAGTTCAATGCTCAAACAAATGTTTGAATAGAGGTTTGGACAAAACTACTTAAGCATATCAACGCAAGAAGCAAAGTAATGAGAGAAATAAATACAAATTCAAAACGTGAGTCAAAGAGATAAGTAAAAAAAAAGAATTAACACGGGATATTTGTTAATGCAATTCGGATTCACCAATTCTACTCTGCAAACCTTCGTTCGAAGAACGAATTTATTCAACAATTCATCCAGTACAACTATTGGTTTTACGGTAATATTGAATAAGGAAATGAAATATATTTCCTGTAATAGCCTAAATTTTCAGTGGTGTCGGAACAGTGATTCGAGATCACTAAATCCGACAAATGATTAGAAAAATATTAATAATTTAGTGAATATAAGTTAAATGTGAAGTTAGGAAAATTTTTGAAATAGCGAATAGTGTACTAGAAATAAATATTAAAAAAAATTAGAATCGAAAATGAGGTATCGAGAGTTTAAATTTTTTAAAACGAGCCATAAATATTTTTATAAATATTTATGGAGTGTTAATAAGTTAGTATTAAAGTTTCGTCAAGAAATTTTAAAGTTTCGATGGTTAATTGAATAAAAAAGACTAAACTGTAACAAATGTAAAATTATGAAGAATGATTAAATAGCTTAAATGATAAAAGAAAGAGGGTTTAAAAGGCAAATAGACCCAAGGTCTATTTCGGCTGGACGGCAAGGGGTTTGAAATCAGCAGGAGAATTGATGAATTAAGGGCAAAATTGGAATATTGCAAAATTAACTAAATAAACCTAGGACTAAATAGGAAATATTTAGATTTCTCTTCATTTCTCTTCAATTCAGCAGCTAAAAACGCCATAGGAGGGTTCTCTAAGCTAGTATTTCATAATTTTTGGACCAAGTGAGTTAATCCTTGCCTTTTTCTTGTAATTTTTGTGTTTCTAAGACTTTTACAACTAGGTCCTACTATTAAATTCATTAGTTTTTGATTTCATGGATGAAATTGAAAGTCACCATGGTTGAGTGCTGTAAGTTTATGATGAAATAGAATGAAATTAAAGCATTAATTTGTTTATGAGATGATTCTATTAGGTAATTTCAATGGAAATTGATTTTTAGGACCTAATTGTGAAAATGTTTTAAATTAAAGTATATTTCTGAAATTTTGATTCCTAAAGGTTGTAAACTAGTTAAAGGTGATAGAATAAAGTGTTAATTGAGAAAAATCAGCTCAATTGAGAGGCTAATTGAGTAGGGACGAAATTGTTATTTACTAAAAGCTTAGGGAAAAAATGGTAATAAACAGCTTGCACTAAAACAGTTTGGACAGCAGCAGTAGACTAACTTTTAAAAATCACCATAAATTGTAGGAATCGAATTAGAAGATGAACAAAATATGAAATTAAAGCTTATTGAGTCTAGTTTCTCATAGAAGAAACGGTGTAAGAAAAAGATTTGTAAATCATGAGATATAATTAATTTTGTGAGACAAGGTCATAATGAATTTGAGTTCCCCTGTTCTGACTTTGAAAAATCATAAAAAAATTGAATAAAAATAATTAGGGACTTAAATTTATATGTACAGAATTATGAATGAGTCTATTTTCAAAAGAAACAAACGGGAATATCATCCGAATTCTGTATGAAGAGATAATTAATTTTTAGTGAAGAAGGGTTAGAACTGTCAGACAGCAGAACAGGGGTGACTTTAAAGAATAAACTGTAATTATTGGCTAAACCAAAAATTCTGAAAATTTTATGATAAGAAGATATGTGAGTCTAGTTTCAGTGAAAATTAGCGGATCCTAATTTGAAGTTCTGTAGCTCAAGATAAAAATAATTTAGTGACTATACATGGATGGACAGCATTGAATATACATAGGTAAATAATAAAATTGCAGATAATGTTACTTGTAAGCGGGTTATAAACATTAAGGATGTGAAATAGAATGAATGTGAAGTTAATACTGATAAGTGAAAATTTTATATTATAGATAAAGAAATTGAGGATAAACGAGGAAAAGAGAAAATTCCGGAATAGTTCAAGAAATCTCTACAACTACTGCAAATTGTTCTGGGTAAGTTCGTACGGTTAAATTATTAAATTTCAATGTTATTTTATGAATGGTGATTAATATTTATGTATGTTAATTGTTGAAAATAATTAAATCATGTACAAAAGTTACGAAATTGAACTAAGTAATTCGGAGGAACGGAACGCAGGAAATGAGTACAATCGTTTGGTGAAAAAGATGAATTGACGGTAAATTACCCAAGTAAACCGAGATTCAGCATTTGTTGCGAACTCTCGTGTTTGCTTTCTGTTTAGCTCTTACGAGCTTCCGTTAACTCATATGAGTTTCAGTTAACCCTTTTGGGGTTTCAGTTCAGCTCTGATGAGCTTCAGTTAGCCTTCGGGCTTCCGTTTAGCACTTATGTGATTCAGTTAGCCTTCAGGCTTCCGTTTAGCACTTTTGTGCTTCAGTTAGATTTCGGGTTTCAGATCACGATGTACTCAAATCCGTAAGTCGTTTCTTAAACTGACAAGTCAGTAAGTCGTAATTGTAACGTGTGGAAAAAGAAATGTAAATAATGTTATCATTATTTTTGAGCTCAATTAAGTAAATTATTTTTAAAATGAGATTATGATTTACAGGATGAAAGTAACTTACTTGAAATGTCCATATGATTTGAATTTTTGAAACTAATATTGGTAAGGTTTATGGTTTAAGCCGACAAACTTACTAAGCTATAGTTAGCTTACCTGTAATGTTTATTGCTCTTTGTAGATTAACGGGAGGGTCAGAGGATCGGATCATCACACTTAAGTCACACTATCTCGATTTTCCGGTAGATTTTGTTATAAATACTTTAAATGGTTTATATGGCATGTATAGGAACTGATGTGACTATGTTTTGTATCAACTCATGAATATATTAGTTAAGTTAATATAAGTTGATATATGATATGAATGGAAATTAATTAAGATGTTTAAATACTACTTGAAAGTATGAATGGATATAATGTTAGATAAAATAAGGATTAGTGATATTGTTATAAGACAAATATGATTTGGATGAAGATTGTATTTGTTGAGTTGTTGTTGTGTTGAGTTAGTTGCAAATTTGAAATTGCAAGGAAGGTTATATGTTTCTAAAGGGGTTATATTGAATTTTTTTTAAAATAATTATTATTATATTACGAAAAATTTTCGGAGTACTTGAATAAGTACCTATTCATTTATAATACATGATTTAGGCCTCGAGGGTTCATAAAAGAGACTTAATGATTTAATTTTAATATATTTGTTGTTTATTCATAAATTTTTTTGTAAATTAACCAATATGTTCGGTAACGTCTCATAACCCTATTCCGACGATGGTTTGGGATTAAGGGGTGTTACATTTCCTCATATATTCTTTTACGTAAAGTTGTAATGATTTTAACGAAATTAAAATTGAGTTGAGAAAATTATTTAATTGAGAAATTAATTTAGTTAATTTAATTAGTTTAATTAATTAAATTAATTGAATAAATAATATTTATTTTGAAAATAGAAAACAAATATTAAGTTAGTTTAAATTATAAAGTGTTGGATCAGAAATCCAAGAAATACGAATAATTGGACCCAATACATGAGAGATCCAAAATCTTCTCCTTAACTAGAAAGGGGCAAACAACCCTATTATTGTTAAGTACGATGTGACACCCACCCTTTCCCTAATTAAACTAAGAAAGTGTTTTATATTAAATAAATATTATTTCTAAAAGATTTGTTCATCCAGGACTATTCTATCTCTCCCTATATAAATAGATTGCATCAGTTGGCCTAAAAAAAACATTTTTTGATGATTGAATTATATATCATTATTCTGCCAAAAATAGTGGAAGATTATTTACTTAGAATAAATTATATTTTCTAGGAATTACAATCATTATCAATTTTTATTGAGAGAAATACTTTTCTACTAAATGTAATAATATTATTTCTTGTTTTGTGTTCGGTTCGTGTTGCTTGAGCCCACACTCAACGCAATTTTTGGTACAAGAATAGCAAAGAAAATTGTTTAGTTGAAAGTCAAGATAAACTCGAATCTGTCTTGTACAAAGCATAGTTACTTTTAGGTAAAATTTTTTGTTATAATAAACACAAATAGCGGTAGAACGATCACAAAGCAATAAGAAAAGAAAAATAAGAACACAGATTTTACATGAAAACCCTTTCCGAAAAAAATCATGGGCAGAGGAGAAAAAATTCACTAATGTTGAAAAATGAATGATACAAGAGGAGTTTCGACTACATCAATTTAAGGGTTGAAAAATCATGTTCTAATCAAAGTCAAATTGTAGAAAGATAGATCTATATGGACTCAACTTGTGCAATATGGTTCGTATTGCAGGGGCTCTGCCTCAACCCTCGGTCACAACCCCAGTCCAATTTTGTCAAAAAGCCAATAAGAGGATGTGAATGATAATGGGGAGTTTGATTTTGCAATTACTATTTATATTTTTGTTACCACTTTAAAAGTTTTATTCCCTTGATATCTTTATTTTATGCATAAAAGGGGAGCTAAGTTGATTATTTGCTAATAAGTTGTGTCAAAAAAGCCAAAGCGAAGGATTCTTAGGATCTTATTTTGCCATTGTATTTATTTCTTCAACAAGGGACAAGATTCGGGCCACACAATCTCTAACAATTTTTATGGCTATAAATGTCATAAACTAGCTTGGTTTTGAAAATTTTTAAACTTCTACTATAATTGTAAATTGTATTCTTAACCAGATTTTTCCAACATGAACATGAGGAAAAACTTCATACACAGTACAAATAAAGTCCCAACAATCCTTTGCTTTGGCTTTTTTGACACAACTTAGCAGCAAATTGTAATGACCTGAAATTCACGGGCACCGAAAAAGTGAGTTATAGGGCCTCTGTCTTAGTGAAATAAGTTCGAAAATAATTATTAAAAATATTTATGAGCCTAGTGGTGTGTCTAATTAGGATCTAATTAAGTGAATTTAGCTTAATTTAGAGTAAGTAATAAAAAGGATTAAATTGAATAAAGGGTAAAAGTTTAATTATAAAGCAATAGAAAATAAAAAGGATTAAAATGGCAATTAAGCCATTGACTAAAAATGAGGTGGCATATTGGTGAAATAAAATCAAAGATTTTTTTTAGGTTTTATATATTATAATGATTATTATTATGGTTTTATATTAAATTGTTATGATTATTTAATTGATAATATATTATAAATAAATTAAATAGAAGATAATTGTATGGTAATAAAATATACATGTGTAAGAATTGTATGGGTACATTTGTAATTTAAATATTTAATTACTTATAATTTAAGTATAAAGATATTTGTTAATTAAATAATTAAATTATAAGATTTTTGGTATGAAAAACAAATTAAATAATGACATTTGTAATAATATGAATATATACATTTGTATTATAATTATGTATTTACTTAAATTTTAAGTTAAAGATATTTATTAATTAAATATTAATATTATAAGATTTTTATTTGTTAAATAAATAAAAGAAAGACAAATGGATGGTAATAATAGTGTACAAATGTACAAAGATACATGTATACAACTGTGTTAATTATATTGTTATTAAATTAATAATAATATATATTAGTTAAATGATAAAATAAATAAGTAAAATAAATGAAATAATAAAAGAATAAAAAGAAAGACAAAAGAAACAAAGAAGAAACAGAACAGAAGCATTTCGAAACAGGGAAAGAAAAAGAAAGAAAGAAAAGGGAAAGGAAAAACTAGGGTTTTAAGGTTTGAAGCTTTAAAAGGTAAGTCAATTAAGTCCTTTTTTCTTAATTTTGATGTTTTAGGAGCTTTGAAACAAGATTTTGATGAAATTAAGTTGATAGTTCAAAAGTTCATATGTTTCCAAGTAGGGTTCATGTTGGAAAAATTATGGAATTAGGGATTTAATTGAATGAATTCTAAGTTAGAATTGATTAAGGGATTAAATTGTAAACTAGGCTATAAATTTTATGTTGTAGGGACTAAATTGAAGAAATTTCGAAATTAGGGAAATATGCTGGAAATTTTATAGTTAAATATAAGTTTAGACAAAATTTAAATAGAAAAAGAGAGTGAATTGGATTAAGAAAAGAATTAAGTTTAGTTAGGATTAAATTGGGAATAAGGTAAGAGTTGTTTAGAAATTTAATTATTTATTATAATTAGTGCTGTAAATAATAATGTAAATTACTATTATTTTCGTAGCCAACAAAGAACCTGAAGCATCAGCATCGAAAGGAAAGGAGAAAGTCATCGAGGACTAAAACGGGAGAATTACGGTGTGTATTACTATAATTTAAATTTTAATTATTGTTGATTGCTGAAATTTTAATTGTTATGTATGGTAAGTAAGACTTGAGGTAAGTATGTGATTATTTGAAAAGTGTATTGATTGAAAAATAAATAAATGGTGACAATTGTATGGTGTTGATGGTATACACTTGTGTGAAAATTAATTTGTATATGAATTAAGATAATAGATATTTGAATTGAATGAGTATTGAAAATTTTTGTGTAAATTAAATTGAAATTAGAAAAAGTAAAATAATACCCTATTAACTTGTCAGACTAGATTCGATACAAATGGCATGCCATTGGATTTGTGATGTGATGAAGAGATTGTAGTTCGGCCGAGAGGATGTTTCTGTTATTATATACTTCGGTTTATCCGAATAGGCATTTAATGCCTTATTGGTGTGTTTGGGAGGATATATTATACCGGTGTGTTATGGAGGATATATAATATTCCGGGTGTGTTTGGGTTGGACATTCTGGTGTGTTTGGATGGAATCCGCGTATCTGTCATAGTCCGAGCTTTGTTAATAGGGTAAATAATTTAAATGAAATTTTGAAAATGAGATTATTTGTTTTAGTACTATTGAAAGGTACGAGAAAGAATGTATGAACTAAATTATGAATTGAGTTAGTATGAGAAAAATGAATTATGAATTTAAGATTTATGAAGTAAAATAATTATATATATAAGTAGTTTAAATAATTATAGAATTTATGGTTGATGTTTGTAATTTATTAATGTTAAATGGTCTTGATTTATAGTAAAACCACTGAGTATATCCATACTCAGCGTACGGTTATTTCCGTGCGCAGGTTAGTAGAGGTCAAGTGTCCCGGCTCAGCATCCAGAACAATCCCGACTCCAACACAAACTTGGTGATGTATATTTTTCTTTTAGGTAAAGGTGGCATGTACATAGGTGTTGTTTAGTCACTTAAATATGTATATTGTTTTGAGTAGTGAAGGATGAATTATAAGATTTAGATGGTTAAATGAAATGGTAAGAAAAGTACATGAACATTAAGTTGTTAAATGAATGAAGTTTTTAATCAATTTTGAATGATGCTATGATAGTTATTAAATTAAAATTTTGTTAATAATATAAATATTAGTATATGAATGTGAAATATTGGTGTTGGTTGTTTTGGTTTGAATTTGCAGGAGGTTTAGGTAAAAATAAGCAGAAATGCTGCCGAAATTTTTATAAAAAAAAAATTTGGAATACTCGAACAAGTCCCGTTCTACTTTTAATACGTGTTTGAACTTCGAGAGTTCAAGATAGGGACTTAATTATTATATTATACTATGAAAGTTATATTAATTGTAAATTATTCGTAAGTTGTCTGATATGTCCGGTAATGCCTCATAACCTCGTTCCGGCGACAGTTTGGGGTTAGAGGGTGTTACACAAATAATCAATTTAGCTTGCCCTTTCACCATGAATAAAACAAAGATATCAAAGGAGCAAGACTTTAAAGGAAACAAAAACATAAATAGTAACAACAAAACCAAACTCCTCATTATCATTCACCTCCACCCATTGGCTTTTTTACAAAACTTACAGTAAATGATAGCACTCACAACACGTATGAATGAAGTACAAACAAAGGGAACTAAATTAGAACTCCTCTTGACAAGATGCATCATGCTAAAAACTCCCTCTAAGAGGTAGAACCAAGCTCGAACATATATTCACCTATCAACATGTTTGTTCATCACATTTTCACCCAAGCATTAATCGACTTCATTATTGCAAACCAAACACAGGATCACCTTTAAACAATTCTTAAGCCTGCTTTGATACTAATTGTTAGAACCTCGGTTGGCTTTTTGTTCAATTCAATGTTCAAACAGAGGTTTGGACAGAACCGATTAAGCACATCAATGTAAGAAGCAAAGCAAGGAGAAAAATAAACACAAATCCAAAATGTGAGTCATAAATATAAGTAAAAAGAGAATCAGCACACGATATTTGTTAATGCAGCTTAGATGCACCAATTTTGTTATGTTAAGCCTTACTCAGAGAATGATTTTATTCATCAATTCATCTAGTACAACTATTGGCTAAAGCCTAATCTATCCTCTCCCAATGGATAATTTTAGCCCCAAAGTCGAACTCAAATTGTTACAAATCATGCTCTCCAAATACCTTACATTACATGTGATATCTCTCCATAAAGATCCCTAAGCATTGAGTGCCTAAATGCACTCCCAAATGACTCAATGAGGAAGTTGATCAATAGCATATTTATAGGCTAATACAAGAGTCCCTTTAGCATAGCTTTAATAGACTTTGAACTCTCATTTAAAACCTGCATAAATCACTTGAATTATCTTGAATATTTATCTCAAAAACTCTTTCATAAACAAGCTTCCCAACTGATATAAATACTTTGAAATGAATAAGGATAAGGATAATGCTTGAGATGAGATTTTTTATCCTTCTTCCTCCTACTCTTCCCAATTTCAATCAACAACATTTAAGATATAATAAAACATGGCTTATGGATCATTTGCTGATAGTGTACCACACTATGAAGATCAAAGTAAAAAAATGCCAACTTTTAGCTACAGTTAGTTGTCTTGAAGGCATGTCTAGATTATTGCCCAAATGTTTGTATATACAATTGTTCAAACAAAGGATAAAACATGGTGACAAAAAATACAGTTCAATGAGCTATTTGAACATAAGTAGAAACTTCATATAAGGTCCTAACAATCTCTCACTTTTGCTTTTTTGAAAAAAGAAAACTAATCAGCAAACAATTAATGTAGCTCCTTCTTTTATCATGCATTAAACAAAGATCTCAAAGAAATACGACTTAAAGCGGCAACAAAAATAGATATATCATCAACAAAACCAAACTCCTCTTTATCATCCATCTCCTTATTTGGTTTTTTGATAAAACTTGCAACAAATGGTAACACACTCACAGCACATATGATTGAAGTGCAAATAAAGGGAACTAACTTAGAACCCCCTCTGACAAGGTGCATCATGCTAAAGACTCCCTCCAAGATATAGAACCAAGCTCAAACATATAGTCCCCCTATCAACAGGTTTGCTCTTCACATTTTCACCCAAGCAGTAATCGGCTTCATTATTTCAAACCAAAGACAAGATCACCTTCAAAAAACTCTTAAAGCCCACTCTGATACTAATTGTTAGAATCTTGGTTTGCTCTCTGGTCAGTTCAAAGTTCAAACAAAAGTTTGGACAGAACCATTTAAGCACATCAATGCAAGAAGCAAAACAATGAGAGAAATAAACACAAATCCAAAACATGAGTTATAGAGATAAGTAAAGAGAGAATCAACACATGCTATTTGTTAATATAGTTCAAATGCACCAATCCTACCATGTGGGTCCTCGTTGAGAGAATAATTTTATTTAACAATTCATATCCAATACAACTATTGGTTAATGCCCAATCTACGCCCTCCCAATGGACAATTACGGCCCAAAAGTCGAACTCAAATTATTACATATTACTCCCCCCAAATATCTCACATTACATACAATATCTCTCCATAAAAACCTCTAAATAAGGAGTGTCTAAATACACTCCAAACAGTTCAATGAGGAAATCGATCAACAACTTATTTATAGGCTACTACAAGAGTTTCTTTAGTAGAGTTTTGGTAGACATTAAACTCTCATTGAAAAGTTGAATATATCACTTAAATTATCTTGAATATTTGTCTCAAAAAGTCCTTCATAAACAAACTCCCCAACAATTAGAAATTCTCTGAAAAGGATAAGGTTAAGGATAATGCATGCAATAAGATTGTCAATCATTGCTCCTACTCTTCCCAATTTCGATCTACGACATGCAAGATATAACAAAACATGGCTTAGGGACCATTTGCTGATAGTATAACATACCATAAAGATCAAGGTAAAAAATGTCAACTTCATACTATACTTAGTTGGCCTGAAGGCATGCCTAAACTAGTGTACAAAGATTTATCCAGATAGTTGTTCAAATAAGGGATAAAACATGATGACCAAACATGCAGTTCAAAGAGCTATTTGGACACGAGGAGAAACCTCAAATATAGAATAACTAAGTTCCCAACAAATAAAATAACCTCATTAATTTTAAAACATTTAAAAGAGTATTTATACTAATTATTTTTTATAGTTTTTTGAGAATTTTTTTTTTTTTGTTACTTGGAATTTAGAATATTAGAACCTATTAGATTTTAATTCGACTTAATAATAGTATAGATTGGGTTTTAATTGGACTTTGGTAAATAACCCTAACTTTGTTATTATGGTATGATCATTTGGGACATAAAATTACCTAAAACCAATTCCAACCCTCCACATTTTCATATATTCCAGTGATCAGATTGCACATATTTAATAATATGAGATTCCAAAAACTGCAGATCCCTAATGAAGCAGCACCACCAAAGCTTGGCAACATTAGCATCACCAAAACCAAAAATATTATTCTTTCTTGCTGAGCCATCAAGCACAAACAAAATGACAATATTTATGTGATGGCTACCTTTTATTTTCTTCCAAGAAAATGAAAACCCCCCATGTGCTGCACACTCATATGCTGCACTCTCCTTAAAACATCCCAACTATATTCAAATACACTACATAGTACATACCTAGATGAACCCTCTAAAATATATATTAATTTACCATGTAATTTTTATAGAATTTATATCTCATATAAATATAAAGAGATTAAACCCTGTGTCTTATAGTGCAAAGGAATTCCACCAATCAAGATTCCAAACATGTTGTCCCTTACCTTCTTAACTTTTTTCTTTCCCCAAGCATTTCTATAAATAGCATATGGCATTTTAGCTCTTAATTAACAATCCTAGCTGTTGTCCTTAATAGTTTCTTTTTTTCTTTCTTCAGCTGCATATACCTGAGCCTATTCTTTATCTCCCTCTCAGATGGATTCCCTATCACTTTCAGGTATTTGCAGGCACCAGTTTTCACCCATAACCATGTTGGATTTCAATCAATCCAATCATAGAATAGAAAAGGCTGGTTTTGTTAGGAAACCGGAGAAGGGAGGGTTAACAATCACTCAAGTGGCGAGTCCGTTGCGTCGGCCGGTGATTGTTCCATCGCTAGATAACGAAACCGTAGACCGTCGTGATCGGAACCACGTTGCATGGACGAGTGTGAGACAAGAACGGTGGGAAGGGGAGCTAGTTGTGCAAGGAGAAATACCTTTATGGCTGGTACGTATACTTAAGAAAATCATGAAAATTTACACATTTTATTCATTTAGAATGGAATTTAAATTTTTTTTATTTTTCAGATATAAAAATATAACTATAACAGTTAATATCTTTAAAATTTTTATATTAAATTTAAGTTTATAGTATTATTTTTCTATTGTATGGCTATTGAGTGGGTATTTTTTATCTAAAAATATCATATTAATGAATTTAATAAAAAATTGATATTATGCATGTTTATTTTACGACTCATATTTAGGATTTGTGATTGTCTCTTCCAACAATTTAACTTAAATTATAAAATATGAAAAATATAGTAACTAAATTTTTAAAAATAAAAAAATTTAAATATAAAATAAAAATAAAATACAAGGACACATTTTAACTTTTTTTTATGTGGATAAAAACATGTTTATTCACAACATGTTTACTTCTGCAGGTCCTTCTTTCCTTGAAAATGTCGAAGAAAATATTTAAATTTTGCTTCCAAATAGCTTAAAACACAAAGTATACATCAAATTAACTTTGTATATCTCGTCATAATTTAAAAAAAAATGTGTCCTAAGAGTCCCTTAGGCTGCCACTGAAAAGCACAGCTACTTTTTTTTATTTTCTTCTTTCAATAAAATTCTGTTTCTTACCAACACCTATGTTGGTCCACCGTCCACTTAAAAAAAAATTCAGATTATACGTGGAATCCATAATTCATCGTATTTTATATCACCTATGTATATAAACTATATCGTATAAATGGCATAAAATCTTGAAGACTTGATAATATTTTTATGAAAGGGTTTATATACTAGATTTATATAAACATAAAAATGTTTATCTTATATGGTGATTAAATCATTAATTAATTTACCGTAATGACATGCAGAAAGGGACGTACTTACGAAACGGCCCGGGTCTATGGCATATAGAAGATTACAACTTCCGTCACCTCTTTGACGGTTATGCAACACTAGTCAAGCTCCAATTCGAGAACGGCAGATTAATCGCCGGTCACCGACAAATCGAATCCGAGGCCTATAAGGCTGCAAGGAAAAACAAAAAGGTTTGCTTCAGAGAATTCTCGGAAGTACCTAAATATGAAAACTTCATGGCTTATGTTGGGGACATCGCAAAGCTTTTCTCCGGTGCTTCATTAACCGATAACGCCAACACCGGCGTCGTCAAGCTTGGAGACGGCCGAGTAGTTTGCCTGACGGAAACTCAAAAAGGGTCCTTAGTTATTGACCCTAACAGCTTGGAAACATTGGGGAGGTTGGAATATAGTGATAGTTTAGGGGGATTGATACACTCGGCTCATCCCATAGTGACTGATGCCGAGTTCTTGACCTTGTTGCCTGATTTGGTGAACCCTGGTTACTTGGTGGTGAGAATGGAACCAGGGACAAATGAAAGGAAAGTGATTGGGAGGGTTAACTGTAGGAACGGACCAGCTCCCGGTTGGGTTCATTCATTTCCAGTGACTGAACATTATGTTGTGGTGCCTGAAATGCCATTAAGGTACTGCGCTCAAAATTTACTCAGAGCTGAACCTACTCCATTGTATAAATTCGAGTGGCATCCTGAATCTAAAGCCTTCCTTCATGTTATGTGTAAAGCTAGTGGAAAAATCGTAAGTGATTCATTTTCTTTTTCATTGTGTTATGTTACTTATATGCTGAACTGAAAGGGTTTAAAATGTGGGGAAATCTTTTTGAAGGTGGCGAGTGTGGAAGTGCCATTATTCGTTACATTTCATTTCATCAATGCGTATGAAGAGGAAGATGAAGACGGTCGGGTGACTGCTATAATCGCCGATTGTTGTGAACATAACGCCGACGCCACCATTCTTGATCAGCTTAGGCTTCAAAATCTTCGCTCTTTCAACGGCAAGGACGACTTATTACCGGATGCAAGGTAATTTTCATCTTTAATGGTTTTATTTATATACATATGGTTGATGTCTCCCGGCTCTGTCGAGAGCTCTATGGGTTCATAGGCCAAGGGTACATCATAAAAGTTAAGGATCTTCTCTGATCAAAGTTTTATCTTTTAGCAGCACTGCGGAAAGCCCTGTCGGGTCCATAAGGTAGAGTGCCAAAACAAGAGAAATAGAGAAAAGAGATTAGGGTTTTATCTTTCAACTCTACAAAAAACACGTTTTGGCTCATAGAGTGCCTTGGAATTCTATAACAAGTGAAACCATGAAAACTGAAGATTTTTGTGCACAGTTATACTTAACCCTTAACCTATGATCTAAGTAGTAGCATTCTCACTTACAAATGACTTGTATGTCATGGATCATAGAGTCGAACTTTCGACAATAAAAGGGGTCATACGTATATATAGCTGAGATCAAAAGATGTAGGCCGGCATAAAATCACATCCTTAGGCGACTACTACATTTTAGGCTATTTATATGCTTAGATTTAGTGATCTTGATTTAATATAGCATAAAGGGACTTCCTAATTATGAGTTCAGAGATTAATACAGTGTGATAGAAATTAATAACGTTGTTAATTGATTAGCAGGGTGGGAAGATTCACAATTCCGTTGGATGGGAGTCCCTGTGGGAAGTTGGAGTCAGCTTTGGAGCCTGATGAACATGGCAGAGGCATGGATATGTGTAGCATCAACCCCACAAAGTTGGGTAAAAAATACAGATATGCTTATGCTTGTGGAGCCCAACGCCCATGTCATTTCCCCAATACCCTCACCAAGGTAAATTTTCAATTCTGATGATGATGGTGGCGGTGGTGGTGATGATGTGCTGAAGTTCATTTTTGTATGATATGGCAGCTTGATTTAGTAAAGAAGAAGGCAAAGAATTGGCATGAAGCAGGGGCTGTGCCGTCTGAACCATTCTTCGTGGCTCGGCCAGGGGCAACCGAGGAAGATGATGGTGAGCTATTGATTGTATTCTTTCAAATGGATTTTCAGCAAAACTATTGATAATCTAATATGATTGAATTAATCCTCCTTTCCCTTTTGGTTTTTTCATAAAATGTTGCAGGTGCTGTGATCTCCTTGATTAGTGAGAAAAATGGAAATGGGTATGCTTTATTGTTAGATGGATCAACATTTGAAGAGATTGCAAGAGCAAAGCTCCCTTATGGTTTACCATATGGACTACATGGATGTTGGGTACCCAAAGAATAAAAATCACTACTTCACCTTCCTCACAACCAGAATCTTCTCATGGTTCATATATAAATCATGACCAAATGCTGGTGATAGCCTTGTCATATGATAAATACATATGCATTTGACAAATTAATATGAAGAAATAGAAAGAAAAGAAAAAGCACTAAGAACAAAAGAAACTATATAATCAGCCATGAGAGAAGTTTTGAACTTCACAACCGAGATTATCGACTGATACGTACGTTTTTCCCCGCTTGTGAAGTTAAAAAAACTCCATTACCAATGTATGAAATAGAAACTCTAAGAGAAAAAAAAAATGTATAGTTAGTTTGTGCTGTGTAGGAGTGAAAGATATGTAAGCATTCTTGACCATATATGTAAGCAAAAGTAATAAACTATCAATCTTATTATAAATATAGCAAACCAATCAATGCCATAACCTTTACAATAATAAATATGTCTAAGAACAGTATGAGTGTGATTTATGACCAGAAACAACATGGTAAGTAATTCTTGACTGCACTAGATATATTATCCTTATTATAAAAAATGAGAAAGAGGAAATAGTGTTTTGTACCTGTAATAGGGGAAGCTTATCACAGTAAATAAAATGCTGAATGTACCAATGCTTCTGTTGTTTTATTATGATTTTACATCACTATTTCCTTCTGCTGAAGAAGGAAGGCACTCCTTTATTAACTCCTGGATCCGTTTCTTCAAAATCTTATCCTTAACACCTGTCAGCATGTTTCGGTAGAACAATTCCAACCTAACAAGCCCGCTACGATCTGATGACTCCAACATTTTTTCCCATTCCCTTGCAATATCAAAAGTGCCAGAGTTCTGCAACGAGATCGGAATATCTTGCACTTCAAAAGGTTTACCAAAGATTGAACCGTGAAGTATGCTTGCATAGCGTTCCATGGTGGAAAGTTTTGATTGGAGGAGCTTCATCTCTTCCATGGCCAAAGATAACTTCTTCTCCATCTCCAAGACTCCATCAGAACCCTTTTGATCTACAATTTTATCATCCTGATTCAGCTCTTCTTGCTTGAAATCCTCATTCAGTGGAGGCCACAGCACGACTGTTGGGCTGAAACAGTCGACAGTTTTACCATTTCCAAGAACTCCACTCCTTCCCCTGCCCCAGGACCATAGCTTGTATCCATCATGTGCAACAAGAACAGTATGTGCAGCTCCACAAGATACTTGAACCGGATCATTAAATTTAGGTCCGTGTATCCGTAGGGGAGAAATGGCGTCACCTGAATCTGTTCCTGTAAAACTAGCATCTGGGCATAGACCTAGACCCTTTTCCATTCCCCATGACCACACATCTCCGGCTGATGAAACAACACTAGTGTGAAACAATCCACAGTCAACAGAAACCAGATATACAGGCTTCGGTAACTCTTTCACTGGTTCAGGAACCAATGCACTTCGGGTGGTTCCATGCCCAAGTTGCCCCCTGTCCCCAAGGCCAAACGTCCAACACATACTCTCAAGTGTGTCACTTGGTCTCTTTTTACGAGTAAGCAAAGCAGTGTGGAAGGCACCACATGCTACCTCATAAACCGTCCATTGAATGTCCTGGCTAAACGTTCCAACAATTTCAGGACGAGCCCTGCTCTCTGTATCTCCTAGGCCTAATTGGCCATGGCCGTTGCCACCCCAAGAGTAGCATAGGAGATCATCACCTTTATGCCTTTCTCCAGCACTGACTAAGGCTACAACATGCTCATTTCCACATGCAACCTTAACAACAGTATGGCCGTGAAAATCCCAAACAGGAATTGGAGTAAAACAACTCACAAATGTCAAGCTTCCGTCACCATTGTTATTCTCCTGTGGACAATTGCCCCACATCCAAAGGGCTCCAAGATTATCAATAGCAAGCGAAGTCATTCCTCCAGCCTTGACTGCACAAATCTATGGTAGAACAAACAATGAGAAGAATATAGAACATAGCATTTGAAGTGAACCCCAACAGCAAATAACTTATGACATACCTTCAAGGGTGCTTTACTCTTCGTCTCTAACTCATCTTTTGATTGATCAGGGGAGCCCAATTCAAGAAACCGCTCCATCAATTGAGGTGCCAAAGAATTCTCCCCATGTAGACCAAGTTGGCCATCCATATGGCAGTCAAGGGATACACCAAAATATATAAATCAAGAAAACATATAAAATAGATGATAGCAATGCAGTTTCCAGGAACAAATTTTGCCATAAAACCCACTATAAAAAGGATACATACGTTATAACCCCAAGACCAAACTGATCCATCATCTGCCATAGATTCAGTGTAGCATTTTAACAAACATAAAAAGGACTGATTCAACAAAGAACAATTTGCATGGTACCTAAGAATATAATAATAAACCTGCAAGAGCAAGACTATGATAAGCGCCAGCAGCGACAGCTATAAGCTTAAGCTCTGAGTTCTGGATCTTGACCCGAACCGGGAAAATCTCGTCGGATTCTGAACCAGTCCCGAGTCTCCCAAACATTCCCCTGCCCCATGAATACACGTACCCATCCCCTGCAAATTCCATTCATTGCAAAAACACCTTAACTTTGATAATTCTTACCACCATATAGAGATTAGGGAAGAAGGAATTGAAGTAATAAACGAAAGCTTACCAGAGAGAGCCAAAGTATGAGCTTCACCAGCGGCAACAGCAACAACTTTGTGCGGCATGTTGCTGGAATCATCGGCTGTTCCGGCGGCGGATTCCATTTCTTTTCCAGAGAGTATGAAGCTTTAGTATTGATATAGTTGAGAGAGAGGTAAACACTAAAAAGCATATGAAACTGATATAAATCGCGCTGGTTAAGCATGAAATAGAGAGCTTGGTTGATGTCTGAAAATGATTTGACTGCTTGGTAATTATCTCTAAACATTGGGGACAAATTTGACAAAACTTGATCTTTAGTTTCTGTATTGGAAAGAGGATAAATTCTAGTGTTTTCTCATTTAAAATTTTTAATTAATGAAGTTTGTTTTTTAAAATTAAATGAAGTATTTTTATTTTTATCTATATATAGAGAAATTGTAAGAACTATATATTTGATAGCAGAATGAATAAAATTTATTAAATAATTTAATAAGTATTGATTTTTAGTTTAGATTTTTTTTTAGTATTAATTTACATGAAAACTCACATTTGATTGAGGATCCATGTTTGATCTACAAAACTTAGGGGTATTTATAGGGCTGGAAAAAATTTTTAGGAGTCTAAATTAAATTATAATTTTTACGATAATAAAAAATATAATTTTATAATTTTAATAGTTTATATCTTTATAATTTTAGGGGTATTTTTATCATTTGTAAGGGATAATGTGTAATTTTAACTTTACTAATTTAAAATTTTAAAAGGTTTAAATGAATTTTTTTTCATTTTAGGGGGGACTAGGGCCCTGCCAACTCAGAGCTACGCCCCTGAGTAATTTATATTACAAATCTGATTAGAACTGCACATTTTTTTATCAAAAGTTTGTGATTTAGCTTTTGATGCAATAAGTAAGAGAAATCGATTTTTAATTGTTGGCGTGAGCTGCAATAAGAGCTTGGTGTCATTGTGTTAATAAAAAAATAATATTATAGTATGTTAACAAAAACGAGGCTTCATAAATTCAAAGACTTGAGAACATACTAAAAGATAAAAAGACTCAATCATTTTTTGAGAAGAAATGTAACTATGTTAAAAAAGTAAATTCAAATATATAATCGGTCAGTTAATAGTCTACCGTTCTACTATTTAACTATTGAGGAACATTGGGACATTGAGGATGTTAGTATAATTATATATGTGTATGGATAACAAATTAATATATATATATAAATGTTATCAACAGATTAAAACTAAAAATAATAGTTTATCTTCATCCAAAATGCATAATAATAGTTGGACATACGATTTTTCTTCCCTATAATTGGAATTTACGTGTAAATTCGTTAATCATTTTTTTTTTCATCTCGCATTAAAAAAATGATTACATCCATTTTATAACTTAAAGGGAACTACGTGTTGGAATTCTAATGTCGGTCCAAAATGAATGAACCAATGAAATTATTATAAGGTTATGGAATAAAATATTTGGACTTAGCGTAAGTGTCCATATATGGTTGTCACCAAAATGAATTGAAATTTGAGGAGATAGAGACAATTTTAATTAAATAAACAAAAGCCCATTTTTTTTATTCCAAGGTTTTATCTATTAAGGTGTAAAAATGTTATAACTTAGCTATTAAGAAAATTAGGATAAGGGTAGCTAATCAACATATTTTACCATATAAAATCCAATTTCCTTTTCATTTGCTAAACTCATTGCATGCTCCAAGTGCATATAATATCGTTTCAATACACTGGCTCACCTAATAAGTGACATAATTTGATTATATATATACATATATATATATATTACCTTCTCATAAATTTTTTTTAAAAATATATCGCGAGAAATGATCGTATAAAACAGAGATGTTACATTATTTTATATTTCTTATCAATTATTTAATGTTATTGATACATTATTTTATAAAATTTTTAACCTAAATTTTAGATTCTAAATTTTAGACCTTAAATTTAGGATTAAAAATTTTGAAGTTTAAGATTTAAGATCTAAATTAAAAAAATTACTAAAATAATGTGTCAATGACATAAAAAAATATTAAATAATTAGATTTCTCTTTAGTAGAATCGTTTTCACTACTTATAATCAATTGTGTTGTTATTAAATTAATGAAAACTTTGAATTGTGTAAGGTGGTAGTTTCTTACACAATTCTGGGTTATGACAAAACGAAAAGTCAAATGCTCTCATCATAACATGTCTTTTTGTTTCTTTTCTTTCTAATCAGATATATTCTATTGCTATTCGTGTTACTACAGTAATATCAAAGTTAGGGTTTAAAGGTGTAATATCCTTAAAAGTTAAGGGTTTGAGGTAGTTTATATATAGTTCAGACATTGAATAAAAAATGTGCTGACTAAATTTTTCAGTAATGCTAAAATGTTAAATAAGGCTTCTGAAAAATATTTAAAAAATCAATTAAGTCCTTTCATTGTAAAGTGCATTCAATTTAGTCATTTGAATTATGCCTTGAATTCATTTTTCCACCAAAGCTCCTGATGATCATTAAGTGTTGAGATGGTAAGTTGACATGGAAAAATTAATAAGTGGAGAGTGTAATTGATATTTTATTATTTTACGAGAGTTTAATTGATTTTTTTTATTTTACAAGGGTTTAATCGATAATTTAATCTTATTTTTAAAAATTGTTAAAATATTATAAAAATATTGAAACATAATTAAATATTATAGATTATAAAAAAAAATTATCATAAAATTGTGAAATTGTTAAAAATTATAAAAACTAAAAATAAGTTATAGGTTTTTTTAAAAATTTATAGAAATTATTAAAAATTAATAAAAGATTATAAAGTAAGAAACTTCTTAAAATTTTATTTTAAATGTTAAAAAGTTATAAAATTAGAAAGAAAAAAATTATAGAAGAATTTTGTTATTTTGTTTGTTTGGTGTCTTTAGTTTTAGCAATAAGGAAACATTGTGTGGGTGTGGAGTAAGTGATTTGTGCTTGATAGTGTAAGGTAAGCAATGAGGAGAGGTGTTGATATGCAGATTCGATTTACTATTCAAAAAATAAAAAATATATAAATAATTTTATATTAATATTTTATGGTAAAATTAAATAAAATATTTTTATTACTTTTAAAATAGTGAAAGGAATCATTTTGGCAGGCCAAGTCTATTGGGTTGGGCTTGAAATTTTTTTAAATTTGGGCCTAAGCTCAGCCCGGCACAAATACTTCCACTTAATGTTTTTGTTGAGTAAGGATGATGTGAGAGAAATTGATAAGGATGGGTTGGAATATGATGTAAGATAGTGTTTGAGAGAAAACAAAAATGGTGTAGTAATTTTATTTTTAATAGATTTTCTTTAATTTTTTTATGATTTTATAATTTTTATAATATTTAAATAATTTAAATAAATTTATATATCTTTTAAATTTTTTATATAATTGTTTATAATAACTTATAAATTTCTAATATTTTTTTATGATTTTTATAATTTATACTTTTTTAATTATAATTTTAATAATTTTTTTACTTAAATAATCAATGAATCCCTCATAAAATAATTAAAAAAATCATAGCTATTGTAAGATAATAAAAAATTATTTAAGCCTTCACGTTGTCATTCTATATCCGTTGTCATGTCATTATTTTTCATGTCAATCAATACGTCATCACTTAACAATAGGTCAGGGGCTCCAACGAAAAAATGAATTTAAAGAGCTTAATTGAGTGCGAATCATGATTCAAATGGTTCAATCAAATACACTTGTCGACAAAAAATTTAATTATTTTTGGAGGAGTTATTTAGTATTTTAGCCTAAAATTAAATAATTCAAAGTTAAGTAGGGTTGTAAGCCTGCTGATAGGATGAATACCGCACATGAATCCTGAATCCAGACTGGGCGTTTGGGTTCTAACGTGGGCTTTACCGCCCATTCCATTCATTATTCTAATTCACTTATCACTCATATATTGGCTTCTTCTTTTTTTTTTACGTTTGTTTTAAGATTCGTAGTTTTCCTTTTAATAATACTGTCTTCAATATTTAAATCTATGTTCTATTTTTAAATCAATATTTATTAATTTTTATTTATTATTTTTAATTATAAATAAACATTTAGTTTACTATATTAGTATTTCACTGAATAATTAACTAAATATCAATAAATTACTATACGAGTTTCAATTTCATTAACACCATATTTAAACTCTTATGAATAAATTCATCTTTTTGAATGTGAAATTCATATGTTCACTTAAACCATATAACGTATACACAACTCAATGTAAATATAAAATTTACCATGATCAAATTTGAACGTAGACTTTCAAAATTTTAATTAGAGTTACATTTGATCTGTTTCGTTTTTTTATACTAAAAATTGAATAAAATGAATTATCTATGTAAATCGAATAAACTAATCGTTTCGATTTTTAAAATTTATTTTAAGATGTTTGAGTTAGACAAAAAAATTATTTTCTATAAAATTTCTTTCTTTCTTTTTTTCAATTTTAATTCTTTTAGTTTTTTTATGGTGCTACTTTTGATTTCATTTTAATTTCTTTTAGATTTTGTTATTGCATCACTTTTAATTTTTTTAGGTGAAAGGTGGATAGAATGGATGAAAATAAAAAAGCAAGATTTTATTTTTTTATATTTTGGAAACTTTAAAAAATATATATTTTAAGCCATTCACTCCATGTGTTTTCTCTCTTTTTAATTTATAGATTTATTTTGTGGGTATCTTTATTATTTTCATAAGTTGTGATGAATAAATTACGATGTTTGTCATTGTTGAAACTCCACCAGCCACCAGCATTTTCCGAGCGTTTGTAGGTAGATTTTTGTCAGCTTCTTAATTTATTTATATTTTGAGAGTATTTCAGAATAATAAATAATTTTACAAGCTGGTTTTGACCCATGTTGTATAAAGGTGTATTTTTTTTTTCTATTATTTAATAAGTCTTCATTTTTAGAAGTTTTTATCTGCTCTTGTAGCACTTTTTTTAGTTTTGCCTGTGCATGTAGTCTTACTTTTCCAAGTGATTTTAAGAATAGTTTTATCGTCATACTCTCCAGTTTGGTGGATGCTTGATTCTTTTTCCAATTTTTGCCTACCACTTTGGACCATTCAAGGTGAATTTCCTTAACATATTAAGTGCTTGCAATCACTCCAGATATATCGTGCTTGAGTTATGACAAGGTCAGTTGTCAACATATCATATTCTATTGATTCTAAGGCTGAAGCTTTTGTTGTATTGATGGAGCTTGTCCTTCACTGTTTATTACGTGTGTTTCATGTTTTTTTTTCTCAAATTGTATGATTTCATTCACGTAATGAATTTCCCTTTATATTTTTTTTATTTAGCTTATATACTAAATGATAAAATGAATATCTTTTCAATTTCATTTTTTTTTTACTTCATTTTAGGTTTTAAAGTTGAATGGGTATTGAGTCTTAAAATCTTGATAGATTTTGACTTTTACGAGCATTGAATTTTAATGGATTATTTAGGTTTAATATTTAAATTTAAATTTGAGTATGTAATGGGTTATGACCTTATAAGTTCAATAACTAAAATTTTAGACTTATATTAATTTAAATATTAAAACTGAAAATCGAGTATTTACAAATAAACAATTATATTACCATAAGTGAAAGGGTTTACAAATATTTATAAAATATTAATAAAATATCCAATACATTATTATGGAAGTTTTTACACTTCACTTCTGAAAAGTTTAAAAAGGAAAATTAAGCAAGCGGCAAGTATTTTAATTTAACTTTATAAAATTAAAAAGAATTAATTGCCATCATCATTGCATCTAAAATAAATTGGAAATGCATGAAACATGTAGTATTGGCAGTAGCAAAATCATAATGATGGGCCAGAAGTGGGCCAAATCTCTCTATTTCCCCGCCGTTAAGTGGGGCCCCTACTTCGTTAACGGCCCGCCCTAACATCTACTTTTTTTTTAAGACCCCCCATCCACCCGTAAAAATCTCATTTGACTGCGCGTGCTTCATCTTTGCTTCTTCACAAAGTTTAAAGCTATTACTATAGCTCATGCTACGTTACTCCAACATTTATACTATAATATATATATATACACATGAAAGTAGGTATATTGAAAATCATGTCCAAATTTGGGTGCAATCTCCATTCTTGTGCAATTCACATGACAAAATCCTATGAGACACCCTTCTTTTATTCACCCAAGACATTGCTATCTCAATTTTTTATTCTTTCTTATTTTTAAATTTGTGTATCTTAAACCATATATTTTAACATTAAATATATACAAAGCGTAGGAGAAAGTTTACACAATGTGTCGAGAGTCGTTGGTGATAATCTGAAAGTCCTTGAACAATTATGAGTAGAGTATCAGTGTAAAGTAGAAGCTTCGTAGTATTGAAATGAGATATTATATATCACCCGATCAAACTCTGAAAAGTTTTAGTAGTAAACTTACGAAGTCTTATCTTTGTTGCATGTGAAGTCAGATGTTATAAGATCAATCTTCGAGTAAATTTTAATGTGATCTAACGCCAGTCTATAAAATAGACTAGTAAAAAATTTTAATTAAATCAACTTTTCCGTGATCAAAGTGATTGATTTAACGAAATATTATCAACATATATTGAGCAACTTTTTTGCAATGATATATAGAAGATTAAAGAAACACAAGTGTATGATATACTTAAACTACACGCTTGTCTTGTTGTTAATTGCTCACCTACTTTTTATGATGTTCGTCGTTAACTACAATTTAATTTGCAAACATGATTAGAGTTATAAGATTCGAATCTTAATCCCATGATGATATGGGAATTTGGAGGGCCAAATCTTATAATTTGCCACTTAAGTTTTAAGTTTTCTTTTTTTTAATATATATTAAATATACAAATTTCAATCTATTGACGATATTAAAATATGGGTCACATCTTAATGTTCCTTGTTTTAGAACCAGGTTTTGAAGAGTTGGAACGAGGGCCAACGATAGCGGAGACCTATTTATAAGAAGGAGGTCAAATTTTTGTTTCGGTCTCTCTAATTTTGATATTTCATATAATTTGATCACTTTATTTTTATAATTTTTTAAATAGTTTATTTAATTTCTATAATTTTAAAAATTATTTCTTATCAAATTATCCTTTCTAAATATTCAAAAAAAATTATAAAATAATAATATTTTTATTTAATTAAATATATAAATAAAAGTATTATAAATAATGTGATAAATATGTGAATAAAAATTGGACAAACGGGATATATTTACTACAAAGCAAATACAATTTGAAATATAATATATTTTTAATAAATATATTATTTTTGAAATTATAATATTTAAATAAAAATTGGATGTCTAAACTAAAATTATTTTAATTATTGTTTATAATTATGCATTGCACTGGCATTAAATCAAATCACTAAAAAATTAATATTAACCGTAAATTGTTTAAAATTATATAAAAATTATAAAACAATTTAACATGATTAGGTTTAATGAATAATTTATTAATATCATAAAAATTATCAAATTTAAGTTATTAATAATATAATATTGATGTTTAATAATTATTAATAATTTGGTTTAAATATATTAATATATTAATAATGTCCATGTTTAATTAATAATTTATTCTAATAATTTTAATAATTTTTTAAAATTAAATCATAAACTTAACTTATTTTAATTATAAACAATAATTATATATTTTAACTAAAATTTAATATTATTTTTTTACAATCATAAATAATTTATTTAAAATTAACATATTTATTAAAAAACTATAAATGATCTAAATAATCTAAGTTGTTAATATATTATTAATAAATTTATCTGAATTATTATTTAAAATAAATCATTTAATTTATCTAAACATTTTTTTTAAATTATCATAAGATAACTATGCACTTTTTAAAATTAAAAATAAATTAATAAATTATATAAATAAATATTATAAAAACTATCTAAATAGTAAATCAAGCTAACATAGGAAGAGTTTCTAAAGTTTCTATTAAAAGTAGCATATGAGAAAAGTAAAAAGGATAGAGATAACTTTTTAGAAGAATACCAAATCCCCAAAAAGAATTCCAAGCAAAGTACCCATAAAAAATACCAATCAAATCTATCCCTCAAAATGCAGAACCCAAAACGCTAAAGAGATTCCTTAGAATTTCGATGGGTGTTCCTAGGCGAATACGGCTCTAAGATCAAGTACAAGAAAAATGGTGACGTCGACGATGATGGGCCGCATCAAGCTACGGTGAACTCCAAAGATGAGGATAATCTGAAGCGTTGTTAAAGCTCTCGAAGTCCATGACCCACATAAAAGTGACTACGAAATACATTGTTCTTTTGTTTTTTTGATTTAAATCATTAGACGTGTTTGTAGATACGACTCTATAAATATACACATATATATTAGCATATTATAATAATTGTAATTATTATTGAAATTATTTTTTAAAAAATATTTTTAATTATTTCATTAAATTAAAAATTAATTAAAATTTACATTTAAATTAAAATTTGGTGATTGATTGCAAGAATACCAATATGTTATTTTTAAATATTTATTGTTAAAAAATACGAAACTAGAAGTATTAAGAAAGTGCCCACTTTACTAGTATTGGAGTTGTTGAGTGACAATTTTCATATTTGAGTATCGTCAATTTATTGAATGGTTTGAATAGATCATATTATTCGGAAGACTCTTATTGAAAATAGATCGAATTAAATCACCCAAAAGAACATGACTATTTGAATTGGATTAAAACTCTATATGATTAACTGTCGATAGTCCACTATTAGTTTGTGGGGTGAACTTAGTTGTGAGAGTACTGTTCTTCAATGTTTGAAAGCGAGAAGAATCATTATGGGGTGTATTATAGGTTAGGTTCACTTGTTATAACTGGTGAATAAAGTGAATATTTCTCATTGAGCTAAGCTCCACAGACTTAAGGAAACTGAACTATGTAAACAATTCCTACGTGTTCTTTGTGTTTTTAGTTTCCAGATTTGGTGTTAAAGAAGTGTTCACTTTTCTATCACTTCTTTCAATCACTTAGTCTAATCACTAACAACGGTTTAATAATTTCATTTATCATACAACGTAATTTAAGAATTATAAAATACATAGTTAAATAAAAATCAATAGCCAGCTAAGCAAGAAAAATTGAAAACCGACTTGAATGCAAGTTAAAAATTGTCCCGAAACCGAAATGAATTCTATTGTTTTATTTAATTTATAATTAATTTTAATTTTGTGATATAAAATAAATTATTTTTTATTTAAAATAGTAAAAATAGCTTAAATTTTTATATAATTTAAAAAAATCTTATAAAAGTTATTGATTATTATTTATTTAAAAATATTTATGAAAAATACTTTAAACCTTTTCCAATTATTATGAAAAATCAAAAGCCTAATTAAACAAAAATGAATTATGAGGTATAGTTCGAAAAAAAAAATCAACCAAACCAAACCAAACCGATAATTACCACTAGATTTCGTTGCCATTTTTAGAAAATAAAAATTCACTTTCCGGTTTTTAGAATTTCAAAATATTTTAAAAAAATCTACAATATAACGTACCAGAAAGTGGATTGTTTTTCCACCTTTGTTTGTAGATTAATGTTTGGTCTTTATAAAACACTATTATACAAAATTAAAGTTATTGCCTTTTAAAAACTTACACAGGCCAGGAGGACATGGTCAGCTGGCGTCAACCTCACGTTACAACCTCTTGTGGGACACGCGTCAAACTATTATTCGTTGATCCATTTATTAAAACAAAAAGAGGAAATTTTTAAAAATTTGAGCGCAATCTTCTTAGTGGCACCGTTTTCAATGGAACAAGCGAGAGTGGCGGGGTATGTTAGCACTTTTAGCAGCCACCTTTTTTTTATTAACAGCCGTTGACATCTTGCAATAAAATTAATTAAAAACAAAATTACCACTAAACAACACCAATTTACTCTTCTTCTTTTTTTTTCCTTTTGTATTAAGCCATTGTTGTGTCCCATTCCACCTTATATCTTTTAAGCTTAAATCAAAGACTTGGTTAACCTAAAGTAGTATAAATTAAGGTTTGACATATTTGGTTAACCTTTATCCTGGGTTATTTGTTCGGGTTAGTTTTAAAGTCATTATGTGTATGGGTTTTTTTACCATCAAATTTTGATAAATGCGGCTACTGTATTTAATTGAGCTTGTCTTGAACAATTGCACTATTTTGTGGTTGTGGTCCTTCCCCCTTTTGAGATAACATATTCAAAATTTTAGTTATGTACCCTTGAGTCTCTGCGAATCTAGCCTCAATACTTTCTATTGTTCTTCAAATTTTGCATCTGTGCTTTCCTTTTGCAAGCTAGTTCCATCCAGTCCAACAATGGTAACTGTTTTCCTAGATTTTTTCCGGTTCAAAGTGAATTTTTGTCAGCTCTAATACTAATTTGTAACGATTTGAGTAAATTTGTAATTGAATTTTTGAGAAATTAAGGATATAGAATAGAAAGAATGAAGTTTTAGAAGAGAAATTTCTGCAATTTCATTCATGATTCCAGTAGTTGCTACAGATCTCCTTTTACAGGTGATTCTATTATAACAACCTGTAAATTTTTTTATCAACAATTGGCTTAACTTATTGTAGTCGTCCTTTGAACTCTAGGCTTGCTGGGCTCATGCTTTCACTAGCCCGGTTGCATTTGTCTCTTCTTTGGTTTGCTGGGTTTGTTCGAGTTCAGTGAATCAATTTAGGGTCTAAGATAAAATTAAGTTTCATTTCTCTCAATTCTCTTATACATATAACACAAATTTAAATCCGAATCGAAGAATGATAATTTTTTTATGACCAACCTATTTTAAAATATATTTTTTTGGGTAAAAAAATCCAACATTAAAATTGAAGCTAGAATGATTGAAACAAGAAATGAATAAAACGTAAGTACGTAAATGTAAAAGAAAAAGACGCGTAGTATAGCCATTGATAGCGGATAAAAAGTCTAATTAAGGATGCGGGTAACCCAAGAATCAAAGCATACCACTTAACTTGGTCTGCCATTCCTTTGCCCTTATTTTTTTACCCAATTGCTTAAAAAATTGGAAACCTTGGATTTTTCTTTTAATCCCTTAATAATAATTAAATTGATAGGAGGACCCAAGTGAAAAGGGTTTGAAATTGGGATTCTTGAGATGACCCTTCATTGACTTACCAAATATTTTTTTCCTTTAGTGGCATTGACTCGTTTTGTCTTAGAAAGAGATCCATAAAACAAAAAGGTGAATTCCTTTGACAATTCTATTTTAAGTGATTAACTCTCAAGATATATGTTATAATGAGTATTGGTAAAGCAAATCCGAATATAATTATTTTTAAAACTGAGTATTAATTAAGTTTGAGGATTTTGAATTTTAATTTACTTATTTCAAGATTAAAATATTGGCGTAATAATTTTTTTGGTTCTTCAACTTTATAAAATGAAAAATTTAGCCCTCCATTTAATTTTTATTATTATCTCTTTTAGTCATTGAACTTGTATTTTTTTTATCAAATCACCCCAAAATTGATGAAAAAAGTAATGTTTGTTAACTTTGCTAATATGACGAACATATGAATACCCACGCTGATGGCAATTCATATCTACATCATATTAGCAAAGTTAACAAATATTATTTTTTTTTTCATTCATTTTGAGGTGATTTGAGAAAAGTATTATTGTTTTATAATAATAATACTTTTCTCAAAGGTTAGTAATCCGTGATGATGTTGGATTGACCGGATCTAAAATTAGTTGAGGTATCGGTTTGAAGAACGACATTAAATCTGCTTAATTGGGAATTAGTATGAACTAGTTGAATTAGTTGAAAACTTGTTGAACATTTTTTTTTAAATATTTTTTTGATAATCTTTTAACTGAATTGGTTGGATTGACAAATCGATAGTTTAATTGGTTAGACCACAGACCCGGTTTCAAAAAAACAGTAGCATTTGGATTTGATTCTTATTCTTATTATCAAGATTAGGAGTTAAACTATAGGTTTGAATGATAAATTAATTAATTTGGGGTTAATGAATAAATTTACTGTTATAGTTTAGGTGTAAGTTAAAATTTGTGGTTATCACTATATTTTAACTTTATATTGAATCTTTCTATTTTACTTTTACTTGATTGAATTTTGTCACTGAAATTTGATCTTTGATTGAAATTTACAATTCAATTTTAAAAATGGTTACTTATAACAAGTAAACTTATTGTTTTGATTTTTTCAATTCTTTTTTTCAAATTAACTTATTAAGTAATAAAATAAAATATTTGAAATTATATATATATATTTTTGTTAAGTTTTGTATTCAAATGAAATCATAAAACATAATTAAAATCAAAATTACTAAAAAAATTACTAAAATTCGAATTTTAGTAACAAAATTCAATCACATGAAATTCGTTTGGTAAAATTAACCATATTCACAAAGTATAATGACAAATATCAATCAAAATAAAGTACGAGAAAATATTCGTACACTGTAGTAGAGTTTTTAAACTTCAAAAGTAGAGTTAGAAGATTTACAAGTATCATACAAGAATATAACAAAATATTAAAATTTAAGACATAATAATTTTTTAAATTTACCGATGAAATATAGTAACAATGTATCAAATATCAATCCATAAAAATATAGGGATAAACTTCAATGTTTTCTGTATTATGGTGATAAATTTATAGTTTAATCCAAGTTAATTTTGAACAAGGAAATGGTAAAATTTTAAACAGTGAATGTTGCAAAATATTTACAGTTAATATTTTTAATGTTTAATTAAGGTTAATGTTTAATAAGTGTTGAGAAAGTTAAGGTTTTGGGATTTTAATGACTCAAGTCACTGATGTAAATATTATGTGTGGATTCATTTGTAAATTATTTTTTTAATGTTACTTTTATGTATTTAAATTTAATTATTTTTTAAAAATAAAATTTTACCCATAATTTAGCGACTCATATTGTAGTTTATCTTTAATGCAAAGTATTATAATTTAAAATAATAACTGATTAATAATTAAGTGATAATTAATATGTTTTTATTCTTAGGGATGTATTAAAGTAATAACTCAATTTTAAAATCAGTACAACTTTTTAACTAATAATTGTAAATTAAAATTTACTTAATTTTAAATGTGTAATTTCCACAACTTCTATTAAATTATAATTATTTTTAAACGTATAACTATCACAACTTTTATTTTATTTCAAGTTTTTTAAAATAATAATTCTAAATTAAATGTTATAGTTATTTTTAAATGTGAATTTAATAATACGATGAAAAATAAAATGCATTCCACGCTAAAAGATCAAATCCAATATTAGTAAAATTTTATAAATAAGTCCTCACTTTTACTTTTTATATATTTATTTTTTCACCCACATCATAAATATAATTTGATATGATATATAAGTATAATTTACGTATTTCCGAAAAATATAAAATCTAAAATTATGGTGGAAATGGGTACGCTAATAGAATAGAATAGACGTTTTCAAACACTAGACCACTTGGGGGGTGGTGGGTGGGGGTTGGGGGGGGGGGGAGAGCCCATTCTTTGGAGTTATTGATAATGAAATTAGGCAAAGCATTAGCATTGTAATATAGAGATAGTAAGTATATAGGAGAAGAAATGTAGAGCGTTGGGGGTGGTGTAGCATAGCATCCTAGGAAAAAGAAAATACATGAAAGCATATATTTGATTATTATGTCACAATATAAGGGATTTAAGATGATGATGATTCATGATGGCGACGATGATGATGAGAGAGGAAAGGTGGTGTGATATGTTTTATGAGAAACCAAGGCCGCATGCATTCTCCATAATTCTTTTTGGGATAATGTAGTTTTTCCTTCATATTCACCTTTATTTTTTTTATCCATTTTGATTTCTAAATTTGTAATTTTTTATTCATTTAAATCCTTTTTGTTAATAATCGTGAAAAAGAAGAAGAAGATAATGTCAGTTTTAGCAATTGAACTTGATAAGTAGATTCACATTGGTCCTTATGGGTGAGCATTTGATCGAATCGAGTGAAAAAATTTTGAGTTAATCGAGTTGGCGAGTCCTATTTTAACATCCTAAATCGATTCGAGATTTTTTTTAAATTGAGTCGAGTAAAATGAAAATCGAGTCCAGTTGAATTGAGTGAAATTGTTGAGTTAACTTAAAAAATTAAACATGTCAAATTAAAATCTTGTTACAGTATAACTAATTACATGTTAAAGCACATAAATTTGAAACCATATATATTCGAAAACATTTTCAAAGCAAAATAATAAAACAAAATATACTTTAGTATGATAAAGTCGAATAATTAGTTAACTTGTTTAGGTCCCAAAATTATTATTTTAATTTTTTTAAAAATTTTAACTTTATTTATATATTCTTTAGATTTTTTAAAAAAATTAATACATTTTTTAAAAAATATAAATTTTGGAATTTTTATAAATATTTTGAATTTTTTTTAAATTTTTGTTGAGAGAGACCAATTTGTTCATTTTCAAAATTGATAGGGATCAAAGGGGTATTTACACCAATTTATTTTTCGAATTATTCAAATTATTTGAGTTATTCGAATTGTAAAGTCCAACTCGACTCGAACTCAAAACTTGAATTACTTATTCGAGTTGACTCAAATAACTCGAATAATTCAAATAACTCGGTTCGATTAACTTGATATTCAAATTTTTTTCGATTGAATCAAGTTTTGCTCACCCCTATACACCCCTGAACTTGACAACTAGGTTCATTTTGATACTTGTACTTTATTTGGTCCATTTTGAACTTAACAACTAAGTCCATTTTGATCATTGAACTTGAAAATTTTAAAAGGTTGATGATCCACTTGAAAAAAATTTTAGATGATGATGTAATACAATAACAGAGTGTCATATTCAATGTTTTAGTAATTGAATCGATGGTTGAACAAGTTATTAGACCATCAGTTCTTAATTCAACCAGTTCGACCGTCGAACCAACAAATAATAAAAATTTCATAAAAATCCAAGTAAAATTAATATTGTTGGTCTGATGGTCAAACCAATCGAATTGGTTGAATCGAGAGCTAGTAGTCTAACCTATTTAACCACGGATTCAATTATTAAAATACTAAACAACATTCTTAAATTGTACCACATCATTATTTAAATTTTTCTTTTTATTTTTCAAACTTAGAGCGTGATTAGATTAGAGAAACATGTTAAAGGGTAATTTCACTAAAGAAAAAGAGAAGGAAGCGCACGCGCGTAAGTTGAGAGTGGCGATCCTAGTAAGTCTATCATCCAATATGTAACAGTGTGTATACTATATACTACAGTTATTGAATATTTTAGTTCAACGGAGAACCTTCAAGAGCTATCCATTTATTGCAAAAATTTTAATATTTTTATTAGGGAAAAGTTTTTTCCTTCGTATGTATTTTACGTTGTATATTTGAGATTCGTATCTGTCTCTTTTAATTATATCGTCTCTAAAATTTAAAATTATATTTTTTTATTGATAGTACAATGTGATTTATAAAAACATTTAATTATCATTAAATTATAAATTATATCATATTTTAATATAATTATATATTAAACATAATGTATTTTTTAATTAATATATGTAAACTTTCTTTTAAATTATAATTATAGTTACATTGCGATTACAAAGAATACATTCGGATAACTACAATCAAAATACATAATTTTAAAATACATAATTATAAAAATACTTTTTTTATATACAAATTAAGTTATATTTTATAAGGGTGTGTTTTTATCTCTTTTTTATATAGAAAGTCAAAAAAAATTAATCATAATTATAAAAAATTAACTATCCTATTGTAACTAAAGCATCAATTAATTTTTATATGAAATTTTAATAAATATATTTATTACAAAAAAAAAATTCACCCACATCGTGAATGTGTCATTATCTAAGTTATCATTATTCTCTTAAAAATCTACTATTTTTTTAACATAATTAATTGAATGTCACAAAATTTAATTTTCTCTTAAAAATATATTTTTGGAATGTCACAAATTTTAATTCTATATATGAGTTACCTTTTATATTTTAAGATAATTATTTGATACACTACAAATTATAGTGTTTTTTTTAAGAAACTTGATAAATGGGTTAACAATGTAACAAATATCACGTTATTTATATATTTAATTTTTAAATTTTTTATTATAGACATTACTTACACTTTAAATTTATTTATAAGATATAAAAAAAAACACTTAAAAAACCTCCATATAGTATATAAGATAATATTCCTATATTTGATTTTAATTATTTTTTACGTAGTCGTTGTTGTTAGTATTTGAACGTGGTAAAACGTATTATTTTTTTATTTAAAAATTGAGTAAAAAATTATAAATAATTTTAAATATTATATAAAAAGTGAATATCATCCTAAATTAAAAAAAAAATCATTTTTGACGTAAAAGGTTGACAACAAAAATTAGGGAGTGAAACAAAAAAGGAAAAAGCAAGTAGTTAAATAGACGGTTTAAAAGAGAAGTAATTTTCCTTCCAACACTCCCAATCTTCCTCCTTTCAACCCTTCATATCAACTCCCTGACTCTACCCCCTCACTTTCATTTCCTTCAAACACCCATTTTCCTTATTTTAACACCGCCCCCCCCCCCCCCCAAAAAAAAAAGCCTGAAACTCTCTCACAAACCTCTCTTTTCTTTCTTTATCACCATCCACAAGCAAAACATTAACAAAAACACACCTCTTTATCATCTTCTCCAACATGTTCCTTCCTTTGCTCTCGCCGTACTAACACAAAACCATCTACAACAGCAACCCAAACCAAAGATTTTTTCTTTTCCTTTTTTTTTCTTTGATCGTTTTGAGAATTCGAATGGAGTTTTGAGGTCCCGCCGGTGATCCGATTGCATTTGTAAAAATTCCCAGAGAGAGAAAAAAGAAAAGAAAAGGGTATTTTTTGTTTTTCTCCTTTACTAGTACTATTATAGATGTATTCTTTTACGCATGCATTTGAAAAAAAAATTATTGTTTTTGTTTTTTTGATGGGGGAAAGACGTGATGATGGCGGTGACCTCATCCTGCAAAGAAGGGAACAAGATAGCAATGGATAATGGGAAATATGTGAGGTACACACCCGAGCAAGTCGAAGCTTTAGAACGTCTTTACTATGAATGTCCTAAGCCTAGCTCTATGCGTCGTCAACAGCTCATTCGTGAGTACCCTATCCTCTCCAACATCGAGCCTAAGCAGATCAAAGTTTGGTTCCAAAATCGCAGGTCATTACTCTTTATATATATGAATCCACAACCTTTTTTATATAGTAATTCACTCAGTTAAGTTGATGAGGATGATGGGTTTTCGTTTTCCACAGATGTAGAGAAAAACAAAGGAAAGAGGCATCTCGTCTCCAAGCTGTAAACAGGAAGTTGACAGCCATGAATAAACTGTTAATGGAAGAGAACGATAGGCTACAAAAACAAGTTTCCCAACTTGTTTATGAAAAAAGCTACTTTCGCCAACAGTCTCAACAGCAGGCGGGGTTAGCCACCACAGATACAAGCTGTGACTCAGTGGTGACAAGTGGTCATCAACACCATTTGACTCCTCAGCATCCTCCAAGAGATGCCAGTCCTGCAGGGTTAGTGGTGGAATTCTCTTTAATTTTCGTTATGTCACTTTCTATTCTCGCTTCTCAGAAAATTAAAACCATTGTTGGTGTCTTATATGGTTTGTATGGTTTCTAGACTTTTGTCTATTGCAGATGAAACTTTAACAGAGTTTTTATCAAAGGCCACTGGAACCGCTGTGGAGTGGGTCCAAATGCCTGGGATGAAGGTTTACTGCTTGCTCTCTGTCATTATTCTTTTTACTCATTAAACTATATACTCAATTATGGTTTGTCATTATCCAGATCAATATCTTTTCTGTAAAAAAAGTAGAAAAATGTTGCTAATCTTCTAAGCAACATCAAAACCCACAAATTTTGTTACGTCAATATCTAGGAGGATAACCCCACTATCCCACTTTCTCTATTGCTTCATGGGCTAAGGGTCTTCATTGTTTAATATAATAATGAAAATAAATGCTTCTTTTGAAACATTATATCTGTCCTAGGATAACATGCCTTTTTGTGAAGATGAACAACTCTTTCATTTCTAACATGTGATTCTTATACCTGCAGCCTGGTCCGGATTCTATTGGAATCGTTGCTATTTCTCATGGTTGCACTGGAGTGGCAGCACGTGCATGCGGACTTGTGGGACTTGATCCTACCAGGGTAACTTTTATTTCGAAAATTTAAAAAAGAAGAAGAAGAAATTATTCGAGTAATTAAGTTACTAAATTTGATATTTTACAACTCAAATATCCAAATTTTCAAATAACAAAACAATGTTTTGGAGTTTAGGCCTTTTTTTTTCTTTGGTGTAAATGCCTCTTTGATTGTATGTTAATTTTAAAATTAAACAAATTAATCCCTCAAATTTAAAAAAAAATCAACTAAACCTTTTTATAAAAATTATATACTATTAAAAATATTTAATTTTTTTTTAAAAAACTAAATAAAAATTTTTATAATTATAAAAAAAATAAAGACAAATCTTTAAAAAAAATCATTTAAAAATTGAAAATGATTACATAAAATTCCAAATAATCTTAAAAAATCCAAAAATTTATTAAATTAGAAAAATTATGAAAGAATAAAAATTATATAATATTAAAAAAACCTAAAAAGTTCTAAATTCTTTTATTTTTCTTTTATGTTAATGCCTGTTCTAACTTAGAATTTAGTCAAATTGTCATCAAGGTTGTAATTTAATTTGTCCATTTTTTTTTAACTCAAGAAAAATTTTTCGATATAAAATAGGACTTGTTTCAAATTCTCACTATAACTTTATGTTTAGATAAATAATTATAAAGTAAAGGAAATGATATACATGTATTTTAGTAAAGGAAAGTAATATATATGTTTACAATATTTATTTAATTAAACTTGAAAAGTAAAGGAAATTATCAATTATATAATTTTTTATAACATAACTTACAAAAAAAATAATAAGATAAAAAAATTTAATTTACATTTTAAAATAAACCCTGCTTTTTGTCCATAGCTTTTCCGGTAAATAAAAACTAAATCATTCAAGGAAAAGGAAGGCTTTCGAAGTTAATAAAAAAAAGAGTGTGATTTTCTCTTTCCTTGTGTTATTGTAATCCTAACGTAGCCAAGTGTGAGAACATATGATCTTATTGTATATATATCCTTCAGGTCGCTGAAATCCTTAAAGATCGGCCGTCATGGTTCCGTGATTGCCGAGCCGTGGATGTTATAAACGTGTTGTCCACTGGAAACGGTGGGACCATTGAACTGCTTTACATGCAGGTACACTCACTACCCCCATTTTCCTTTCCCTTTCAATTTCAACAAAAGTATCATAAAATTTCATCATCTTCTTTCAGCTCTATGCGCCAACAACATTGGCACCAGCTCGTGACTTCTGGTTGCTGCGCTACACATCTGTTTTAGAAGATGGTAGTCTTGTGGTATGCTACTAATTTACTTTGTACCTTTTGTTATTCCTTTACCGTAAAAAACTTGATCTGTTATAGTTTTGATTGTTATTGTGATAATATTGCTTCTTATAGGTATGTGAAAGATCACTTAACAATACTCAGAACGGTCCGAATATGCCGCCAGCAGCGAATTTCGTTAGAGCAGAAATGCTGCCTAGTGGTTACCTAATTAGACCTTGTGAAGGCGGTGGATCCATCATTCACATTGTTGATCACATGGATTTGGAGGTATACATACATACATACATACATACATATATGCAACTTACCTTGCTTCCTATTACTATTAACATGGACAACGTATCACATTGTTGCTTGTTCGTAGCCCTGGAGTGTTCCTGAAGTGTTGCGCCCCCTCTATGAGTCCTCAACATTACTTGCTCAGAAGACAACAATGGCGGTATGTAAGACTATTCCTAGAATCTATAACAATTAAATATTTTTCATGGTTTGGATATGACAAGTTTTATGACTTTTTGTCATTTATGCAGGCTTTGCGTCATTTAAGGCAGATTTCTCAAGAAATATCTCAGCCGAATGTTACTGGTTGGGGAAGAAGACCTGCAGCTCTACGTGCACTTAGTCAGAAATTGAGCAAGTATGTTCATCTCACTCTTTCATAATTCGATTAAACTACCTGACAGGTCCCGTACCTATATTATATGTCAATGAGTAAATTAGTCCCTTCAGTGTACATTGTTTGTGCAGCAGATCATTTTTCAATATACATATGTATACACACAGAAACACATACACACACACATATCTATGGCAATCTAACTCGTTCTATTTCCAGGGGCTTTAATGAGGCTGTTAATGGATTTACTGATGAAGGATGGTCTATGTTGGAAAGTGATGGTGCTGATGATATTACTCTCCTTGTGAACTCCTCTCCTGGCAAGATGATGGGTATAAATCTTTCTTACACTAATGGATTTCCTTCGGTAGGCACCGCGGTTCTATGTGCCAAAGCATCCATGTTATTGCAGGTCAGTTCTACATGTGTTGCAAGTATGTGAATTAAAGCAGAAGATCTAATTACTAGTTATGAAGGATAAGAAAACTCAAGAATGTTCTTTCTTTCCATTTGTTAGAATGTGCCTCCAGCAATACTTCTCAGATTCTTACGAGAACATCGATCGGAGTGGGCTGATAGTGGCATTGATGCTTACTCTGCTGCTGCTATCAAAGCTGGTCCCTGTAGTTTACCGATGTCTCGAGGTGGAAGTTTTGGTGGTCAGGTCATTCTTCCCTTGGCTCACACAATCGAGCATGAAGAGGTACAAATTTGTGTCGAATCCTCGCTATCAAATTGGCAATATATAGCCTAAAATTAGCTTTTATGTGTTTATTACAGTTCATGGAGGTGATTAAGCTGGAAAATATGGGTCACTATAGAGATGACATGATCATGCCTGGTGATATCTTCCTTTTACAGGTACTTAAAAGTCGCTAACAATCTTTCAATTGAAATTATTTTATGGCATGGACCAATATAATTATGATCACTTGAATGAATATTTCAGCTGTGTAGTGGAGTTGATGAGAATGCAGTTGGAAGCTGTGCGGAACTCATCTTTGCCCCCATTGATGCTTCATTCTCCGATGATGCACTTATTATTCCTTCCGGTTTCCGCATCATTCCCCTCGATTCCGGAACGGTAAGTGTCTATTCGTTTTCATTCACTATGTTAGTCCCTTACTAATCGAATTCGATTCTAATGTTAGGATGCATCAAGTCCAAGTCGTACACTTGATCTTGCCTCCACACTTGAAGTTGGAACTGCTGGAAATCGAACAACCGGTGATCGTTCTGGTCGATGTGGGAACTCAAAATCAGTGATGACAATAGCATTCCAATTTGTGTGTGAGATCCACCTTCAAGAAAATATAGCTGCTATGGCTCGACAGTACGTTCGTAGTATCATTGCCTCGGTTCAAAGGGTAGCATTGGCACTGTCTCCTTCCAACTTTGGCTCTCATGCTGGTTTTCAGTCACCTCCTGGTTCTCCTGAAGCACAGACACTAGCTCGTTGGATTTGTCAAAGCTATAGGTGTGTGTCAATCAAATCTCTTTTTTTTTTTTTTTTTTTTTTCTCTCTTCATTTTGAACCCAATTCTTAGTTATTAGTATATCTGTTTGAAGGTGCTTTCTAAGGATGGAACTGCTCAAACAGGAAGGAAATGAATCCATTCTAAAATCGCTTTGGCATCACACAGATGCAATTCTATGTTGCTCTATGAAGGTATTTACTTATCATGAGAGTATTTTATTTTATTTATTGTAATATTATATTATTTTTAAAAAATTTATATTTAAAATTTAATTTTATTTAGAAATAAACGAAATGTTTAAAAATTAAAAATAAAATGTTGAATAATTTTTTTCATAATTAAAATTTTATATTTATTATATAATCTAATCATATTTCGCACTTAATTTTAGTAATATATCAAACTTTCACTATTTATATTTTCTGCACTTTACTATGGAAATAATTCTTGATTGGAAAGTTGATGCTTGCTTGTTTGATGAAAGTATGTAATAGGTCTCATAGGGATATTATTAAATTAATACTTAAATAGATTAATGTAATCATTATATTATTTTTTTATTAAAATAAAAAGTTAATATCTTTTATTTAGAATTGAGTTATTAATAAAAAAATTATGTCATTTTTTAAATAATAATACTAATTTTATTAAAATTTAATTTAGTTTAATTTTTAGAAATTAAATTGATCCAGGGAATTACTATAACACCTTGTTTGCTTATCTTAAAACCTTAGATAAGAAATAATTGTTTTGTTGGAAAAAAATCCTTATAACATCAGTTTGCAGCATTAGTGTTTTTTTCTTTTTGCAAATTTTAGCGATATATATATATATAAAACATACATGGTAATATATGCAGGCACTGCCGATTTTTATGTTTGGCAATCAAGCAGGACTTGACATGCTTGAAACAACATTGGTAGCCCTTCAGGACATAAGCTTGGAAAAAATATTTGATGAAAATGGAAGAAAAGCCCTCTTTGCAGAGTTCCCACAAGTAATGCAGCAGGTCATATTTTCTTCTAAATCATTTCTCATTTTCCCATATATGAACACACACATATATATACTGTGGATAAATGGAAAAACTGAAAAACAAATACATAAAGGAGGAATATAATATCAAATCTTCATGTCCATAAATTATCCAGTCTTAACCACTTGGTACCAAACATAAATGGTGATTGAGTTGTTAGATAAAAAATCTATTTTTTAGCTATCAAAATTTCATCCCAAGCAATTGGATAAAAGTAACATAGAGACCTCTGTATTAGAATTCAGTTCAATTTCTATTATACATCAGCATGATGTTATTATCTGATTATTCCACCAGTTATGTTAATTTTTAATAACAGAAATAACTAATTTATGTAGAGGGATTAATTTATTTATTTAATATTGCTGTTGATTTGAGATACATGGTTTGTTTTGATTGAGCAGGGTTTTATGTGCCTACAAGGTGGCATTTGTTTATCAAGCATGGGAAGAGCAGTCTCTTATGAAAGAGCAGTGGCTTGGAAAGTGGTAAATGATGAAGAGAATGCTCACTGTATCTGCTTCATGTTCATAAACTGGTCTTTTGTATGAAAATTCTAAATATATAAAAATAGGGTCTAGATAGCAGCTTAGATTAGAAAAATCTCCCCCTTTCAACTGTTTTCTTTTAGTCTTTTTAAACCTTTTAAGTGATATGATACTGTTACAATGATGTTGAACCAAATGGTGTAATAGGGGCCTCCATTTTGGTTTACCCTCATTTTCTTTTGTATTTGTTTCATGCTGCATTGATTGATCACTATCGTTGCCCCGGTTTTCTTTTTTTTCTTCTTTATTTTTATTCAATTTCATCCTTTCTTTGCTTTTTTAAAAGTTAATCATGGTGTTCTCTTTGCTCTTTTAAATATTAACATGTCACATCACGGTTTGTATCTGTATTTCTATAAAGCTTAAATTTGGGCTTCCACTTGTCTCATTTCCTGCTTGGTTTATTGGATATTGAATTGTTGCATATAAAGTCAAAAAGCCTATAACACTATGTTATTCGAATTCTGTCACACATATATATATATATATATGAAGTTTAAGATTCTATTTGCAGTCATCTTCGATCAAAGTTGGTGAGGAAGTTGGAGAGAAAATGGCGAAAACATTTCTCTAGTTTTTCTTATAAAAATTAAAAGAAATTTAATCTCTATAAATTTTAAAAGTAAACAATTATGAATAATGAATTATGTGTTTATATCTTTCATCAATTATTTACAATTTTATTTGGTATAATAATAAATTTAATTATCGATGTTGACATATTTTATTAATTTGATCTTAATTCTAAGAAATTCAACAAATTTAGTCTTAACATTTACACATTCACAAAAATATTGCAAGCTAATTTGTTAAATTATGACCAGATTGATAGAATGTGTAAATTATGAGAGCTAAATTTGTTATTATACCAATCAAATTTATGTACAATTGACAAAAAAACATTAACGATGTGATTAATTATCCTTAATTGCCCACTCTTGAAATTGATAGGAAATAAATTACTCCAAGTTTTTTGAGAGGGATTAACTTGCTCAATATCGAATTTGATATTTTAGCAAGAGAAAACTTAAAATGACAATAAAGGTCAAAAGGGTGTTGATATTTTGACATTTTTATATTCAGTAATTATATTGGTCTCCTAAATTTGAAGTATAATCACATTCAATATTATTTTCTTTATTTACAAAACTTGAACTCGAAACATTATTTAAGAGATATCAAACTCCTTCCAATTGATTCAACAGACATTGATAGTAGCTAGGCAAAAGATTAGCATATATCTGCAACCCTTTCTGGCCTTTTCTTACCACTAACTAGTGCTTCTTTTGTATATATATATATAAGGGCTTGTTGAAGTGTGTAATGAAGATATGGAATTATATATGAAACCCCACCATGATGAATCTGTCCAACTTCTATTGATTCTTTTGGTTCAAGATTCAATAGCGTTGCATGACCCTTTCTTCTTACATTCCCATCCGTTTTCCCTGATGTTGAGGATCACCATGTTGTAGAATTGGAGGACAATAATTTACTTTGTTAAAGACTTCCACTAATAATAATAAAACATATTAATTATTATCAAATGTTCCATATCCTTCCAAATATTCCTCAGACTTGCGGCCAAGTACATTTTATCCTCGAGATTTTTTTTCCTTCCTTTTTTGACCATTTCACATTCCTTAATCTTTTCCACAAAACCCAAAGAATAAACCAAAGAATGCAGTCTTATCATCTGTTCATATTCTTTGCTTTATATTTGAATCATTGGTCTAATTTTTTTCCATTCACATCTTGAGTAGTCAATGTCAATCCAACATCCACTAATGATTATCAAAGGTTCAAACCCTCTCTCTTATACCTACCCCACCAAATTACAATCTTTAGAATTCCATCACTGGCCAATTTCTTGATATCAGGGAAAATAATAATAATAACATTAATGTTGTCATTTCATGCAATGTTCCACCATGTTATACTTCAATGCTCCTCCAATTGTCTTGTGTGGTTTTATACTCCTGGATTTGATTGTTGTTGATGTAAATACTGTAAATCCAATATAAATCCTAAATAGTTAAACCGATAAATCTAATGATTCCAATGCTTATAATTGTGGAGACAGTTAGGAGAGTAGTGATACCCAATAGTCCCAATTACATTTATTATTGTAAGTTTTATAATTTTGTTTTATTTAGAAATTGATAATCTTTTGAAATAAAATACGGGTGAAGAAACTCTGTTATTTTTTAAGATATGACTTGGGTCAATTTTGAAAATCGATCCATATAAAGAAAAAAAATTTTAAGATTGGATCGAATTAGATCCTCTTTTTCAAGTAAATTGAATTGAAAATTATTTGAAAACATATCTTGAAGATCTTTAATTTATCTTGGACTCTATGAGGATTGTCTCAATGCCATTTTTATTGCTACATTGACGAAGGTTGTGATTATAATTGATCTAGTATAATAGCAAGTCAAAAAAACATATATTCTCGTGACTTGCATAGGTAATATACTAAGAGTTTAGTACTCCTATTCTATTCATTCGGAATATTTTCTTGTAAGTACATTTTGTAAGTAAATAAGGGAGTCATTTGGTTTATAAATTAAGTTTTGAGGGGAGAAACTTGGTGGAGAGATATTTAAATCTTGGGTGCAAAAGTGAAATTGGTATAACGGTACGTGATAGAACTTAAATTATTAATTGTACAATATTAAAGATTACCGATTATCTCTTTAAAAATTAAAGATAATAAATTATCTTTTTAAATAAAATTTCGTAAATATAAAGAATTCGAATTACGTAAACGTTTTGTTGTTTCTTACTTACCCTGTATTGACAAATACCGACAGATTTTTCGAAAAAAAATCATATTGATGCTTCATTTATAAAGACTATTGTTGTGCTTCATTATGAATATGATTTATGTATAATAAAGGACAAATGCCCTTTATTTGTGGGAAACCATTCTGGCTTATAGTCTATAAATGGGAACGTTATTAATGGAAAAGTTTCTTTTAAGCAGCCCTGGAGGGAGCTAGCTTGGCTGATTTGATATGGTTGACAGTTTACACCCAATGTATGGGGAACAAGGGCTTGTGGAACCAAAGTTTTGAGACAAACTAACAGCTCATTATTTACTTTTGTGATGAATTATTTTGACATTATGACCGACAATTTTCAAATGATTCAGACTAAAACCAATGTTTATGACACTGTACGGAACACTAATTTTTCTCCATAAACAAACTTATGTTATGGGGTTTCACTCTTTTGGATATAAATTAATTTATCTCTTGAAATTTTCAGGGACTATGTACTATAGTACATTTTAGTACTCATTAAGGTTAAAATTTCATTGATGTGACGATAAAAATATTATAGAAGCTTTTATATTAAGAATTAAATTGTATTTTATCTCTCCTATTTAGAAAATAAATAAAATAAATTAGTCTTTGTACATTAGATTAAAGAGCAGATTAGTCTTTTTTTATATTGTTAAAAACTGACTTGGTGAATAGAATAACTAGACAATGATGCTTGACGTGTCATGTGTACCTCATGTTCATGTATAGGGATCGATTCAATTTTTAACTCTAGAGATAAATAGAATTTTTAACAAAAAGACCGGTTTTCTTTTTTATCTAGTGTAAAAAACCTAATTTATCTATTTTTTAGTAAAGAAATCAAAGAACAATCTAATTCCTAACATAAAAGCCTCTATTAGTTTTACCCAGAACTTACTATCAGCAAATTATGGAACAACACCAACATAATATAATTTAAAACAATTTTGTACTTAAAAAGATTCGTCAAACTGAAACTCCTCCATAGATAGTTTTAAGTAGGGACATGATAAGATAACCAATGGGATGCACGTGTATCCTATTATTTCATGTTTCTACATTAAAACTCGTAAAAAAAAAAGGAATCAGCTGTCTTAGAACAAAGAAACTAAATATGAAAAATGTTCTGTGATGTGCAAAAGATAGTTTCGATGGAGTGAGTTGGAAAAAAATTCAAAGACATCAAATTGAATGGAAGAAGAAATTAAATGTAAAAAACAAAAAGAAAAGAAAAGGAACTTTATTTTAATAGAAGAAAGTAGTGGAAGAAACCTTTCTCATGGTCTCCAAGAAAGCTATAATTGATATGTTGAGACTTTTAAGATGAAAAAAAAAAAAAAAACACATAATCTATGACAGCAAAACTGAGCTGGGTTTGGTTTTGGTTTGGTGTCCTTGAAATGTCAACCAGCTACTTCGTAGATATTATACATATTGAGCTATATAGTAATGGAATCTTCCAACAATGTGAGCTCTGGTTGTTGTTTTCAATTCCATTATTGCTTGGGAGAGAATGGAAGTGAAAAAAGAACAAAAGGGGGTCTCAACATAATGATGACCACATTGAAGGGCAAAAGTTGGTCACAAGAAAGGTGGTGAGCAGGTCCCTTGGTTAGAAAGATAACACCTACCATCTATTTTGCCTTCTTCTTTTGACAACCCCCCTAGTGGAGTGTGATAAACTATCAACTCATTCAGGTCTTTTGAATTTTTTTTATTGAAGACTTAAAATCAAATTTCTTTACTATCAAATATTAGTTTTCTGCTTGAACTAATTTATTTGATTATAATAATTAATTTGATTTCAGTTACGATATATTTAATCATTATAAGCACTGAACTGAATAATTAACTCGACAATTATTTAATTAACAAACTAATTATAATTAACTAAGAGAACCCACGTATTTTACATAAAAGTGGAACTTGAAACTACGAACTCAAGCCTTACATTGCCATATTGATATAGTTGTAACACATTACATAAAATTTGTAACTGTTTAATCTTAAATAGCTTAGTCCAGCTTTTAAGAGACTTGGGAACTCCAATGTCATAGTGTGAAGGGCAAAAAAGAAAAAGAAAAATGCACAAGTCTTGGAATGCGAGGTAAAAAAGGATACATGGCAGCATTTTTAACAGTTTGGGTGCCTCAATGCCTCATCTAGCTAGCAAAGCTTCTTTCATTTTACATTTTTTCAGGTATGTGATTGTCATATAGTACCTACCAAGTTTGCTAGATTCCAAAAGAGTGTGTTCCGACAGTAGGACAAACCATATCATCAACCCCCATCAGGATTTTATTACACAGTGTGGTCCCCTTTCGGCATGAACTATGTTCCTGTTTTCTAGCTCTTTGACTAAACCACCTGATCAGGACCTCTCATCTGTTACGGTCTTTTCTCTAATTCACTATTTTATAGCTACTGGGGCGTGAAACAGGCCTTCACTGCCCTTGTTTTCGATTAATTTATCTTATGATCGATTTTTTTTTGTTTTCTTTTGTCACAAGAATATCGGTTAAATTACGTATCAAGTCGAGTTGGGTTCTATTTTGTGGGGCAAGCTAGCTCAACATTATTATCTTTTATTTATAAAATTTAAACTCAAAATCTTATTTAAAGAATATTGAGAAGGAGTATTGAACTCTTTATCCCTTGCAACAAATATAATTGATATTTACATTATAGATTTACGGACAATTTATTCTCTCTCTCCGTAAAAGGGAGTAATTTAATTATAAACATTTTATTTTAAAGCAAAAAATTTAATTTTAAACAACAATAATTTTATTTTTTTTGAAAGAAACAACAATAATGTTAGTTAAAAAAAATACTTGTCATGTTTTAAGGTGACATAGTAAGTATGAACCAACAAGTAGAGGCACAAGCTCTTTTCCTCACTTTAAATTTTTGCCCAAATTTCAGCTCAGCTTTCTCAATTTCCATAAATATTATTAGTGGCTCTTGACACTGTCAATGAAAAATTAACGTGAAATTGTGATTTTATCACACAAAGATATCCTAAGAGAACATGAGAATGAAGCAAGCCGCAACTAACATCGTCAATATGAATAGATCCAATATACAACAAAAGAAACAATGATACTTGCACCATCCTACTCATAGCTAAAATGCTCGTCAAGGTGATTATGATGGTTATCCATACAACTACCTCACGCCGACAATATTATCAGTAAAACCCACTAGTAGAATTATTTCATGGTTTTGAAAAACTAGCACAAAAATTTGTGGGACACTTCTCAGCAAACAAGGTTGCACTAAGAAACCCACGGCCTTGTAGGTTGTGAGAGAAATGACAATGAACGCCTGTAAGATTATATACATCGATTAAACATAGCCATTATGAGCATCAAAGGCCTAACGAATGAATGGGTCATTCAAGCTTTCATAGCAAGGGTAGATCATAAGCATTTGAGGTATGCTTTTACGAAACACAAACCAGATAAGCTATATTACCTCTATGAAAGGGCACAGTGAAGCAGAAGAGTTGAATTCCTCAAGTTGAGAGATCAAGAGAATTGATGTGAGATCAAGAGTTTGTGATAAGAAGAATTGATGGACTATAGATAGGTCGCCAGCCAGATCAGGAAGGAAATCTCATATAGGGGTAAATACAGGGAGACAACTATCTAGGACTAAAGAGAGGTCGTCAGCCAGCTCTCTTCCTCTACTGAAACTCTGCCTAGAACCAACTCAGCTTCCCTAGTATTGGTAAACACCATTAGTGGCTCTCAGCAATACTACAATGTAAACCACCTGTAGCCTCCATTACCAAATCTTGTGTATAATAAATGATGAGATTCACACTGTGTTAATGGTAATTAGATAAATCTACCAAATTGGCTTATGAATTTTGAAATAAATTTTAACTTTTGCTATAGATATATTCATTGGTCAAATTAGATTGCAATTCCTGGATCTGACCTATTTTTCTGTTTAAAAAGTTTAATATTTTATTATTATTAGTAGATCATATTTTAGAATCGAATTAGTGTTGGAGATTAGAGAAGAATATTATTTAAATTTTAGTTTAGACAGTTATTTTATAAAAAATATTGAACTGTAAATAAAAAATAAAAAATTTTCGATTGATACAAATGATAAAAATAAAAATAGTCGTACAATAATAATTTAAACAATACATTAATTTAAATAAAAACTTTTAAACACATTTAATAATAAACTTATAACTTTTTAAAATTAAATAATTAAAACATAAAATTTAAAATAGATTAGGCAAATGAAAAACCGATTTGAGGATCAAGCTTATAGTCAACAATTGATAATGACAAACGTGGAAGTGAACAAATTTAAACTCGGTTTTTGTTGGGGTTGTTGCACCAAATCTGTCACATTCCGACAGCATGCAGAGATACTGTGCTGTGGAAAATAGAGCTCATCATGATGAGACAAGACGGATAGAGGAAAGATTAGAGGGAGTTGGCAGTGTAAATATTTGGGTTTTCATCCTAAGGGGACACAAAAAAATAAAGAAAAGTGAAGGAGTAGACCATGATGTTTTATACCAAATACACGTGAATTTTACTCATAATATATATATGTGCCATTTCCATGTTTAAAAACAAGCTGTGAAAGAACATATTGAATGAATATCAGCCATTCATTGGTGAAAAAAGGGGGATTGCAATCATTTTCTCCGCATGAGTGAGAGTTGGATCTTCCAATGGGATATTCACTTATCTCCTTTGATTTATATCATCCTAATATTTCCTAATATTTAATAGATTTAAAAATTAAATTTTAAGATACGAAATTTTATTCAAGTCAACAATTTTAATCAAAGAAAAAATAGGAAAATTTTATTTAATTTTCATAAACATCATCTTACTAGACACTGCATAATTACATCCTTCTAAAACACTTGTAATTTTCCCGTTTAACATGTGAGCAATATTTCTCATCACATTAGACTCAAGAGATACTTCCTAAGAGGCTAGGATCAACAACACTATCAAACTATTTAAAGAACCTTTATCTTTCTTTCATACTTACAAAATCACCTTACACAACTCTCATCACTTTCGTGTGAACTGTAATCAACCTTCATCACCAAATCTTCTTATTTTTACGAAATATAATATACTTAAAGAAAGAAAAAGTGTAATTATATGATTACTAAAATTGTACATTTTGCATGTTAAGTCACCTCACTTGTTTCGAAAATATTATTTATCAAAACAACTCGCTAAGTACTTATGAGTAACTTAAATAATATAACGAAATTATTAAAATAAATAACCATAAATTCTGAACAATAATCATAAAACTAACATAAAATATAAAAAGGAAAAAGCAACTTAGTGAATGAGTCACAATCATGAGTAATGCAATAATCGAAGAGATAGGTAAGTAAAACAAGATCTTTAAAGATTTACACCATCATATAATGGCATTTAATTAGTTAATCTACATTTTTTTTACACTCAGTAGTAAAAAGTATATTCATACCATCAAATAAAACATTTGAGTGACAAAAGAAAAACAGTAGAAACCCAGGTGCGTAGAACAAAAATAAAATAAAATTTCTGAACAAAATCATGCTATATTATTAGAAATTAAACCCTAAACAGGCGAACTAAAATTTAAGCTTGGGAGGCAAGAACTTGTTCTGAAAGCAGATTTTAAGGTTTCGAATACATCAGCCGCGCACGGCCGAGCAGTGGGGTCGCCGGCCGTACAATGGAGAGCTAAATTCATGGCGGCAACGATCTGGTTCTGGTTGTTGATGGATGCTTGGCTTTTAATAACAGGATCAACCCACATATCAAGATGACAATCTGAGTAGCAATAACGAGCCCACTCCACCATGCTTGAATATTGCACTTTAAAATCAGCATCTGCCGGAGTTTTTCCCGTTAATAATTCTATTAAAATCAGACCCATTCCATATATGTCACTCTTTTCATTCATTTTTTTATTCTCTCTAGCTTCTGCAAAAAAAAAAAAAACATTAGCAAAATGTTCACGTGATAATGTTGAGACTTTAACTCCACCAACGTGATACATGGTTTTACCTGGTGCAACATAGGAGGAAGGAAGGAAGTGCTTGTTGTCAACGAAAGGAAAGATGAACTGTAACCGAGGTTCATCTTTTGCATCGATTATAATTCTCTCCGGCGACATGTCTCCGACGAGTACACTCGGCGAACAACGAGAGTGCAAAAAACGTAGAGCTTTCGCAGTCCCGATAGCAATTTTCCACCGCCTCTTCCAGCATAAGTTGCCAAGGATTTCGCTTAAAAGTTTCCCTTCCACGTACTCGTAAACCAAATACGCACTCTTGTCTGACCGGCATTTTCCGATTAATTTCACGATATTCGGATGCTGAAGCTTGCCGAATTCTGTGATTTCAGACCAAAAACTCGCCGGAAGTGAACTGAAATGGTGCATTTCTTTGACGAAGAATTTCAAATAATCATTTGAAACGGACTTCACTTTAAATGAAACGCCTTCCTTGCATCTAGAAATAACGTTTGATTCTTTCAAAGAAAGTGTGATATCATCCATTGTTACAGATTTGGAAACCTTGGGATCAAAGAACTGTAATTCCCATATCGATCCGTCTCCATTTTCAACTCTTTTAGGCTCCAAATTTTTCCTTCCTCTCATGAACAAAAACCCAAACCCAGCAATGGCAAGCAACAGTAAACCGGCGAAAGAACAAGCCATAAAGGGCCACCAATCAGCTCGATTCTTAAGCTTCTTGCATGGCGGTAAACCGCTCGTGTTGCCTCCGCCGCAAAGATCATTACCGGCAACCGCACTTTCCTTTATAGCTAGAAAAGCCCCGGTGGGTGGTAAAGCACCAGTTAAATGGTTGTAAGAGATATTCACTTGAACCAATGATTCAATTTGTCCCAACTTTGCCGGTATTTCACCGGATAACCGGTTTTCCGACAAATCCAGATGACCAAGAACCGGCATGTCGGCTAAGCCAGATGGAATTTGACCACTGAGTTGATTATGGCTTAAATCTAAACGTACAAGCTTCTTGCATGAAGATAAATCCTCTGGGATTTCACCACTCAGCTTGTTTTCACTTAAGCTTAATTGCATTAACTCCGTTAAGGTCCCAAAACGTGGATTAATGGTGCCTGAAAATTCATTTACCGACAAATCCAAGAACTCAATCTTTGGTGCATTCAATAAATGAGGCAACAACTTGCCTGAAAACCTGTTTCCGGCCAAACTCAACATCTCAAGCGACGGCATATCCCAGTTTTGCTCTCCGATGTTGCCGGAAAGATTGTTGTTCGAGACATCCAAGAAGTACACTAATGGCAGCTTTGTAAAGGACAATTCACCTACAAGACGGTTGTTTTGGAGCCTAACCCGTTGCAAACTGGTGCAAGTGCTCAAATTCCTTGGAATCTCACCTTCAAGTGAATTCGAGAAAAGAATGAGCTTAAAAAGACGGCCGGAGTTGCAAAGTCCGTCCGGTATTCGACCGGAGAGATTGTTGGTGGAAAGATCAACAACGGTGAGATTATTATATCTTCCAAGACTTCGTGGAATTTGACCTGAAAATCTATTAGACCAAAGTTGAAGAACTTGAAGATTAGGTAATGATGTTAAAGCATTTGGGATTCGACCCGAAAATCGATTCCCGAAAAGATGAAGAATCTCCAAGTTTCGAAGTTGAGCTACGAGTTCCGGTATCTCACCGGATAATGAATTATCACTAAGATCAAGAGAAACAAGCTTTTTAAGGCCGAAAATGGAGCTTGGGATCGATCCCGTAAGCTTATTTTGGTAAAGGAAAAGATAGTTAAGATCTTTAAGGTTACCAATGGAAGCTGGGATTTGACCTGTGAGGTTATTGTAAACAAGATCAAGATGATTCAAGCATGTTAAAACACCTATTTCTTTTGGAATTTCACCACTGAGATTGTTGTACCCCAAGTATATCCATTTCAAACTCTTCATTTTGCCTATTTCATGTGGAATTGAACCGACCAATTCATTCGAAGCCAAAGTCAAGTACTTCAAAGTGGTAATGTTGGATATCGAGATCGGAATTTTCCCAAGTAAAACATTCCCACCAAGGTCAAGAAACTTTAAACCGGAAAATAATCCGATTTCCCTCGGGATTTTCCCGGAAAACATATTGTTTGAAAGATCCAAAATCAAAAGACCCGAAATGAAACCATTTGGGATATGGCCACTGAAATTATTATTACTAAGGTTAAGGTACCGAAGTGAAGAGTTGGCAAAAAAGATGTCTGGTGGGATTTCACCATACAAGTGATTGTTTGAGAGATTTAAGGTTTTAACGAAAGGTAAATTGAAAACAGACGAAGAAACTAAAATCCCAGACAAGTTTTTAGCTGAAAGATCGAGTGTTTCAACATGGGACAGGTTATTACAAGTGATGCCATGCCATTGACAAAAGGTGGTGGCTGAAGGATCCCAGTTTGATAAAAAACCAGAAGGGTCGTGGACTATTGAAGACTTGAAAGACAAAAGAAGTTCAAGTTCTCTACCATTTTCGGATTCAGACACAACAAAATTGATCAAGAACATAAACACGAACAACACGACTGCATTAGCTCCTTTCTTGTTGGCCATTTCCATTATGTTTTCAGGGTTTTGAAACTGCCTCTACGAGATCCCAAGCTGCTCGACAAAGGCAAAAAATTAAAGAAATAATTAATACATACATACATATATATATAAAATAAGTGTGCATGAACCTATACTCATAACCAACAATCATTTTAACGGTATAAATAATTTGTAGGTACAACTGGAAAACGATATGATTGTGAATGAATGAAGAACATGCATCACATGAAAGCAGTACATTTTTTTTTCTTTGCTCCAAAATAGCATCTTACCTAAAGATAACCATTAGATTAAAGTATAAATCTCAGAGATTTAATGGATTTATAAGAGAAGAGGAGGAGGAAAATTATTGGGTATAAAAGTAGGGAAGTGAAGATGGTAAGGAGGGTGTGGGAAAATGAGTGTATAAATAGATGGTTGATTGAATTGGGGGATAATTAGGAGAATGCAACTGGTTGAATAATGTCTGAACCCCAACAGGTTGAAACAGGGACAGATGTTGGAAAAGCCTCTGCTTTTGTCGGGTATTACCAAAATCATCTTTTTTGACTGATTTCAGAGTTAGATATATAGATGATCATACTCTTTGTGATTAGGATTTTGTATCCCTTGAAAAGCTTTCATCAAATTTTTCTTTTTTCTTTTGCCCTTATTTTATGAGCTCGTGTTTAATGATATCGTTTTTTTGTTTTTTTTTTTAAATTTGATAATTAATTCTTCAAAAAAATAATCACAATATAACATGACAAATCATATGAAAGTTTTGACATGATATTATTTTAGTTTTTTTTTGAAATAATATGGAAAACATATTATTTACCCAAATAATATGAATTGTGTATGAGAATCTCAAATCGGCATAACGATTAATAATTTGACGTGACAACAATATATTTATTATGTCAGAATCAATTAAGATATCTTTGTAAACTCAAATCAACAGTTGACATATCGACTTAGAATTCTCTAAATATTATTGTCGAAAAAAAGTGTACAAGGATTGAATTGAAAATTTCCCCTTTCTTTTAGCTTTTTCTTTCTTATTAATATATTATTTTATTGGTGAAAGTAGCCTACCAGTTCCTATGCTATTATAAGGAGAGCAAAGAAGTCCCTCCACTAAAATACAGAGCAATTAGATCCCTATACTTCTTAAATGTAAGCAAATTGTTGAATTTGTTAACATTTGTAACGAAAATCATCCCAAATCATCAGCCACCATGCGGATTTGGGGTTCTTATGCACCGTCCATATTATTCATGTAATTAAAAAAATTTTATATTATTTTGATAAAAAATTCATATTATTCTAAAAAAACTATTATTTATTTTATATGTCATATCAACAAATAATTTAAGTTATATAAAAATATAAAATAATAATTCAAATTTAAAATATATATATATAAAGTTCATAGAAATTTTAAAAAACAACATAAAGTACACGTAAATTGTCATATAAGTTGTCTTGTTTAAAAAATTAATATTTTACTCATTATTTTTTTTAAAAAATAATAATTTAATACTTTTTAGAAGGTTGATGATTAAATCTAACTCTTTTTAAAAGATTTGAGCTAAATTTAATTAAAAATAATAATGATCAAATTAAGAAAACACGTAAATATTAAGAGTTAAATTTATTATTATATTATAATTTTTTATAAAATATAATTTAATTAGGATAACAATTTACATATTTTAATGACTCAAATCAAGTGTTGTGTTTTTTTAATATAGAAGATGTGGATAGAGGGAAATATGTTGAGAAGGGTAAAGAAACAAAAGCTTAAGTAACTTAAATCATTTACTTCTTTGATTATCAAGTAATTATTTTTATCTAATACTGTAAAAGTTTAAAGTTATGGATAAGATAGGATAAACCAGCTGAATATATCGAAAAAAAAACATTTATTGATAAAATAGGTTGATTTTTTTTAATTGAGAAAATATGTTATTTTTAAAGAGTGTGTGTAAAAGCACGTCCAATTAGGTGAGCTTTCCTGCTGACATGTTAGGGAAAACGCGTTTAACTGGACATGTTTTTTGATAATTACAAAGAAAATGCGTTTAGTTAGGCGTGTTTTCCCTAGCATATTAGCAAGAAAGCGCATCCAACTAACATGCAGAGAGCGAGCCCAGCTAGGTGCACTTTCTCACACTCCCTTAAAAAACAATTTATTTCTTTAAATTTCAAAAAAATCGACCTATTTTATCAATTAATATTTTTTCCAGCATATTTGGCTATATCTATTAGTAACTTAATTAATTTACTCAATAAGTATTGAAATATTAAATTTTCACTTCAATTATCTTAAATGTTTTAAGTAATTATTTTTTATAATATATATTTTTTAAATTTTTGTTGTTAATAAATTTTAAATTACAAAATGTGGCTTTTTTACTTCAATAATATAAAAATAAAATTAATAATTGAAATGGTATGCTCATAAGATTATTTACCAAAATGGTATGGTTTTATTGGTGCCGCCGGTTAAATTGGCGGTCCTGGACTGAAATGTAATGATCTAAAGTATTTAGGGACCTAATATGCAATTTTTTCATTTTGAGTGGCTGCCGGGAAAGGAAGTAAAAGGGTGTGGCACCAAACCTTAAATGTGGCTAATTACCTTGTATGCCCTTCTTATTTATTATTTTTTTTATTCCCTTTCAACTCACTATATTGTGTTTAAACAAACATTTAACTTAATTTTGTAGTTAAATAAGTTATTAATTTATAATTTTTACTCATAAAATCCATTTATTTTAATATTAAAGTAAATATAATAATTTGGTAAATAATCTAATAGACATGACACTTCAGTTATTAATTTTATTTTTTTGTATTATTTAAATAAAAAGCCGCAAAATGTAAAAGCACGATAAGTTTAGTGGAACGAAAAAATAAACAATTAGAACGTTGTATTAAAAAATTTTAAAAAAATCATGAAATATTAAGTATGGTTAAAGTAACATTTAATTCTTAAATTTCGTATTTTTTTTATTTTTATCTCTAAACTTTTTATCTACATTAGTTAAAATCATGATTATTTTTTAAGTTAATCTTTAAATTTAAATTCCATTAAAATATAATCATCTAGTATTTTAAGATGGTGTCATTTCATAGATTAATTTTTTTTTTAAATTTTATATATTTTTCTTTCCTTGGTTATTTGTAAGACTCTTTTGTCACAAACAATTTATTAATTCATTTATATCATTCCCTTCTTCACTCATTTTTTCTTAAAAAAATTAAATAAAAAAGATAATTAAATTATTCAAAAAAAAAAAGAGAGAGAGAGGACATTGAAAGCAAAGAATAAAAGGGAAAAAGTTTAATGTCTTTACATAAGGTATGGCTAGACAAAAATGGTGGTGCGATCCATCTTCAAAACTGTGGCATTTTGGCTTTTAAGGGAGACCCCATCGGCGACAATCTTTTTACTGAAAGGAATATACAGTGTGTGGTCATTGTCACACCCCGGCAGGCATGCTTTATATCTTCCATTTTCTAGGGTTTTACAACCTCGTCCTTTTCTTTCCCTATTTTTATTTTTCATTTCATATCGATATCTCGGTTTTTATTAATTACATTATATCCCGATTAAATTAAAAATAAATCCGGTCAAATTTTTAAATATAAATAAAATTCTTTTAATGTTATTATCCACAATAGTCGAATTTAAAATTTTATTTTAAAAATATAAAACTCTTAACTCACACAGTAAATATTATTTCTCTCCTTATTTATTAGTCACTCATTTACAATACCTCTTCTACCTTTCTTCGTCTTTAATTTATTTGATTTATTTTTATATAAATATATATTCTATTTAAATAATATATATTTATTTTGATATAGGGTTAGTTTAATTGGTATCTTATTTTTATAGTAATTGGGAGATGAAGAACATGGGTTTAAGCGTGTTTATGCGCATTTCTCCTTCAATTTAAGGACGGAAAAGGAGCAGAAGTAGGCATTACATAAAAAATGTTATATATAATTTTATTATCTTAATAACTTATGATATATAAAATTTTTAAATATATTTATATATTTATATTGTATTTTTGTTATTTTTTGTATCATATTATATTTTTTTAATATCATATTTTAAGTTAAATTCTACTATTACTTCTTGTATTATACATAAGTTGTGAATTTAATCTGTATACTTCAATTTGGTCAATTTTAATCTTTGTACATTTCAAATCTGACATGACAAACTTATTGTCACATGTATAATGCCATGTGACCATGCTATTTCCATATATTACTCACAAAAATACTAGTTGATAAATTTAATGGTTGCCATTTGCATCAATATTGAAATTTCAAATTTTGGAAAGTATGAGGACTAAGAATTATCCAAATTGAGAATATAGACTAAATGGTCAGTTTCTCATTGCTTTTGAAAAGTATCGTAAAAAGTACTTATGAAAAATACTTTTAAAAATTTTGATTTAAAATTTAAGTATTTACTGTTGTTGTTATAAAGTGCTTTTGAGAAATAAAATTTTCATTTTAGACTTAATGTTGGGAAATAAAAATATGCATTTAAAAATATTTAAATTTATTACTATTATAATATTTTAATAAGAATATAAAAAATAATATATTTTAACTCATTAATATATAAAATATAAATATTGAATATTTATAAACAATTAATATTAATTGTTTGTAAAATTTAATTTGAATATATAATATATATTTCGAGTTTAGCTAACAAAATACAAATACATAACTATCAAATTAAGAATATAATTATTACTTTTTACCATTTCGTATAATTAATTGTCCCATTATACTTTCTTTATGGATAGTATACAAATATATAAGTTTGAACTGCCACTCACAATTCTGTAATTGAAACTAGGAGGTGGGTTATGGGATAATTGGTCAGTGTGATGAATGCCACTACATGAATAAGAATTGAGGGCATCAGGAATTCATGATTCTTGTTGATGTTAAGGTCAAACAAGGTTGAGGTTACCACGGTGATCGACAGCGATAAGGTGAGGTGAAGAGCCGTTGGAATGGTTCGATCGATTGTGAGAGAGGGGTTTCTTTTCTTATGTCGGAGTTATGATTTATATACTTCAAGTTAGGATCTTGAGATGTCATATGTCGTAATGCTATAGGCAATTATAGGTGTATAAGGCAATCGATCTGTCATGGTAGATGTAAATGGGATAATTAGGGTGACAATTGAACATACTGTCAATCATTTTAGATGGGATGTGATAATTGGTGTCATAAATAATGTTTAGATAAGCCCTCATATAACTTAGAATCCGAGAAATTCTTTTAAGGGATATTTTTGAGGAGCTGCCTTAAAAGGTCAAACACAATGAATAAGAATTTGAGGAGTTTGTTCGAGGTGTAGGGAAATAACAATTTTAATTTTAGAGGTGTTGAATTTTTATTACTTTTAATTATAAATTTTAATAATTCACTGATATTTTTTAATTTTCTTAATTTTAAATTTTAAAAATTAGAAAGTTTTTTGGTAAAAAGAAAAATAAAAAGAAAGAGGTTGCAATGCCTATACAGACACCATTCTAGTCACCTTGTGCCCTTCTAAGTCAGGAAGCTTAGAAAGTTAATTTGTGCTTAATCTGTGAAGAACATTAATAACATTGAGCCAAAACTAGGCTTAGTGCTCTAATTTTGTACTTATACTAATTAATATCATCACTTTTTACCTTATACTTTTTTCATTAAAAATCTATCTATCCAGATATTTAATATTTTTACCCAACTCAATGAAAATTTTATTAAAGAATAAATATTATTTTGAGAGTAATTTTATTTTCAAGTTTAGAAAAATATCTGCATATGTTAGAATTTGAACTCAGAACATTACAATTTTTAATAACTCAACTTTTTTTTTTGTATTTTTCATATTTGTTTTACAATCCATATTCGAAATTTCGTGATTATTCCTCCCAATAATAACTAATTTTACTATTTCAACTAAAGTCATGTTTTATTATTATATCAAATTTTTAAAAAAAAATTGTCACATCAATTTTTTAACCATTTCATAATAAAACTTTTAAATAAGTGTGACGTTCAGTCAGTTGATTAAGATTAATTCAATTAAAAAATATATATCAAACTCAAATAATACAATAATCAATAAATATTTATAAGGTTGCATAAGTAATTTATTTTTTATTTTTAAAATATAACTATATCTCTTATTAACTTGTTATTCCTATTTATACTTATAAAAAATAGATTTTTTTTATATAATTCCACTCACATAGTAAGTATGTGTAACTGACAAAAAAATGTATTTGAATTCGTATTATCTAAATATTTAATAATAATTTTAGTTATTATTCTAAATAAATATTAATTTTTTTTTATAATAGTTGATCTAAATGAGGCATTCATGATGTGAATCGACCCATATCCCTAGAACAAGGGTCTAAATCCTCTTTAAAAACAAAATTATATTGTTGTAGGGTTTCATGTTCTTAAACAGTGGTCCAGAAAATTATCACCAAGCTTTAAACTTTAACATTACTTTGGCTAAAATAAGAAGAGCAATAGTAGAGAAGTTGGATATTCTACTTTCCCTTTTCACAAAGTTATTTATTTTATTGCATTGTGATCGATAAATGTTGGGCGTAAAGGTCCACTCACCAACATTATTAATTTATTATAAGTTGGATTATTAGTCAGAGATGGATGAACAAAAATGAGGGTCACATGGCAGCTGATCAAACAACCCATCAATGAAACCTTTCCCCTTTGGTGATTTGAGTTGAGAGTTGGCCTGGAATGACAATGAAGCTACCTAGCTTTCACCAAGAACATGCATGCACCATTCCTATGTGTATATGCACAGAAAGAGACCAAATTCTGAACTTGATTTTCATTATGCAATTTCAATATAACATGCTCAATTATACAAGTCATGTACAAATTTGAGAGAGCAATGTGTCATTCATTAGAAGAATAACTTATTTTGAGTGTGTATTATTTTGTAAATAAACTGAATCGATCAGTTTATAAATCTATATAATTATATAGGAATAAGATTGCAACATGAAGAATGAGAAAATATTAAATCGCATATTATATTATTAAATTATGATAGATTATTCTCTAAATAAAACACGTAAATGTAAGAAAAAATTTTAAATTGCATAATCATTATTTTTTGGACAAGACTCGATAGACATATAAAATAAATATGAATTACGTAATCAATTCATTTATTTATTTTATTATTTTCTTAATTTTACTTATATCTTTGATTGTGGGTTTTATTCGTATAACTATAAATTCACTTAGGGTTACTATTAGTAAGCTTAATTGTTATTTAATCTTAGCTTAGCTTAATCAATGTCATTTTCATGGTGGACACTCAAATTTGAATATTTAGAGGAATGGTCCAATCAAATGACTAAAAGCTTTCAACTGTTTATAGAAAGGTCAGTCCATGATTAAGGCTTTTAAACCCTAAAGTTGATATCTATCTCACGTGTGCTCCTCATGTTGGATGTGAGATTTTGCAATCAACCTAATCCTTTGCTTAATTTTTCACCTTAATTTGGGGATTTGAGAATTTGGGGACCATCAAGCAATTATGAATATGAACCCCCCCCCCCCATTTATTCTACACTTTGTTCACTAATCCCTATGTATCCTTTTGGATGGGACAAATTAAGTAGTCGAGTTTAGGGTCGAATGATAAAAAATTCAATACATTTTAAGTAAAATTTTAGATCTGAATTTCGCATATAAAAAATTAATATTTAAATAAATTATTCTTCATTTAAGAATTATCTCGCTTTTAAATTTAATTCAAACTTAATATAACTCGTAAATATGAGAGATTTTTTGTCAAAAGGGAAGAAGGGAAAATTGTCATCCTCAATACAAAAGCCCATCATCATTCTAATCAAGACCCAAGTATCTTTGTGGACAGTTGAAATGTTTTATTCCAAAACCCAAAATAAGAAAAACAAAGTCTGCTATAGTGTAACATGCGTAACATAAGTTGTGTTTAAAGGAATTTTGATTTTCGTTTAATTAAATAAATTATTAAAGTTTAATTTAATCACTCCATAAAAGTTTTTAAGTCAATTAATTCAATGTCTTTTTTTAAAATAATACCACAACCAATTTTCTATCCAATCAGCCAGTCCGATCTTATTCAAACAACCTTAATAAAAGATGAAAAAGAATATTAGGTGAAAATATAATGGGTGTTGGTCAATTTTTTATATTAATGAACAAAAATATATAAAAAAATTAATGAAATTTTGGGTGAAAATGATAAAATTGAACTTTCAAGGACTTTAGTGTCTTTGGATTTATTATCGTTTATGTAAAGGTACAAAAATACAAAAACACCCTCATGTAATATTTATTACTTATTAAAATAAATAAAATTTAAGTATTTTTCTAATTAAGTTAATGCTCAATTTACTTGTGATATTAACTTAATCAAAGACTTAATAATAATTAGATTCTAGCACACTCTCGTTGTAGATGAAAAATTTGTATAAAAATATATTTATTAAAAGTTTATGTAATAATTAAATAAATTTTTGATTGAAATGGTAAACTTAAAAGTTTAAAATTTGTAGCGTCTTTGGGGTTCAAGTTTTACCTTGTAAATTTTTATTGATTTTATGTAACAATAAGAAGACAAAAAAATATCATCATAATAATATAATTTACTTTGCAAAAAATATTCTTCTAATCATTTCACAACTAAGTTGGGTCTCGTTTGATTGACGAAATTAACTTTATCAGGGACTTTAAGTAATAATTAGACCAGATGAAAAAAATAAAAAATAAATATATTTATTAAAAATTTATGCAAGGACCAAACAAAAATTTGGCTGAAACAGTAATGTTGAAAAGTTAAAACTCATAGTCTCTTCGGTCCGCAACTCTCTTCGTGTGGGTTTTTAATAGTTTTATATAAAATAATAATAATAATAATAATTTCATAATAATAATATAATTTATTTTGTAAAAAATAATTTTTTAATCATTTCTTAATTGAGTTAATACGTCATTCACTCGAACCATTAATTTAATTTAGGGTCTTAAATATAGTATAGAATAATATAATATAATATAGCATGGTATGATGATTGATTATATTTAACTTAATTACATGTATTTAGTTTATGAAATGTAAAAAGTATTTTGGGTTTTTTTTTTGCTTTTTTTATCCTTAGAATCTTTCTTAAATATTGTTTCATTTAAATTCATACTTGTTTTTTATTTTAATATATTATTAGGTATTACATTATTTTAAATATTATTTTATTTGTATTTTGAAAATTAAAACATATATTTAGCAAGGTACTAATTTTGTGCATTGTAAGAGTGTTAAAATCTTCTTCGCTCTGTAACTAATTTTCAAATCTAATTTTTTTCTCTAAATTTTAACGTAGACCTAAATTTACCTTTTTCTAATTTCATTTTTTAAAATAATTTTATAATTTTCCAATTACACTTAACTAAAAAAAATGGAAACTCCAATTTTTTTAATAAAATCTAGTGTATCCTCAAAATCAATTTTTTCATATTTTTAATAAATTCGTGAAGCACAGAAAAAGGACCGCTACAATGACATTACAAATAGTGCCAACGTTATATGGAGTAACCTCAATACTAATGTTACATTTTAGACAATTTACCCTATTTTCTAAACAAGTTTTATTCATTTTATGCTTAAATGTAAAAAAAAGTTTTCATAAAATAATTTAAAATAGTCAAATTAATACCTAATAAAAACATTCAATTGAACAATTTGAATTATGAATTGTACTCAATTAAGCCGTTGAACGTATTTTTTTGTCAAATCTCTTAATAGGTCATTAAGTAGTGACGTGGTAACTGGCATGGAGGTTAACATAAAAAAATGATTATGTGATGATTAACGTAGACAAAAATCTTTAAAAATTAGTAAAAATTATAAATATATAATTTATAGAAAATTAATAAATAATATTAAAATATTATGTTTTGGCTAAAAATACCAAGAGGGGATAAAAAATGAGAAATAGAACAATTTGAGACCTTTCTCTTGATTTATATGTTCGGATGTTCATGTTTTGTATATTGAAGTGTTCTTGATACGTTTATAACTGTTGGGGATAATTTCTAGCCGTTAGAAGTATTATAGATAGACTTGTATCGATATAACTCACAAGATGTATGGGTAAAAGTAGACTTGTATCGATACATTTCGGATTGACTCAAAAGCATTTAGATAAATTAAAATTCATTTAAAAAATATTTTTGAGTACTTTTACAAGTCTTTGAAATGTTTAACAAAACTCCCAATAATTATTTTCACCAAATGACTTGAAAAATATAAATAAAATTTTATCTTAAATGTTGTTATATCAAAATCTTGGGACATCAAAGTTACCATATGTTGACTCCTCTTTTTTGATAAAACGGGGTCGACTTGGGTTTTGAAAAAAATGAAACAGGAGTCGCCACCAATCCTTTTTATAAGGTGTGATTGGATCACCTCGAAAAGCGGTCGTTTTTAATAAACTTAGAAGAATAAAAAAAATACGATCCTTGTATTAAAACGTTAAAAATTTTCAGGAAAATGGGCATATTTCACATTATTCGAGAAAGAGAATCATATCCAGTAAGTTAGAATACAATGTCTCAAATTCCCAATACGTGAATGAATGCCAGAATTTTACTTATTTGAAAGATATTTTATTATCTCGGGTTTAGGAAAGGGATCATGCCCAGTAAGTTAGGACACGATCTTTTCTTAATTCCCGAGATCGTTTCAAAACTTGAGTTTGAAAAGATTAGTGTGTTTAGATTTATTGTGGAAATCGAAACCCAGTAAGTTAGGGTACGATCCTCTCGAATCTAAACAAAAAATATCATTTTTTTAAACAAATTTTATTATCGAGTGAAATAAAAACATGAAGTCATAGTAAAAAATGTGAAAGCAAATTACATTATTATTCATGACAAAATCATAATGAATACGAAAGTGTAAAAATGATACGAGCGATAGCAACAATATAAAATAAATAAAAGTCAAACCTACAATCATATAAAATAACAATATATATAAACAAATAAATTAAACATTCGTTCAAAATAATAATGAAAATGAAATAAATAAATAGTGAATACAATCAAAATTTAAAGGGATATATATATATTTATATGTATAGACAAAAAAAATAAAATATGTGTGTATTCATAAATTACAATATATATGTAAAGTATACTTTAAAATAAAAAAAAATATGCATATAGATAAAAATATGTACACATATATATATAGGTGTATAAAATTATGGAATATGAAAATAATGAAATGCATATATAAAGTAGGCGCATGAAAATATGTATGTACAAATTAAAGTTTAAAAATAATGAAAATATACCTACGTATACAAATAAATACGTTAATTTATATATATATGTTTAAAATATATTGAAAATATGTATGTATATGTCTATGCAAATTAAGATATACAAAAACATATAAATACATACATATAAATATATATACTTATAAAATAAAAATATGTATATGTATATAGATATATATAAAAAGAAATATGAGTATACGTATATATATTAAACAAATTATATGTAAAATATGTACATGTACATATACAAGCACTTATATGATAATAATAAGACATATATATTTAAAAATACATAAGTATATATGAATAGAGATATAAAAGTAACAACAATAATACCAATACTAATAATAGTAAAGATGATAATAATAATAATAATAATAATAATAATAAAGTTAACAAAAATTGACTAAATAATAAAATATGCTAAAAAAGGGGCCTTAAATCGAAATGAAATAAAACATATAGGGCCAATTCGAAATAAAGGAAAACGAAAGGGATCCAATTGCGACGCGCGTAAAAAAGGGAAGGACCGAAACAGAAAATAAACCCAAAATCCCAAAACGCAGCACCTCAATGGACTAAAATAAAACAAAAGTAAAATGTTAGGGCTAAATCAAAATAAAATAAAACAACAAAATAGGACCAAATTGAAACACGCCGCGAATCAGAGGGACTGCGCACATAAATTGCCCAAAAAACTAAAACACGCGGATCCTTCGGGTCGGGTCGGGTCGACGCGCGGATCCCCCTTTGCTAAAACGGCGCCGTTTTGTGTTTAGTATAAATAATAAGAAAAACCAAAAAAAATCAAATCAGTTTCATCTTTTAAAAAAAACAGAGAGAGAGAGCTCTCTCCTTCTCTCTCAGGCCCAAGTCCGGCCATGGGTTCCGGCGATCTTCCGACATTGACGGCGTCGCGCCGGCCACCGTACACGGTGGCCGGAAAACTTCAAAAAGGTATATATTTTTTTTACATTTTTCTCTTTATATTATATATGTATATAAGTAAATAAACAAAAAGAAAAAAAATATATATCTAAGAAAAAAAAATCGAAAATAAAAGAGAACCCTGGTTATCACCTTTAAACTTTTTGCTTTTTATTTCTGTAAATGCTACCAAAAGGAAAAGAAAAGCCCACTGTTCCCGAAAAAAAAACCCTCCCCACTTTTCTCTTTATGTTCGGCTTTTATAGCGAAAGAACAAAAAGAAAGAAAAAGATTTAATATTTTCTTGTTTTGTGTTGTCTGCTTCTTTTTTCCCCTTGTTGCGTGTTTGTTTCTCTCCTTGCAGGTGATTGACTTGGAGCAGGTGGCGCAGTGGAGTGGGTGGTGACGGCTGTGAACAGAGGGCAGGTGAGGCGGCCAGGAGCAGGTGCGGCACAACAGGGGGCTAGGGTTTCTGCCCTAGTCTGACTGGGTTTGGGGCCAGTTGGGCTTATTGGGCCGATTGGGTTAGGCTAGTGGGCTGTCTTGTAATGGGTTTGGGAAGGGTTCAGATTGGGCTTGTACAGCTGCCCCTCTTTGCTCGTTGTCGTGTAACGATAACAGAGCAAAGACTAAGAAAGCCCAATTTCGCCCGGTCTCGTCGAGTCTCGACTTCTTGGTGCTTTTCTTCTTCAGGTAGCTTCATTTCAATCCACTTTGTCTTGTTGCGTCGATCCTCTCCTCTGCAATTTCAAGAAGAGATATGACTTGTGGCTTCAATCCATTCTGTTGTAACTTCAGGGGGTAAGGTCCATCATTTGACCCGCTCCACTGCAACTTCAGGGAGATCGGACTCATATCTTCAACTTGCCCCACTACAACTTCAGGGGGATAAGTTTCGTGACTCCAACCTGCTTTACTGCAACTTCAGAGAGACAAGGTTTGTGACTTCGCTTCCATCTATTCCACTACAACTTTAGGGGAATAAGATTAGACATGATAAGGATCACTATCTTCTGTCCGCTCCGCCACAACTTTAGGGAGACACGCCTTATTGTTTTCAGTCTGTTCCACTGCATCTTCAGGGAAATAAGACTTGATGCGATCTACTCTGCTGTAACCTCAGAGAGATAAGATCCTTTAATCCGCTCCACTGTAACTTCGGGAAGATAAGATAGTTTCTTCGATCTGCTCCGCTGTAATCTCAGGGAGATAAGATCTCTTATTTTAATCCGCTCCACTGTAACTTCAGGGAGATAGGATAGTGTCTTCGATCTGCTCCGCTGTAATCTCAGGGAGATAAGATCTGAAATTCTTTGGTCTGTTCCACTGTAATCTCAGGGAGATAAGACCTGATGTGATCTTCTCTACTGTAACTTCAGAGAGATAAGATCCTTTAATCCGCTCCATTGTAATCTCAAGGAGATAGGATTACTATCTTTGATCTGCTCCGCTGTAATCTCAGGGAGATAAGATCTCTGGCTTCAATCTGCTCCGCTGTAACCTCAGGGAGATAAGATCTGAAATTCTTTGGTCTGTTCCACTGTAATCTCAGGGAGATAAGACCTGATGTGATCTTCTCTACTGTAACTTCAGAGAGATAAGATCCTTTAATCCGCTCCATTGTAATCTCAAGGAGATAGGATTACTATCTTTGATCTGCTCCGCTGTAATCTCAGGGAGATAAGATCTCTGGCTTCAATCTGCTCCGCTGTAACCTCAGGGAGATAAGATCTGAAATTCTTTGGTCTGTTCCACTGTAATCTCAGGGAGATAAGACCTGTATAATAAACCTAATTATGCCTAATGATTAGGATGACATGATCAAAATGAAACAAATGCTCCTAACTAGACATATGTGAATGGTGTTTGCATGAATGCAGAATTTTATTTTTCCGAGAATGATCTCGCTTAGGTTATCACTACTCAAGGTTTTGTGACTGACGTGCTACAACGCCTTCTCGCTTGACTGATTTTTCTGAAGGAACATTTAGCCAGACTGTCCCCATTGTAAACCTCAAAGTTATATCCACTGGGACGCCAAAATTTGTACCATCATTCTCTCACAGTAATCTAAGGGTAGAAATGTGTGGCTTTTCCTCTGTCCTCTTTTATCACAATTCGGGATATAGAATCTGAACCGTTCTGGTTTCCTACACCATTCTCAATGTGTTGTACCAAAGTCTTATGAGCAAGTGAAGGCTCTCTTCTCCGAGGTAACCTCTTCCTATTGCCTGATGATCATTGCTTGCTTGTTCATTTAAGCTTTGTAATTAACACGACAGCTTGTCATTTTGTTCAATCAATGTTTAGACGACAAAATCTGAAAGGATAGTCTTTAACTTAGACTCTTCCTTCTTAGATTTCCAACCTTTAAAATTGGCGTGTTCTAAACATTAGTCATGTTTCAGGTCCCTATATTATTTAGAAATTTTCCAGAGTAATGTGCAAAACTTCTTTCCTGAAAGTTTTATTAGTTCGTTAATCATTATTCCTATGCAACATGTTTGCAAAAAGATCATAACAATGGATAAGAATAAAGCTAGTTCTGATTATAACTCAAATAAAACATCAAAGATGGCGAAAGAAAGGTAACAAAGAAGTGGATTGAGAATGTACGTTTTCACAAAAGGAAAGGAAGAAAGAAAGAAAATAAAAATGTATTTTCAAGAATACACCTAAGAACTAGGTGCCCCAGTTATCGCCGCTTGAGTTTCTCTGTACAAACTTTCCGAAGACCCTTCTAAGTTTGACATGTGTTCAGGAGATCTGCAATACTCTGTCAATGTTCCAAGATGTTGCATATCCTTTCTTATTGGTAAAGCAAGACCATCATATGCCCCTGATCAAAATTTGATCCGCTCAAGTCCTGATGCTCCAATCCTGCCCAATACTTGAGTCGTCCTTTTCGGGTTTTCGACTCAAGCCCTCTTTGGTCTCAAAGTGCCCTTTACGGGTTTTCACCTTAGCCTCTCCAAAGTTTTTTTTTTTTTTTTTTAGGAAGCAAAGCGCCCTTTACGGGTTTTCACTTTGGTTCCCCTTTCTTTCATGTGAAGTATTTCTTGACGGAGTCTGCGTTTACCGGATTTGGTAAACTTTTGCCATCCATCTCACATAGGATCAAAGCTCCACCAGAAAAGGCTTTCTTTACAACATAAGGGCCTTCCCAATTTGGCATCCATTTTCCTCTAAAATCTTTTTGCATAGGAAGAATCTTTTTTAGTACCAAGTCCCCTTCACGAAATTCTCGGGGGCGAACCTTTTTATTATAGGCTCGCATCATTCGTTTCTGGTACATTTGCCCATGGTGAATAGCTCTTAGCCTCTTTTCTTCTATTAGGTTCAACTGATCGTACCGAGATTGGATCCAATCGGCTTCATCCAATTGTAGCTCAGATAACACCCGTAGAGAAGGGATTTCAACTTCAATGGGTAATACTGCCTCCATTCCATAAACCAGAGAAAAAGGCGTTGCCCCAGTAGAAGTTCTAACAGATGTTCGATAGGCAAGGAGAGCAAATGATAACTTCTCATGCCAATCCTTGTAAGTTTCAGTCATTTTCCCCACAATCCTTTTAATGTTTTTATTGGCCGCCTCCACTGCACCATTCATTTTGGGACGATACGGCGATGAGTTATGATGCTTAATTTTAAATTTGCTACAAACTTCAGCTATTGTGCTATTATTCAAGTTCGTCGCATTGTCGGATATGATCCTCTCAGGCATTCCATATCGACAAATGATCTCCTTCTTCAAGAATTTGCTGACTACTGCTTTCGTGACATTTGCATATGAAGCAGCCTCCACCCACTTGGTAAAGTAATCAATTACTACGAAGATGAAGCGATGCCCATTAGAAGCCTTTGGTGATATTGGCCCAATAACATCCATACCCCACATGGAAAACGGCCAAGGAGAGGTCATGACGTGAAGAGGTGAAGGAGGCGCGTGTATTTTGTCTCCGTAAATTTGGCATTTGTGGCACTTCCTGGCATGATCAATACAATCTCCTTCCATGGTGGGCCAATAGTACCCAAATCTCATGATCTGTCTGGCCATCGTGAAACCACTGGCGTGCGTCCCACAAATACCCTCATGGACTTCTTCCAAAATTTTCTTGACTTCCACAGCATCCACACATCTTAACAATACTTGATCCTTCCTTCTTTTATATAACACTTCTCCATCTACGACATATTCAATGGCTATCTTTCTCAGAGTTCTTTTGTCATTCTCTGTCGCTTGATCAGGGTATTCCCGATTCTTCACATATTGTAAGATACTCCGATACCAAGGACAATCATCTTTTCCCTCATCCTCAATATTGCAACAATTAGCCGGGGTCTCAGAGATACTCATCTGAACAGGCCTCATTGCCTCAAGTCTATTCACCTGAATCATCGAAGCTAGAGTAGCTAATGCATCAGCCATTTGGTTTTCCTCCCGTGGGAGGTAATAGAAGGTGATATCGTCAAACTCCTCAGCCAATTCAAGAACTAGTTTTCTATAGCCGATTAGCTTAGGATCTCTAGTCTCCCACTCCCCTTTGAGTTGGTATATCACCAACGCTGAATCCCCGTATACTCTCAGTACTTTGATGTTCCGTTCAATGGCTGCACGAATGCCCATAATACATGCTTCATATTCTGCCATGTTATTTGTACAATTGAAGTCCAACTTGCTAGCAACAGGATAATGATCTCCACTTGGGGATACCAAGACTGCCCCAACTCCATTACCCGTAGCATTTGAAGCTCCATCAAAATTTAACTTCCATACGTGATCCATTTGAGGATTTTCTTCAGTATTCGCCACATACATCAAGTCCTCGTTTGGAAAATCGAAATTCAAAGATTCATAGTCCTCCAAGGCTCTACTAGCTAGGAAATCGGCTATGGCACTTCCCTTTATGGCCTTCTGACTGACATATACTATATCAAATTCTGAGAGCAAGATCTGCCATCTAGCCATTCTCCCGTTCAAAGCAGTCGATTCCATCATATATTTTAAAGGATCTAACTTTGAAATCAACCAAGTCGTGTGATACAACATATACTGCCTCAGTCTTCGGGTTGCCCAGATTAGAGCACAACACAACTTCTCAATTGAAGAGTACCTCATTTCGCAATCGGTAATTTCTTACTGAGATAGTATATTGCCTTTCTTTCTTTCCCGTCTCATCATGTTGGCCCAATACGCATCCCATGGAATTCTCCAACACTGTCAGATACAATATCAATGGCCTATCTGGACTTGGAGGTGATAAGACTGGAGTATTAGCCAAGTACTGCTTTATCCTATCGAAAGCCCTCTGACACTCTTCATCCCATTCACCCGGATTATATTTCTTTAAGAGCCGGAATACTGGATCACATTTCTCTGTCAGTTGTGAGATGAACCGAGCAATGTAATTCAGCCTCCCTAGGAAACCTCGAACCTCCTTCTGAGTGCGCGGGGGAGGTAAATCTCGTATTGCCTTTACTTTGTCTGGGTCAACCTCGATCCCCTTTTTGCTAACTATGAAGCCTAATAACTTCCCTGATCTGGCTCCAAACGTGCATTTGGCCGGGTTGAGCTTGAGCTGAAATTTCTTTAATCTCAAAAATAACCTTTTCAAGACCTGAACATGCTCTTCTTCCGTTCTAGACTTCGCGATCATATCGTCAACATAGACTTCGATCTCCTTGTGCATCATGTCCTGAAACAAAGTCACCATAGCTCTTTGATACGTGGCTCCCGCATTCTTCAACCCGAAGGGCATTACCTTGTAACAGAATGTTCCCCATAAGGTAATGAATGTGGTTTTTCTCATGTCTCCAGGATGCATCTTTATTTTGATTGTATCCAGAGAAACCGTCCATGAAAGAAAACAATGAA